>NW_026652284.1:67783472-68314871 GCF_009828535.3 Hylobates moloch
AACGACGCTCTTCCGATCTACCACGGTCGTCACAAGAGTCACCCAAAATCCTTAACCTACTCTAATCTTGAATGAAGTTGGTTTATGTTTCACTGCTCTTAATTTTTGCTAAATGATATTGATTGCTCTGAACAATGCACCTAGGATGTTGTACTTTGGGGGAAAAAAATGACATTTTCTTGATTTATTCTCAGAAGCAAGGGCATTTGGATTTTAACAAAATGTCCCCATTTCAACAGTATTTGCCAACCCCAAAGTCAACCATGCTAAAACGGCAAGCTATTACAAATAATCGCAACGGCACAGAGTAGATTTATTTCTCTTTCAGTACAATTCTCTTTCAGTAAACAACTTGAACTAACAAACAACTATCTCTGAGAGTAACATAAAACTTATATAACTTAGCTGAGGTAAATTGTGTGTATATCTTCTATAGTCTATAAAAGGTGTAAGTAAAGATTTACAGTCATTCTTATTCAGTTGCTAAGTTGCCAAAACCTGACACGTATTTACATAAAAGTTTCTTTTTTGTTGTCAAGATGTTAAACTATTAGCTTCCAAAATTCTGAAAAGAAATAAAAGCTATCATATGTACAAGTGTTAAAACATATTTTCAACATGTGAGCAATAAAGTGAGTATGAAAACACCATCTGGTCCTGTGTTCAGTGGCACTTCAATGTATCATTTCACCCTGAATTTGTCAGGTAATAAGGAAATTATAATTTTTTTTCAGAATAGAGTTAAGTATTGCTATTAGATTTTAAATTTAGACCCTGAATTTCTGAAATAAAATAGACTATTCGAACTATTGGTACATTTAAATGTTATTTCTACGAATATTCTACAGATTTCACAGAAAATAAATATAGTGTTTTTATACATTTTATTTGTTTATTTTTGCAGAGATAGGGTCTCACTATGTTGCCCAGGCTGGTTTCGAACTCCTGGCCTCAAGTGATCCTCCTGACTCAGCCTCCAAAAGTTCTGGGATTATAGGCAAGAGCCACCATCCCTGGCCTTATGCCTTTTATTAGTCTATATACTTGCATAAAAAGCTTATAATCACAAAGTCTGTATTCTTAAAGATTTCTTTTTCAGAAATTTTAAAAATCTAATATTTCTGCAGTTTGGCTTTAGGGATAGCGAGTGTACATACATACAAAGATTGTTAGAAATAGGAATAAACTATTATTATAACCCTGCATACTATCCATTTCAGCCACTGGTACCTTAATTTTCCTTTAGGTGAGGCCCCTGTATTGCAGGGTTAGACGTGTAACCCTAGCCTGGCCAATCAGCTTTAACCATTCTTGTTGCAACATAGATGGTTAAAAACTGGATATATGGCATACATTAGTTTAAAACATATAATCCCTAAACTTTTTCTACAACTGTTGGGAAACAGACTCTCTCCTCTAGGGTCACAAAGGAGGCTAGCTGATTATAAACCCATTTTTGCACCACTGTAAAGGAATACCTGGGGCTGGATAGTTTATAAAGAAAAGAGGTTTAATTGGCCTACCGTTCTGAAGCCTGTACAGAAGCACGGCACTAGTATCTGCTTGGCTTCTAGCGAGGCCTCAGGGAGCTTTTACTCATGGCAGAAGGTGAAGGTGGAGCAGGTACATCCCATGGCAAGAGCAGGAGTGAGAGATAGAGGGGGGAGGTGTCACACTCTTTTAAACAACCAGATCTCCTGTGAACTCTGAGCAAGAATTCACTGATTATCAGGAGGATAGCACAAAGCCATTCATAAGGAACCAACCCCAAGGACCCAAGCACCTCCCACCAAGTGCCATCTTTAACACTGGGGTTTACATTTCAGCATGAGATTTGGAGGGAACAGACATCAAAATTATATCACTGATATAATAATAGATAACAAGAGAGAAAAAGTAGGTCTACTTTAGACAGAGTTTTCAACAGTTTCTTCTCAAGAGTATGATATTATAATGAAGACCAGAATAAAAAAACTAGCCAGGAAATTTCTGAGCAAATAAAAAAGTAAGTAAAATATTTTAAAATCAATTACAATGGAAAGATGTACTATTTGGCATGAATAAGAAAATAACTTTGAGGAATTATCTTGTATGTGTCAATCAGCAAATCATCTCTAAATTTCAATCAATATTAAATTCTGATTTTGTTTGCAATAAATGCAAAACAAATTGGGGATTTCATAGTTTACTTTGTCTATTCCATTCTTGGAATATTAGGATATTCCAAGATTAGGTTGAAGAGAGAAGAATTTATTACCTTTGCCGTCAAATCAATGCAGTTACCTTTGGCAAGTTGTGTATCACTGATGCCATCAAGAAAACAATTTTAAATTTTCCTGACCAATAACCCTTAACGAACTTAAAGGTATTTGTCAGTGTTCTCCCTGCAGGAAAATTAACCAGACTTTACAATTCTCACCATTTTCATGAAGAGATATTGTCTTCAGCCCTGAAAATTCTAATATGTCTCATCTTCATTCTTTAAGATTGCAGCATGGACAAAAGAAATAACAGATTTCGTTTGTCTCTATGGTGAGTATAGACATTTGTTTGTAGCTATACCTCACTTTTTCAGCTGAAAATGATGAGTAAATCAAAGAATGAGTGACGACTTCCCTATTACTACTTTTTTTTTCTTAATAAAAACAACAAGAAACAAGATAAGGTTATGGGAAAGCAGAGGATTTTCATTGTTCACTCAAAATACTTAAAAGAATTACCCTTGGGGAAATCAGTGATTTCTGTGTAAAGAGAGGACATCAAGTTCTGTTTTCTTTTTTGTAACTGTACATCTGAGGTAAAAATGGTAATTCAAGGCCCTCATAATCATGAAGTCTCTTTCAGTAATAAGTAAAGTCTTTGTATAAATGCATATAGAAAAATGAATGAGTCACTATGGCATACTGGAATGAATGTTTTTACCAAATGCAATATTAAGCATCTCAAATTCTACCTTTATGTACAGAGTAGAAATTAGTAGATTTTTGTTCTAGCTAAAATTTTGTTTGGCAAGAAAATATTTCCAACATTTCATGAATTTCAGAAGCCTTTGAAATTTTACAGCTTAGGAATTATACCTTGATGACATTGGCATGCATATAATGACTAAAATTGAAGAACTTTCTGCATTGAAAGACGTTACTAATTTCATCCAACTGCATGATGAAAGTAAATGAATTAACTGCCAATCCTCATTGCCTCTTTTCAAAATTCTAGAAAAACATCAAGATAATTTTACCTTACCAAAAATTGCACAGTAAGTATCACATTTTCCTCAATATTTTCTTGCAATACAATAACAGTTAACAATACAGTTTTCATAAAAATGATATTTTTTACAAATTAAATTTCAGAGTAATGGAAATAGAAATTAAGTAGTTCCCCTAAGACATTTGTATATAGTTATAAGATTATACCACATTGTATTGCATTTCTTTCCAAAATTATATTCTATAGAGTATATGTACTGCCTTTGTATTAACTATACGAATAACACTATATAACAAATTCTCACTGAGTGCCTTTCAAGTGACTGGCACCAAGGTAAGTACTAGACTCAGAGCACAAAATAGATAAAAATTTTAGTTAGGGAGGTAGAGGAAAGTGAAATTGTAGATGACCAGCATTGCATACATGGGATAAAATAACACTAAAACAGAACTTGTAATATCTAACACTCATAGGTTCATTTTGTAAGGTAGGAAATCATGGCTCAAATTCCCCAAGTGATAGCACATTTTGATTCTATTTCCTAATTTCTCTTTAACCTCATCACTTAAAAGGGAAACATAATAGAAATTGTTCAAAGAAATTTCCTTGAGTCTTTTCTTTCTATTTGCAGACTTTTCATCTGCACTGAAAATACTAATGTGTTTCATTTAGAGATCATCTCTCACTCCATTGAAAACTAATATGTTTCCAGCAATGCCGAGAAGAAAACTCAGCGTTAACTCTCATAGTCCTTCCCTATATCACTATTCACAGGAGGGGTGAAAAGAGCAGTTGTATTGTACTGAGGAGAGAATTATCACATTTTGTTGCATATTCAAATAGACTTGCTATATTTGGTCCAAATGCTCAAATATTACCCTGAAATGAAATTCAGGGTCCCTGCTGATTTTTCAAGATGTGCTTTTCAAAAGTTCACTTTATAGTACACAAAAAATTAATATCACTTTCAAATATAGCTTTCTCTAGGGAAGAGCTGTAACTATGACTCCTACGGAATAAATACCCTCAACTTAACTGGTCATTAGATGTCACTCCTCTTTCAAATGGATAGAGCTGAAAGAGGGTTTCTGTTTTCCTTGGCAGCAAAACCAAAATGCATCCAACAAGGAATAAAAAGACATTCAAATGGGAACTACAGATGTGTGAACCATTTGGAAAAATAACTTGCACTGAGTTAAGTGAAATTTGTGAAAGTCTTTTGAACTAGACTCAGAATCATTTTTAACGTTTATATCATATTGGAAGTATCTTATATTTATCTTTTACCAGATAGTTGTATATTGCCCTTAGTGGTCGCCTTTTGTTATTCATGAATAAATTTAGCTCCTGTGAAACTGCCAGAAAGTCACTCCTGGAGATGTAAGTCTACTTGAACTACTTGAAACACAAACAATAACATGAAAAAAACTTCCTCATTCTGCCCTGGTCTTATTTTCTTTTTTAATTCTCAGTTTAGAGAGAATCACCAAAAGAATTAAGAATAACAGCATACTTATTCACTTGGAATGAACAAGAAAATTCACTGGTCTAGTAACAAAGGGTACGGATACCTTTGTTAGGCATGTCAGTATTCCAAATTCTGTCTAATGACTCTATTTCTCTCTCTCTCTCTTTTTTTTTTTTTTTTTAACTCCCAGTGTGAGTCCTAATTTGAATAGTTACCATTCAAAACAGTCAATCAAATAAGCAAGTTAGGGAAACTTATGAGGTCAACATGCTTTCTCTGTATGTGTTTTGTGGTAATTATATGTTGTAAAAATTAGTAGAACAGGTACAGGTCAGCACTATAATGCAGTAATGACTGCTTTGTTAAGACAAAACAATGACATCAGGAAGGAAAAAAAGGTTAATTTTTTGTTTGTTTTAGATGTGGTATAACATACTAGTTAAAAGGAAATAAAACTGCCACTGTTTCTTTTGTTCTTGATGCTTATAATCTTTTTAGGTTTCTTGCATTATGGGTTGTGCTTCACTCTGAGTATTCTCTTCATTGACTAGATCCAATATATTTCAGTTCACTTAACTTAAAAAAATAAAACAAATCATGTTATGAATTTGAAAAATCTAGGCTTCCTCAAATAAAAAACATATTTGTCATAGGATAATATACATATTGTCTTATACTCCTAAAAATGAGTAAATGGCAGTGAAAAGTTTCTAGCTCAAATATATTACAACTATTTTTAAAAGATTGCTTTATACGCAGATTGAAAGGTCATCAGAAACTGAAAAGTGGCATTCTAATAGACAAGCATAATATTTTCAAACAGGTCTTAAATTATGTTTGTTTTTTATGTGCTTTCATCTTTAATCCAGGAAAATTGTTCTGTGTTTCTAATTTATATTACTTAGCAGTAGGAAACTTAAAAAAAATCATAGGTTCAGTAGGCAAAGAGCAATAAGTACCCTAGCTTAAAATGAGGATTATTCAGTCACTATAGGTTTGAATATGTTTTTGAGGCTCACTTTTTTACAACTCAGTATGTATGGCATTAAATTTGGGGCTTCACACATTTTTAAATACTTACGTTAAGATTAATGTCACAATAGTAATTTTAAGAAAAAGATTACCAATAAAATCTCCCAGTGGGGAAAATATAATCTGTCATATCATTCTTTCTTATAATGAGGATTAAATATAAAAGAGAGTGGAAGGGATTTTAGTCTACCAGAGTTTTCCATCACTTATTTACTTAGTGTTTATCATAGCTGCATAGGTGCTTACTTCTCTTTTATATCGGGTAAAGAAGCATTTTTCACTTTCCTTGGGGAAGTAGAAAAAGGGTTTGGAGATTCGTAGTGACTATTTCTTAAAGGCCACCAAGTGTTAGGTGCAGTTTGCTGCACTCTGCATGATTTGTTAGGTTTTGTTTCACCTACTGCTTTGCTGTTTCATTTGTCACGAATTCCTTTTGGAATTTCTGCCTTAATTCCTGGTGCTCAATTTTCATTTATTTGAGAATTTGTCAACTTGTGTTTTTTAAACATTTTAACTCAAGCAAAACCAGAAGACCATTGATTAATTATTCATATGAAAAAGAGAAGGTAAAAACTCTAAAGGTGGGGCTTTTGGTAAAAATCTACAAATAGAAGCAATGATAACAATAGATATACTGACAGTAGCTAACATTTAATTAAAATGTATTATATACTAGGCAATTTATGAATGCTCTGTTTAATTTTCCCGACCACATTATGAGAACAATTTCCTTCAGAAAACTGGGGCATCGAAAGGCTAAATGAGTCCAGGTGCAGTGGCTCATGCCTGTAATCCCAACACTTTGGGAGGCTGAGGCAGGGGGATCACTTGAGCTCAGCAGTTTGAGACCAGCTTGGCCAACATAGTGGGACCCCCATCTCTACAAAAAATTTAAAAAATTGGCCAGGCATGGTGGCATACGACTGTAATCCCAGCTACTCAAGAGGCTGAGGCAGGAGGATTGCTGGAGCCAGAGAGGTCAAAGCTTCAGTGAGCGGTGATCATGCCACTGCACTCTAACCTGGTCTCATTCTGTAAGATCCTTCCTGTCTCAAAAAACAACACACAAAAAAAAAAAGTTTAAAAAAGGCTGAAAAATTTATCCATAGTCACCATTAAATAAGTTTTATATACAAAAATGGTCTTAGATGCAAAGAATATTAAGGTGGAATTTTTATATTTGTAGTTCAATATTAGACATATATGAAATGTAAAGCACGGTTTTAGGCACAGGAGCTTACAGAAATTCCTTATATTACAAAAAATGCACAATCAGGTAGTGAAAATACATATATAAAGAGTTAATGAGATAGAGTCCAATGGGCAAAAATGCAGGGATATATACAGCAAGTAAACATGGTCAGGTAGAACTTATATATGAACAACATTAAGAATATTGGCTTTAATAATTAAAGAGAACATTCTAGGTATCATTATTCTATGTGGGAGAGAGTAAAAAGGAGCAATCAATGTTATCAATGCTTGTTAGATAGTGAAGTCCATGTTTCTTTGCTGGTTGTTGGTCAGAGTTAATCTCAGTTCTAAGTGGCTACTATCAAGTCCTTGCCACGAGGCTTCTTCCATCTTCAATGCTAGCAATGGAGAGTATCTCTCACATCGAATTGCTCTCAGGATTCAAATATATCTGACTTCAGGAAGAGCCCAGTTCTTTTCTAAAGCTCACCTGATTAGGTCAAGTCCTTTAAGAAGGAGGATTATCACCTGTGCCTTATAAGATAAACCAATCATGGAGTAAGATCCATTATATTCACAGTCCTCAGGGTTACATAGAGTGTGCATATCCCCAGGGGCTGGTGATGTTGGACATTGTTGTGGAGTGTATGTTTGTAGCCCCCAAAATTCATATGTTGAAACCCTAACCCCCAGTGACATGATATTAGGAGATGGACCCTTTGGGAAGTAATTATGTCATGAAGGCGGAGCCCTCATGATGGGATTTGTGCTCTTACAAGAAGAGACAAAAAAAGGGTTTCCTCTCTCTTTACCCTTCACCACCAGAGGACACAGCAAGAAGACAAAAATCTATAAGCTAGGAATACAGGCCTTACCAGAATCTGACCATGCTGGCAACTTGATTTCAGACTTCCCAGCCTTCAGAACGAGAAAAAAAAAAAAAAAATCTGTTGTTTAGGCCATCTGCTTTATGGTCATTTGTTATAGCAGCTGAAAACACGGATCACTTTAAAACTCTGCCTACCACAAAGACCACTCTATAAATAATGGGTGTTGATCTTTACATACCTGTATATCTATATGAACTTCCGGGAAATAGACATGTCTCATTATCTACATTTTTTTTTTTTTTTTTTTTTTTTTGAGACAGAATTTCACCCTTGTTGTCCAGGCTGGAGTGCAATGGCATGGTCTTGGCTCACTGCAACCTCTGCCTCCGGGGCTCAAGCAATTCTCCTGCCCCAGCTTCCCGAGTAGCTGGGATTACAGGCATGTGCCACCACACCGGGCTGATTTTTGTATCTTTAGTAGAGATGGGGTTTCACCATGTTGGTCAGGCTAGTCTCAAACACCTGACCTCAGGTGATCCGCCCGTCTCAGCCTCCCAAGGTGCTGGGATTACAGGCGTGAGCCGTCACACCTGGCCGCTACATTTTAAACAATATAACTTTACTTTTTAAAAATTGTAGACCTAGTTTCTAGTTCAATATTAATGCCAATGTAGTATGTTCACTTTTTAAGTCAGTGTTTCTCATAAGGAATTCTTAATTCTATGGCACGGCCATTCCCTGAGGATAATTCTTTAAAAAAATAGACAAAATAAAATGGACGCAAGTATAGACATTTATTCAACCTAGGAGCAGGTCTAATGGACACGTAGTCCTTCTGTCCGTAACCAGCTATAAAAAGGATTCTAGGAAACTCTCATCCTCCAAATACTCCTTACTATTTATACCAAATATGCCCTGCATTACTGTCCACCATCAATATCAGTTACATTATTATTGAAATAGGAATTTGCAATGGAAAATTTAAATCAAATAATAACCAGATTACAATAATAACAGAATGTTACTTGACAGGTAAATATGCCTAAAGTCTGGTCTTGTCCTGGGCAAATAAGATTAAAGTAAAAAGTCCTTCGTAAAGACAGTGTATGAAAAGAAATAAGTAACATCCCAAAATTCCAGTGAACACATATTTTTAAAAAGGCAGTATGTGTTGGATAACCATTAAAAATAAATAGGCCAAATAATAAGGAATCATGGAGTAACCAGTCACTTTAATGTGGATTCCTCATCTCTCTCAACCCAAATGAGCAACTGATCGTCTCCTGACTCTTCTTCATCTATGTTGTCAAAAGTGTAATATCCTGAGATGATTTTGTTCCAAATCACACATGGAGAACAGCAGCAGAGGGTATCACTGATCAAGCCAGAGGCCTGTGACTGAGTGTCAATACTGCCATGACAGCTAGGTTATGACCATCCGCCCAAGGACTCTTGTCAATGGAGCGTCGCTTCTGGTAATTAAGAAAATCACTCTCCCCATTCACCTACCCTAATTAGTTTACTTTGGAAACTAATACAAATAGTATTGCACAAACATAGGCACTCTACTGATGCTTTGTTTTTTAATTGATTTTTATTTTGACCTATGTGAGTTGATTCACATTTTATTTCCAGCAAAATTCTCCATATGATATATAAAGCAGAACTTTGGAGGCTTAAGAGCTTTTTAAAAAAAAAAAATTTTATATATATATATATATATATATAGAAACAGAGTCTCTCTCTGTCACCTAGGCTGAACTCACTGTAGCCCCCAACTTCTGGGCTCAAGCAATCCCCCTGCCTCAGCCCAGCCATAATAGCCTTTTGTATAAATAAGTCAATTTCTAAATGTTCCTATAATGAGAATTTTGAGCCTGCACATAAGTGCAAAGTCAGCTTACCTTCTTCCAACTACATATATTTGTTTGATATGTTTTCATAACAAATTAAACTCTACACACTGTTAAGTGACACAAAATATATTTCCCATTACACTTTGTAAATGTAGCTGATGCAGAGCTATAAGACTGATTTTTGAACATTAATTTGATGTCTAGCTACATTGCTATATATTTATATTGATACTATTAATTAGAAGATTCTTCAGGTTTTCTATGTACAAGCTGTAAATAATTATATTTTTCTTCTTTACAAGTTAATATTTCAATTTTAATTTTACTATTTATTATTATTTGGTGTTACATAGTGACTTGGGGTTTCATTTCAATGTACAATAGAAGTGATGATAGTGAGAACTTTGTGTTATTTCCTAATATTAAGGGAATGCATATAAAATTGTTTGCCAAAAATTATGTTTTACAGGAATTTAATAGACACTCTTTATTAAGAATATCTCCCTCCTTTTCTAACTTGCTAAGAATTATAAATGGTTGCTGTATTTTATATAAAAAAATTCTGGATCTACAAAGGAGAGTGCATATTTTTCCCCTATTAATATGTTCCTGTGATGTAGTACACTTACTTTTTCTCTACTATTAACCTTCTGAGATATATCCAAGTTGGACACTATGTCTTTTTTCTTTCTTTTGGTAACCTTAATAATTCTGGTTTGACTCTTGTTTGTTTGTTTTTAATTTCCTCTATTGACTTTGATATTGGCTTTGGTAAAATTCTGCTGCTCTCACAGATGTGTTGAGGAACAGTCACCATTTTTGTATTCTCTGTAAAAGGGTTTGTAGAAGATTGGAATAAGTTTTCCTTTAAAACATTAGTAGAATTCATTTATAAAACCAGCTGGACCTGTTGCTTTCTTTGTGGGGTGATTTTTACCTACACAACTACTTTCATGGTCATAGAATGTTTAAACAATTTATTGATTTCTTTTTTAACCTGTTTTGTTAAAATACATTTTAATAGGAGTTTAACAGTTCTATTAACTTTTAAAATCTATTGCAAATATTTTAATGCATTATTCTGTCTTTAATATTTCAGTATCATTTATACATAAAAATAATCCCAGTTTCCATTTCTAATATTTACTTTTGCCTTCTTCTCTCTTTTTTGTTGATCACTGTTTGCCTACTTTAAAGATCTTTTCAAAATATAAACATTTGCTTTTTAAAATTCTTTCTAGTGTGTCTTTGTTTTCTGCAATGTTCATTTTTTTACTTATTTTATTATCTTTATACTTCTTATTTAATTTGTTTTTATTTTAAAATTTCTGGATATAGATTTGTGGCTCATTAATTTTCTTCCTGCCATTTTTTCTCATATATATATTTAAGGCTATGATTTCTTTCTGATGTATTCTTCCTGGTCACTCCTTTATACAATTCTCACTCAGTCCTCAGTGCTATCATCATACGTAATCTGTGCTCTTAGAAAATTTATATGAACTAGTATTTTCTTGATATGTCTGCCCTTTTATTGAACTATGAATTTTTAAAGAAGAGTCATACCTAGTTCAACTATGTATTCCTTATGCCTATGCAATTCTTGGAATATGCAAATTTTCACTGAATATTTGTTTAATAAATTAACAAAATAATGAGTATTTGTAAGTCAAGGAATTTAAGCTGTTTGGACATTACAGTATTAACACTGAAATTAAAAGTGGTTTAATAAAATATAGAAAAAAGACCTTAAAATTAAGCCTTTTATATAGCAACTTGATACATGGCAAATCAGGTAGTACAGAGCAGTGAGGAAAGAAGAACTTGTACGTACAATAGTGTTGGAAAATCTGGATAATAAATGTAAGAAGACACTTACATTACACTCTAACAAACATGGATCTTCCAGTAGATTTCAGACCTAACTATAAAGGTAAGAGAAAACAATATGAGAGAATGCCTTAATGAAAGAAAATATAGGAAAATACCTTCATGGTAGAGAAATCATCAAAATTTCGGAAACAAAAACCATGAGGTGAAAATGTGGTGGATTAAGTTATGTCAAATTTAAGGTTTTTTTGACAGAGATAAGGATTGCTATCCTGCATAACTATAAAAAAAATGTTTTGGCCTCTCAGGTAGCTAGATTGGGAAACTATGTCATTCTGGCCAGTGGACTACAAGCAAAAATGATAGAGTTTCTTCTCATCAAAGATACGTAGGTAAGATTGTAAGTTCAAACCATGCTCTTTATTTTCCCTTCCTCTGAAACAGTAAAAGCCATATTTAGATGGTAAAGCCAACAGATGGAAGACTTTTATATCCTTAAGTCTCCATTCTGAAGAGATTTTTCTGGAGACCGACCAGAATTGCAAAAAACATGGGTCACCTGTTACTGCAGCATAGCCTGTTCTATCCTGACTATTACACATATCAGTAAAGGATACTCACTGTAACCAAAGGCTAGAAAAAGATGACCTCATGTCTAAAACCAAAATAACTAAATAAACAATAACAGAAACAAAATGAACTCCTACAAGTCAACAAGAAAAATATGGGAAAACTAATAAAAACTATGGGCAATGACAGGAATGTATAATTCAAAACAAAGAATCACCAAATGATTAATATTTGATACTCTACTTCTATAGGAAGTTTGTCGATGTAAATTTTGGAAATAATAATGCTAAAAATAGAAAAATGCCATATGTTGGTGAGAATTTGAAAATATTGAAGGTCAAATATACTTCTATTGAGAGTTAAAGTTATTATTGCCATTCTAAAAACTGCTCTTGCAGAACTCTGTAAAACTATGTATATAACTTTGGACTCAGAAATTCCACTGCTAGGGATATATGCACATTCAATTCTATACAATAATTGCTTCTCATTTGTTTGTAATAAATGTTCACTCTAAGTGAAACATAATTAAAATGTAGTGGACTAAATTATAGAATATTATGCAGCAATTAGAGGCTATACATATATATGTAGATGTATATATAATATATATACACGCACTAACATCATAGATTATAAAAACAGTATTGTGTGAAAAAAGAGAAAAAATGATTTATATGTACAAAGATCGATAACATTTATGGAATTAAAAAATATATACACACAATACAAAGCAATGTTTTACACCAAAGCCCATGAGAATTTAAAGACATAGCAAACACAATAGAGTAGTACCCATGAAGCAACAAGCAAAGGAAGTATGACATCACATGGGAATGAAGGAGAAGAAAATAAAAAGAGAAACTTCTTGATATAGATAACTATGATAATGTAGTATTAATTGGAATGTATGGTTAACTCAACAGCTATGTGTGAGGGCAAAGAAGAAACTAAATAAAAGGATAAAATATTGAGAAATCAAGAGTACTAAGAGTCGGCTGGGTGCAGTGGCTCACGCCTGTAATCCCAGCACTTTGAGAGGCCGAGGTGGGTGGATTATGAGGTCAGGAGTTCAAGGCAGGCCTGGCCAACATGGTGAAACCCTGTCACTACTAAAAATACAAAAATTAGCTGGGCATGGTGGCAGGCGCCTGTAATCCCAGCTACTTGGGAGGCTGAGGCAGGAGAATGGCTTGAACCTGGGAGGCAGAAGTTGCGATGAGCCAAGATCGCACCATTGCACTCTAGCCTGGGTGACAGAGCGAGACTCCATCATCTCAGGAAAAAAAAAAAAAAAAAAAAAGAGGAGTCAAGAAATTCCTAACTGTGGTCTTCATTTGCTTCTGATTTTTAGGCTTATGGAAATAATATGAAAAAAGAGCTCATTAAAACAAAAGGGAAGATGATAAACTTAACAGAAAACTTTATTTGATCCAAATTTTTATTTTAATATTGGAAGCAACAAAGAAAGTCACTTTTTATGCTCTGTAATTCTATGTTCAACATCTTTATTGAATTATACTCCCACATTATTAAAAGTCATAAACAAATATTTCTGTATCTTAAAATTTTTCTCTTTATTCTTGTATAATCAAAAAATAATGGGAGATAAAAATGATTTTTTAATGCACTAGAAGGTAGGTGTATTATAGCTTTCTTTGTTGGGGCTCATTTGCAGTAGATTTTCCCTTCCTAAATATGTTTATTAAAATGAAAGTAAAATAATAAGCAAATTCTAGTGAGTCATCTATGCAAAATAAACTAGCTTGCCTGGTGACATAAAGAAATACTAGACAGTATGTGGTTATAATTTTGCACCAATATTCAGATAAATAATCACTGCAGGAAGCACAGGTGGGGTTGGTATTCAAATTCATAAATCTTCAGGTTTTCTAATGGTATCTAATAATTCAAATTCTTAAATAGATTGTGTACTAAGTGAAAATAATGCGACAAGGCCATATTTTGTAACTTCTTGTGGATATAAGTTTGCTTGTCTGTTGCAGTAAATTTATGCCAATTTTTTGGACAATACACAGTGTGATTTGTGACAATGGCCACTAACAAAAGCTTTTATTCTAAAGAGTTTGCTAAAATTTTCAAAAGGGCTTTTTGAGCATGAAACTACATACCACTATTTCTTTTCAGCTTTGTGTCAAGAAAAGGTCACTTTATGGGAGTTATTGTTGATGATATGTTAACATTCACAGGAAAGAGACTATGGTTATTTTAGGATCAAGATGACAGCTATATGAAATGATAATGTAGCTATATTGGGAAATGTAATTAAACTGCCTCTGTGTGTTGAATGATAATTGCGATGAGACTGCTCAGTGAAAATCTGATGACGAGACATGAAGAAATTCAGAGTCCTACTGACTCCAATCTTATTTAGAAATACAAAATTCAACCCAGATTGGTGAAAAACATTTGGTTCTATGTAAGTGTAAAGGGAACAACCAGTTAAAAATTGTTCTTTTCTCTTAAGTCAGCAAACTGTACTTTTGACAATTGCCTTTCCCCAAACTACAGAAGTCGTTCTCCTTGTACAGTTTTGAGCAAACAACACTTCAGCCTTTTGCCCATATATCTCTCCACTGTTAGGCCCAATACAGGAAACAAGAACCCTGCTGGTAAGTGCTGCTCCAAGAGGGGCTGAGCCTGATTCCAGCAGACTGTCCCTTTATAAAGTCCAGGTGGCCCTGGAATCAGAAGAGCCTCAAAAAGTACTGCTCTTGCCATGAGATTTGTTTTAACTGGCTTAGAGATACTACAGTTTACTTCAGGGGGTTTTCTAGAATTGAGCTACCCTTGCATTCCTGGAAGAAACCAACTTGTAAACTGTATATTATCCAATTGGTAACATACGTTTTAAAATAATGTGTTACTTTTAATTGAATGCATCCCACATATAATAGCACTATGGTTTATTTTCAAGCTTATTTTCTTGAAGAACTTCTTTTATTCTCATAAACCAAAAATTTTAGCAAGCAGCTTTAAAAATCTGTCATTGCATCAAAGTGGATGGTTTTTCTGTAAAGATTTGGGTGTTATCAGTTTATTCTACAAGTTTGTTTATTACTTGGCAGTTTCATTCTGGTTCTTTCTCAATTCTGATAATCTATAAATTGGATCATCTCTCTTCTCTCCACAGTTACCATCTTTCTGATCATTTTCTCCTGTATGTTTTTTCTCTTTTACTCTTTTTTTTTATTGGTTAAATTTGGTTTTTTGGGTTTAATTTTATTATTATTATACTTTAAGTTTTACTCTTAAAGAGATTCTCTATTCTCCAATATCACTGATATAATTGTATATGATATAATGATATACTTTCTCTTCTTAGTACCTCTAAAGCACATTTTAATTTGCTGTTGTTGGCTGGTGGCTCATGCCTGTAATCCCAGCACTTTGGGAGGCCGAGGTGGGCAGATCACCTGAAGTCAGGAGTTTGAGACCAGCCTGGCCAACATGATGAAACCCTGTCTCTACTAAAAATACAAAAATTAGCCAGGCATAGTGGTGCACACCAGTAATAACAACTACTCGGGAGGCTGAGGCAGGAGAATTGCTTGAACCGGGGAGGCAGAGGTGCAGTGAGTGGGGATCATGCCACTGCACTCCAGCCTGGGCAACAGAGCGAGACTCCATCTCCAAAAAAAAAAAAAATATATATAAACAAAATTTGCTATTGTGCTTTTAGTTGCTCTTACTCTCAATATCTCTGTTAACTTTTTAAAATTTTATTCTGTATCTCAAGAAGATAGCTCTATTTTCATCTCGTTTTTCTTTGTTATGTAATATTTATTGAAGACACATGCATATGTATTTAAAACATTGTTTTGTTTTTGTAGAAAGCCTTTACATACTTACAATTAATTCTGCACCTATATTAAAGTCAATCACTTACTTACTCTTTGTTGTGTTTGCCACCTAAATAATTTTTCTCCATTTTATTCATCCTTGAAAGAATGACAATCTCTACATGTCCAATTTTTGTCACTTAATGAGTGTGAATCATCTCTTTGATCAACATCACAATCAAACTTAATGCTGCCATGAGATACCCTCACACATATTTTTGTTCTATAATACATCTGTTAATGTGGCTCTCCTGGTCTGGACAGATATTTATTTCCTTCTGCTGCCATTTCTAAGTCCTCAAGAGTTTAAATATGTTTCTCCATAGTTAATGTGGAGTTAAGTTATAGCTCCTCTCTAGAAATAGTGCATTACATAATGTAATTCCCAGATTATACAACTACTGCAACTCTTTCTGTAAATCTCTGCTTGGTCTCACATCCTGGATATTCCAACTACGTTTATTTTTACCCATGGGCATATTCTTGAATTTTTAGGAAGGGATTTCAGATTTTTTTCTTTTAATATTTTATCAGTGGAGATTTTTAATAGAATGAAATATTTAATTTTTAAAATGATGCCGGTTCCTTCATAGTCTCTGAAACTAAAGACAGAGGCCACTTTATCAGCTAAGGCCTGGTATCATAAAATGTGACAGACAAATTTCTAAAAGCTAAAATTGTAATTCATTCATCCTTGAAGTTTCTCGAAGTCATTCTTTGATTTTTAAACAATGAATAGTTCTTTGTCTAAGCAAAACAGCATTATTAAATTACCTTCAGTAATTGAAAAGGAAGAATATTTGAGTTGTAGGAAGTCCAAAGTAAAATAAAATCATATGAAGTAAACCAAACTTATCTTATAAATACCATATGTGTGGACTCTTTAGACAATGGCTTTTGTTGGTTTTATATGAAAGTAATAGAACAGCAGTTTGTATCATTGTCTTAAGCAGAAAAAGTCTAACAATTTGCAGAATTAGACAATCCTTTTTTTTCAATAAGATACTCCCCCTTTTTATATTTTAGTAATAACATGGTTTGAATAATAAGGGAACTGGCTAAAGTTTTTGTTATTGTTATGTTGTTTGAAAGCCGTTGAAGATCCCGTCAGCCAAACTTGGAATTTGGTCCTTGGTATACCACAGAGCCAACCAACAGCAGCAAGCAGCAGTGAATGTGAGTAACAAGTTCTCTTTTTTTCTTCCCTGTGTAAGTTAACAAATCACTGTTGTCTCCAGTATACAGAACCTCAGCATTGACATTCTAGAGGTAAAATGTATTTCACATTTTGAAAAGGACCAACCCTAAGACAGTTGGTAAAGTTAAAAAAAAAAAAAAAATCTGTCTCTGAAGTCCTTCATTGACTTTCTGAGTTCTTATTCTACTTCAGCCATAGTCCAAGGAACCAGTGCTTTAAGACGGACACTTCTCCAATTCTTTCTGCCAGATGAAAATATATGGCAATTAAGTGAAAATTGATGTTAGAGTAAATTGATTCAATGATAATTTTCCACATTCCCCACAGTCATTCTCTAGGAATCTTGGTAAAACTTACATGTGTCATACAAGAGGGAGCATGGAATACGAGAGATGTGAGTTAAGATTTTACCTTTCATTTTTATTGCACAATATTTACAAATTACTTAACTGTATGCATATTCTCAATATCTTAATTGAAGAATTTCTGTCTTTGTTATGAAAATTAAGCAATAAAACAACATAGAGGAAAGTATTTACCACTTAATAGGCACTAAAATCATTTATTTATTTTAAAATGATTTGTGATTTTAGAACTAGAAAACTTGGATAAGAGAATATTTGAGGCAAGTAGGTAATTATATAATCTGTTTATATACAGAGGCATCCTCACTTTTAAAGATTGGGAATCTTAAGCAATTATTTTAGGGAAAAGCTTTTCTCTACTCTCTTGTAAATACCAAAAAAAAAAAAAAAAAAAAAAACCATCATCTTAGGAAGCATTTGGGAAGTAGATTCTCCTCTCTTTACTTCATTCACTCCTCTTCATGGAAATACGTGACATGTATTTGCAGAAATTGAAAGAATGCAATTCTTTCAATATGTACACATAGCTCAGCCTCTTCTGCATTTCTTTTTGGCCTAGCCTGCATGTAATCCAGGTTTAACTGCTGTTTCCATGTGGAAATATTCCTGGGTCAGGGTTCAGAGCCTGATTTCTAAAAAGCCATCCTAACAGCCATCTCTCTTTGTTTCTTGTCTTGAAGCTTAATAAATGTGCGGGAGTCATTCCTCTTGGAGGTGACTAGGGACGCATCTGTCTGGCAAATGCAATCTCTTCATGGAAACACCTCATTTCCTAGTCTCAAGGAGAAGTATTTTGTCATAGCACTACATTTTAACTTACTCCTTTTTTTTTATTATTATACTTTAGGTTCTAGGGTACATGTGCACAATGTGCAGGTTTGTTACATATGTATCCATGTGCCGTGTTGGTTTGCTGCACCCATTAACTCGTCATTTAGCATTAGGTATATCTCCTAATGATGACCTTCCCCCCTCCCCGCAACCCAAAACAGTCCCCAGAGTGTGATGTTCTCCTTCCTGTGTCCATGAGTTCTCACTGTTCGATTCCCACCTATGAGTGAGAACATGCGGTGTTTGGTTTTTTGTCCTTGCGATAGTTTACTAAGAATGATGGTTTCCAGTTTCATCCATGTCCCTACAAAGGACATGAACTCATCATTTTTTATGGCTGCATAGTATTCCATGGTGTATATGTGCCACATTTTCTTAATCCAGTCTATCGTTGTTGGACATTTGGGTTGGTTCCAAGTCTTTGCTATTGTGAATAGTGCTGCAATAAACATACATGTGCATGTGTCTTTATAGCAGCATGATTTATAGTCCTTTGGGTATATACCCAGTAATGGGATGGCTGGGTCAAATGGTATTTCTAGTTCTAGATCCCTGAGGAATCGCCACACTGACTTCCACAATAGTTGAACTAGTTTACAATCCCACCAACAGTGTAAAAGTGTTCCTATTTCTCCACATCCTCTCCAGCACCTGTTGTTTCCTGACTTTTTAATGATGGCCATTCTAACTGGTGTGAGATGGTATCTCATTGTGGTTTTGACTTGCATTTCTCTGATGGCCAGTGATGACGAGCATTTTTTCATGTGTCTGTTGGCTGCATAAATATGTCTTCTTTTGAGAAGTGTCTGTTCATGTCCTTCGCCCACTTTTTGATGGGGTTGTTTGTTTTTTTCTTGTAAATTTGAGTTCATTGTAGATTCTGGATATTAGCCCTTTGTCAGATGAGTAGGTTGCAAAAATTTTTTCCCATTCTGTAGGTTGCCTGTTCACTCTGATGGTAGTTTCTTTTGCTGTGCAGAAGCTCTTTAGTTTAATTAGATCCCATTTGTCAATTTTGGCTTTTGTTGCCATTGTTTTTGGTGTTGTAGACATGAAGTCCTTGCCCATGCCTATGTCCTGAATGGTATTGCCTAGGCTTTCTTCTAGGGTTTTTATCATTTTAGGTCTAACATGTAAGTCTTTAATCCATCTTGAATTAATTTTTGTATAAGGTGTAAGGAAGGGATCCAGTTTCAGCTTTCTACATATGGCTAGCCAGTTTTCCCAGCACCATTTATTAAATAGGGAATCCTTTCCCCATTTCTTGTTTTTGTCAGGTTTTTCAAAGATCAGATAGTTGTAGATATGCGGCATTATTTCTGAGGGTTCTGTTCTGTTCCATTGATCTATGTCTCTGTTGTGGTACCAGTACCACGCTGTTTTGGTTACTGTAGCCTTGTAGTATAGTTTGAAGTCAGGTAGCATGATGCCTCCTGCTTTGTTCTTTTGGCTTAGGATTGACTTGGTGATGCGGGCTCTTTTTTGGTTCCATATGAACTTTAAAGTAGATTTTTCCAATTCTGTGAAGAAAGTCATTGGTAGCTTGATGGGGATGGCACTGAATCTATAAATTACCTTGGGCAGTATGGCCATTTTCACGATAGTGATTCTTCCGACCCATGAGCATGGAATGTTCTTCCACGTGTTTGTATCTTCTTTTATTTCATTGAGCAGTGGTTTGTAGTTCTCCTTGAAGAGGTCCTTCACATCCCTTGTAAGTTGGATTCCTAGGTATTTTATTCTCTTTGAAGCAATTGTGAATGGGAGTTCACTCATGATTTGGCTCTCTGTTTGTTATTGGTGTACAAGAATGCTTGTGATTTTTGTACATTGATTTTGTATCCTGAGACTTTGCTGAAGTTGCTAATCAGCTTAAGGACATTTTGGGCTGAGACAGTGGGGTTTTCTAGATATACAATCATGTCATATGCAAACAGGAACAATTTGACTTCCTCTTTTCCTAATTGAATACCCTTTATTTCCTTCTCCTGCCTGATTGCCCTGGCCAGAACTTCCAGCACTCTGTTGAATAGGAGTGGTGAGAGAGGGCATCCCTGTCTTGTGCCCGTTTTCAAAGGGAATGCTTCCAGTTTTTGCCCATTCAGTATGATACTGGCTGTGGGTTTGTCATAGATAGCTCTTATTATTTCGAGATACATCCCATCATCAATACCTAGTTTATCGAGAGATTTTAGCATGAAGGGTTGTTGAATTTTGTCAAAGGCCTTTCCTGCATCTATTGAGATAATCATGTGGTTTTTGTCTTTGGTTCTGTTTATGTGCTGGATTACATTTATTGATTTGCGTATGTTGAACCAGCCTTGCATCCCAGGGATGAAGCCCACTTGATCATGGTGTATAAGCTTTTTGATGTGCTGCTGGATTCAGTTTGCCAGTATTTTACTGAGGATTTTTGCATCAATGTTCATCGAGGATATTGGTCTGAAATTCTCTTTTTTGGTTGTGTCTCTGCCAGGCTTTGTTATCAGGAGGATGCTGGCCTCATAAAATGTGTTAGGGAGGCTTCCCTCTTTTTCTATCGATTGGAATATTTTCAGAAGGAATGGTACCAGTTCCTCCTTGTACCTCTGGTAGAATTTGGCTGTGAATCCATCAGGTCCTGGACTCCTTTTGGTTGGTAAGCTATTGATTATTGCCACAATTTCAGATCCTGTTATTGGTCTAATCAGAGATTCAACTTCTTCCTGGTTTAGTCTTGGAAGGGTGTATTTGTCGAGGAATTTATCTGTTTCTTCTAGATTTTCTAGTTTATTTGCATAGAGGTGTTTGTAGTATTCTCTGATGGTAGATTGTATTTCTGTGGGATCAGTGGTGATAACCCCTTTTTCATTTTTTATTGCATCTATTTGATTGATTCTTCTCTCTTTTCTTCTTTATTAGTCTTGCTAGGGGTCTATCAATTTTGTTGATCTTTTCAAAAAACCGGCTCCTGGATTCATTAATTTTTAGAAGGGTTTTTTGTGTCTCTATTTCCTTCAGTTCTGCTCTGATTTTAGTTATTTGTAGCCTTCTGCTAGCTTTTGAATGTGTTTGCTCTTGCTTTTCTAGTTCTTTTATTTGTGATGTTAGGGTGTCAATTTTGGATCTTTCCTGCTTTCTCTTGTGGGCATTTAGTGCTATAAATTTCCCTCTACACACTGCTTTGAATGCGTCCCAGAGATTCTGGTATGTTGTGTCTTTGTTCTCGTTGGTTTCAAAGAACATCTTTATTTCTGCCTTCATTTCCTTATGTACCCAGTAGTCATTCAGGAGCAGGTTGTTCAGTTTCCATGTAGTTGAGTGGTTTTGAGTGAGTTTCTTAATCCTGAGTTCTAGTTTGATTGCACTGTGGTCTGAGAGACAGTTTGTTATAATTTCTGTTCTTTTACATTTGCTGAGGAGAGCTTTACTTCCAACTGTGGTCAATTTTGGAATAAGTGTGGTGTGATGCTGAAAAAAAAATGTATATTCTGTTGATTTGGGGTGGAGAGTTCTGTAGATGTCTATTAGGTCCACTTTGTGCAGAACTGAATTCAATTCCTGGATATCTTTGTTAACTTTCTGTCTCGTTGATCTGTCTAATGTTGACAGTGGGGTGTTAAAATCTCCCATTATTATTGTGTGGGAGTTTAAGTAAGTCCCTTTGTAGGTCACTCAGGACTTGCTTTATGAATCTGGGTGCTCCTGTGTTGGGTGCATATGTATTTAGGATAGTTAGCTCTTCTTGTTGAATTGATCCCTTTACCATTATGTAATGGCCTTTTTTGTCTCTTTTGATCTTTGTTGGTTTAAAGTCTATTTTATCAGAGACTGGGATTACAACCCCTGCTTTTTTTGTTTTCCATTTGCTTGATAGATCTTCCTCCATCCCTTTATTTTGAGTCAATGTGTGTCTCTGCATGTGAGATGGGTTTCCTGAATACAGCACACTGATGAGTCTTGACTCCTTATTCAGTTTGCCAGTCTGTGTCTTTTAATTGGATCATTTAGCCCATTTACATTTAAAGTTAATATTGTTATGGGTGAATTTGATCCTGTAATTATGATGTTAGTTGGTTATTTTGCTCATTAGTTGATGCAGTTTCTTCCTAGCCTTGATGGTCTTTACAATTTGGCATGTTTTTGCAGTAGCTGGTACGGGTTGTTCCTTTCCATGTTTAATGCTTCCTTCAGGAGCTCTTTTAGGGCAGGACTGGTGGTGACAAAATCACTCAGCATTTGTTTGTCTGTAAAGTATTTTATTTCTCCTTCACTTATGAAGCTTAGTTTGGCTGGATATGAAATTCTGGGTTGAAAATTCTTTTCTTGAAGAATGTTGAATATCGGCCCCCACTCTCTTCTGGCTTGTAGAGTTTCTGCCGAAAGATCAGCTGTTAGTCTGATGGGCTTCCCTTTGTGGGTAACCCGACCTTTCTCTCTGGCCGCCCTTAACATTTTTTCCTTCATTTCAACTTTGGTGAATCTGACAATTATGTGTCTTGGAGTTGCTCTTCTCAAGGAGTATCTTTGTGGCGTTCTCTGTATTTCCTGAATCTGAATGTTGGCCTGCCTTGATAGATTGGGGAAGTTCTCCTGGATAATATCTTGCAGAGTGTTTTCCAACTTGGTTCCATTCTCCCTGTCATTTTCAGGTACACAAATGAGACGTAGATTTGGTCTTTTCACATAGTCCCAAATTTCTTGGAGTCTTTGTTCGTTTCTTTTTATTCTTTTTTCTCTAAACTTCCCTTCTTGCTTCATTTCATTCAATTCATCTTCCATCACTGATACCCTTTCTTCCAGTTGTTCGCATCGGCTCCCGAGGCTTCTGCAATCCTCATGTAGTTCTCGAAACTTGGCTTTCAGCTCCATCAGCTCCTTTAAGCCCTTCTCTCCACTGGTTATTCTAGTTATCCATTCGTCTGATTTTTTTTCAAAGGTTTTAAGTTCTTTGCTATTGTTTTGAATTTCCTCCCGTAGCCCAGAGTAGTTTGATCGTCTGAAGCCTTCTTGTCTCAACTCGTCATAGTCATTCTCCATCCAGCTTTGTTCCATTGCTGGTGAGGAACTGCATTCCTTTGGAGGAGGAGAGGTGCTCTGCTTTTTAGAGTCTCCAGTTTTTCTACTCTGTTTTTTCCCCATCTTTGTGGGCTTATCTACTTTTGGTCTTTGATGATGGTGATGTACAGATGGGTTTTTGGTGTGGATGTCCTTTCTGTTTGTTAGTTTTCCTTCTACCAGACAGGACCCTCAGCTGCAGGTCTGTTGGAGTTTGCTAGAGGTCCACTCCAGACCCTGATTAGCTGAGTGTCAGCAGCGGTGGCTGCAGAACAGTGGATTTTCGTGAGACCACAAATTCAGCTGTCTGATAGTTCCTCTGGAAGTTTTGTCTCAGAGGAGTACCTGGCCGAGTGAGGTGTCAGTCTGTCCCTACTGGGGGGTGCCTCCCAGTTAGGCTGCTCGGGGGTCAGGGACTCACTTTAGGAGGCAGTCTGTCCGTTCTCAGATATCCAGCTGCGTGCTGGGAGAACTACTACTCTTTTCAAAGCTATCAGACAGGGACATTTAAGTCTGCAGAGGTTCCTGCTGAATTTTTGTTTGTCTGTGCCCTGCCCCCAGAGGTGGAGCCTACAGAGGCAGGCAGGCCTCCTTGAGCTGTGGTGGGCTCCACCCAGTTCGAGCTTCCTGGCTGCTTTGTTTACCTAAGCAAGCCTGGGCAATGTCGGGCGCCCCTCCCCCAGCCTGGCTGTCGCCTTGCAGTTTGATCTCAGACTGCTGTGCTAGCAATCAGTGAGATTCCGTGGGCATAGGACCCTCCGAGCCAGGTGCGGGACACAATCTCCTGGTGTGCCGTTTTCCAAGCCTGTTGGAAAAGCGCAGTATTATGGTGGGACTGACCTGATTTTCCAGGTGCCGTCTGTTACCCCTTTCTTTGACTAGGAATGGGAACTCCCTGACCCCTTGCACTTCCTAAATGAGGCAATGCCTCTCCCTGCTTCGGCTCGCGCACAGTGCGCTGCACCAACTGTCCTGCACCCACTGTTTGGCACTCCCTAGTGATATGAACCCAGTACCTCAAACGGAAATGCAGAAATCTGTGCCGCTCACGCTGGGAGCTGTAGACCAGAGCTGTTCTTATTCAGCCATCTTGGCTCCACCCTCCCCCCCTTTTTTTTTTTAAGACAGGGTCCCCGCTCTGTTGCCCAGGCTAGAGTTCGGTGACAAGATCTCAGCTCACTGCAACCTCTTCCTTCCCAGCTCAAGCAATCCTCCTACCTCAGCCTCCTGAGTAGCTGGGACTGCAGGAGCAACACCATGCTGCTGGGCTATTTGTGTGTGTTTACATACATATATATATATATTTCTTTTTCCTTTTCTTTTCTTTCTTTTTTCAGGGGGAGGACAGAGTCTAGCTCTGTCATCCAGACTGAAGTGCAGTGGCCCGATCTCAGCTCACTGCAAGCTCCACCTCCAAGGTTCTCCAAGTAATTCTCCTGGCTTAGCCCCCTGAGTAGCTGGGACTACAGGCACACACCACCATGCCCAGATAATTTTTGTGTTTTTAGTAGAGACAGGGTTTCACCATGTTGGCCAGGCTGGTCTCGAACTCCTGACCTCTAGTGATCAGCCTGCCTTGGCCTTCCAAAGTGCTGGGATTGCAGGTGTGAGCCACCACACCTGGCTTATTTTTCTATATTCCGTAGAGATGGGGTTTCACCACGTTGCACAGGCTGGTCTCCAACTCCTGGGCTCAAAGGATTCTTCCTCCTCCTTGGCATCCCAAAGTGCTGAGATTACAGGTGTGAGCTACCTGCCAGGCCCATTTTAACTTTACTGTTGAATCGCCATCTGATTAGTGTCTATAATCCAAACAAACAGGTTTTGAATACATAGAGAGAAAGGGGGGCTATGATTGGTAAATGAAAACATGTTGTTTACGTCGGGAAAGAAACAATTTTTTCTAAGGGTAACTCATCCAATTGGTACTATTTTATGGGCTTTGTACATCCAAGATGGATATTAAAAGGTCAGGCAATTCTTTTGGAGCCATATTTCATCAATCCATGATTATAGAGATGATAAATCCAAGCCCAGATATCACATAGCTTTGTGGTTTTCTCACGTTCTGTATCCTCTGAACTCATTCCAAAGAGCCAAGTGATTGTGATGGAGATTTCTAGAGCTCACAAGCAGATGGGCAAATGAGTGCATTCCAGTGTTCTGAGTTTGAGAATGTATTTTGATCAAATCAGTTACAAATGGCATCATTATATTTGAAAGATAAGAATTTCTTGGCAGGGCGCTGTGGCTCATGCCTGTAATCCCAGCACTTTTGGAGGCTGAGGTGGGTGGATCACAAGGTCAGGAGTTCAAGACCAGCCTGACCAACACAGTGAAACCACGTCTCTACTAAAAATACAAAAAAATTAGGCGAGCATAGTGGTGCGTGCCTGTAATCCCAGCTACTCAAGAGGCTGAGGCAGGAGAATCAATCACTTGAACCTAAGAGGCAGAGATTGCAGTGAGCAGAGATCACGCCACTGTACTCCAGCCTGGGCGACAGAGTGAGACTCCGTCTCAAAAAAAAAAAAAAAAAAAAGAATTTCTTGGGAATAGATTTAATTTAAAAAATGAAGAGACAAAGATTTAATAGCAAAAACAAAAGTTTATCGGTTTAGAAGGTATGGTGTCATTTTTTTCTTAATCATTAGATATTGAAGGTATGGTGTCATTTTTTCTTAATCATTAGATATTTATAGTAAAACAATGACATTGCAAGTTCTTCAGTAGATGCTAAATTCGACTAGATGAGTAGTTTTAAAATATTTTAGCAACAAAGTGTTTTTTAAAAATATATATTAAACGTCATGGATAATCTATACAAACTGATGAGAAAGTGGCTAACTAAGGCTAGGTAGTTTGTGGTGCTATGCTATTAGATCACCTTAGGGCCCATGAGTTCCTTCTGTGAAACATACTTCCAACATTCCATATAGCATAGTAGAAAATGACAGTCGTGGATAGTACAGCAGGAAAAAAACACACATAATTATACATTCTACCTATTTTGGATCTTATTTTCTCAGATCACCATTTTCCTCTTCAATCATTATGACAATTATAAACAATTAAAAACAGCAAGACTCATAATGTGCCAAGCACTAGGTCTTATATACTTTACTTTATACTTCTGACACAAAATCTGTAAAGTAATAACATAACCTTTATTAACTATTATTATTAATGGGAAATGAATTCACTGCAAATTTTATACAAGCCACGATACACAAATAATTACCCTAAGTGTACATTTTTTATCTATGTTACATTCTATGTAGTGGGATAATTTTAAAATTATAAACATCTTTAAGAGTCAAATCATTCTTCAGCATATCCTCCCTAAACATAACTTCAATAACGCTTAAATTGCTACATTACTACATTTTGATTTTTCAATTCTGAGCATTGTATACTCCAAATGTCCTCAAACATTTTCATCTCAGGACCCCTTTGCACTTTAAAAATTAAGAAGGACCTCCAAAGAACTTTTCTTTAAATGGGTTCTATCTATTGATTTTTTTCTAGATACCAAATGCTATTGTTTATTAAGTATCTGCAATGTGCTAGACATATTATGTCATATGTCATATGTATCATATTTACATTAGATATTATCCCTAAACCTCACAAGAACCCTTCAAGACCGGTAATACCAAGTCAATATTTCAAATGGGAAATGAGCTCAGAGGGGACAAATAATTTGCTCAGGTTTCTCAGTTTCCATGGAAGTGGCACAGACAGAATCTGAACCCTGCTTGTAACTGGTGAATGGAAGAGAGAAGCATATGTATATGTATATATTTACCATACTACAAATTAAAACTTACTTAGAAATTTTACAAGTTTTTTATTAAATTTTAGTGTAATAATAATGTATGCAAATTACACCAATAACATCTTTCTATGAAAAATAACAGCATTTTCTGAAACAAAAATCCTTAGTAAGAAGAGTGGCTTGCTTTACATTTTTGCAAATATCTTTAATGTCTACTTAATAGAGAATAACTGGATTCTCACATCTACTTCAGTACTGTCTGTCACAAAACATTGTTTTGGTTGAAGTATATGAAGAAAATCCAGCCTCACAATGCATATACTTGAAAAAAGAGAAATTCTATCAAACAATTGTGGATATTTTTCTTTGATACTAAATAAAAACTAGACAATAGCGCTTTCTTAACATTTAGCTGCAATGTAAAATCTGAAACTATATTAACAAACTCTTACATTAAAATCCACTGGTCTCTCTTGTACCTTGAGGATCTTTTACCCAAGTATAGGTGATTTGATAACATGCATACATTGGACATTTGGAAAACATTGGCTTTGATGCAGGTCATCCAGTGTTGACACACTTCCCTTTTTAATATCAAAAATTCATGTTCATTAGTACCACCAGTGACCACATGTGAAAAGTCTTTAAGTATTTGGAGGCTGTCAAGTCATTAAAAACTGTTGTAAAAATTCTCATCTTTATTTGAAAATTCAAATTTTATCACTGACAATAAATACTGTCTATTGAAGTGACGGACTCACTTTATTTTTGAGAAAATGTCTATCAAATGTCCAAATATGAATACTCATATTTGTATAGCAGTATTTCACTTTAATAAAAACAGCATTCCATGTAAACACAACTCAATTGCATAAGTACACTTTTTCAAAACAACCATCACAGTCAGTGTCTGGGGGAAGTGTTGTATGTGGACTTACCATTTCATCCCACAGAATATTTTAAAAATGTGTACCCAATGGTTACAATGTAATAAAATTAATATTTTTACCTCATCAGGTAAATTCTTCAGTAATACTCTAAACGAATTTTTTGAAGTATACAATGACAAGGACATCTTGGAGTCTACTGCTTTCTTTGTGTTGATGCACTGTTGATCAGCAGTTTTAACACCGCTGTGCAATGCAACAGGAAAATAACACTAAGCATTATTCTAAAAATAGTTTTGAGTCCATAGACCACCTAAGAATGTCTTTGGGATTCCCCAGGGGTCTGCGTACTAAACTCTGAGAATTATCACTCTATTCTTCTATTAAGGAGAAACACCTGGATCTGTTTTATATTACCAATATATGCACACTTCTGCCTATAACTTTCACTTTTCATTTCCCCTATCCTCCAGAAACAAATGTATGAATATTAAAATTGTTGCTTTCACAGGGATTAAAACTTATTTAGTTTTCTCTTACTTTTTGTACAGTTTTCATGAACTAAGTATTATCTTAGCTGCACACTTTGTGTCAAATATGTAGATCTCTTCTTGCTATTATGTTCAAACATAATAGGAATTGTATCAGGTTCATCCTTCAGGAAGTCTCTATAGAATTTCCTGGCCTGCTCTGAACTTAATTTGTTAAATCCTAGACTTCTCATAGAATTTGTTACCCCCTAATTGCTATTCACCATAATCTTGAGACTAACCTTCCCCATTCTCTTCTTGGTCTTTCAATTTTCTATATTCTACAGCTCTTTCTTAGATTTCTTCTTTATTTTAATGGAGTTTGTTCCAATCAATCACTTCCAAAGAATAGAATGATGTGACATAAATGTCTTAGACCTTGCAGGTCTACAAATTCTGAGGTACATTCACAGTCAAATGTTAGTTTTCCTGGATATGGAATACTACATTGAAAATATCTGCCCTCAGGATCTAGAAAGCATTTCTCTGCCACCACCTACTTCTCAGACTTGGGTTGACAAACTCCTCTGGTGCCATTTTCATTCTTGATTCTTTTCTCTCTGAACTGTGTTTAAATTTTTATTTTATTTGCTCCAACAATGGAAAGTATTATGATAATGTGTCTTGGTGAAGGTCTTCTATTTTCTATTTTGTTGAGAACTCAGTAGGCGTTTGGTCCTGTTAGATATGAGTTCTAAATTTCTCTTCAAAGTATCAATATGTCAGTATGTTCAATTCTTTGTCTTCTACTTTTAAACTTTTAACTTCCTCGTAAAGCAACATTTTTCAATCACCTGCTCCACCCTGACTCATTCCAATTTCCTGCTCTGCTATAACCATTTTTCCCACCAAACCACTCACCCCATCACTCTCTTTAAATTAGCCAGTTGGAATTAGTTTAGCCTGTGCAGTCTAACCCTAGCCAATAGGGAAACAACACAGCAGCAGGGGCGATGGGCATCAAGAATAAGAACCCCTTCCCCTCCCTTGTCCAGGTGTGCACTCGCCATTGCTCCATCTGTGAGGGTGCACCCTTCTATAGAAGTAAATTGCCTTGCTGAGAAGAAAGAAAGAAAACGTGATATTTGAGTGCCATTTCTTTTGCGACACTGAAACTTTATTTATAACAGTCCCAGGAAATATTCTTGAATCACTTTGTCACTAATGTGTTCGACTCCATTTTCTCCATTTGATTGTTTTGAAACTACTAGTATTTTGATATTGAACCACATGGACTAGTCCTGTAATATTGCTATATATTTCTTTCTGAACTGCTCATATTTTTCTTTTTCATTTTGTTCTCCTTTTGCTTAATTTTGCTCAAATTTGACTTCAACACTTCTATTAGTACTTTTGTGTCTAGTAACAGGGTTTTCATATCCAAGTGCTCTTCTAAATTCTTTATAAATTATCATTTTAAATAGAACAATCTATTTTAAAGTATCCTCTTCTTATCATATGAAAACAAATTCTGCCTTACTGGTCACGATAGTCTTTAATTTTTTAAATTATCCTTTCATATTACTTCCTCCAAGTAGCTGGGTTTTTGTTTTTGTTTAACTTTCTGTCTCTGTATTTTATTAGATATTATCTACAGTAACCTTCCTATTATATCAGGGACTACAAAATTATTAGTAGCTCTTTGTGTGTGAGAGGGCCTCTTTGGCTATCACCTTTAGAGTAAGATAACTTAGATTAATTTGGAACTGATATTGTTAGTATCTTCAGTTCCTGTGTTTTGGGATTGTCAGATATCCCAGAAATGTCTTCCCCAATTTCCTGCCTGGAGGGTGTAATTTTGGCTAATAGTAATCTTTGAACCAGATGCACTAAGAAAAATAAAGATTTCAGTGTTTAGTGTGTAAATAGTCACTTAATGTCCCTATTTTGAACATAATACATCTAGCCTCAATTGTACTTGTTATCCTTCAATGCATAGATTTTCTCTTTGACAATGTCCTGAGAATTACCTACATGCTGCATTCCTGGAGAGGTTGAAATAGGCTGCCCATCCAGATGAACAGAATGTAAGGGAACACAGGAAATACAACTGCTGCCAGATTGGTGAGCCTTTGGTATCAACTCGCTTTTTAGTTTACTACAACTGTTTTTGGTTTATAGCTTTTAAAATCTGATGAGTTATTTATCCTTCACTGATCTGTTTTCCACATTCTAAAAGTGGATTGCTACTATCAGACTTCCCTCTTCATCATTATGGTTTTATATATTTTGTAAAAATTATCTTATAAGGGCTACTGGTGGGATTGGAGGTCAATGTTTACATTAAAATTGCCATTTTATACAGTAGCCAGCTAATACAGCCTTATGTGCAAGTGATTTTTGAATATATAAACTTTTATTTTAACATACATATAGATAAGTGTATAAACCGTTAAGTATACATGAGTATAACCAGAAAAAGAGCCTGACCATTATTCACATACCAGTACCCTCCTTCATATCCTGAGCCCAAAGGTAAGTATTATTTTGATATCTGTCACCACAAATTATTTAGTTATATTGACTATTTTTGAACTTTATGTAAATGGATTAATACAGTGTGTACTCTTATGCTGCTCTTTTTACTCAAATTTTTTTGTGAAAATCTTTCATACTGTAGAATATAACAATATTTGTGCCCTTTCATTGCTGTATAGTTTTCCATTTATAACCCTAATAATGGGGTTTTTACTTGTTTCCAGTTATGGAGTAATACACCTAATGCTGCTTTTTTAAAGTTCTTGCCTATGACTTTTATCATACATGAAATTAAGTTTCTTTGGCTGTATATCCAGAAGTGAAATATCTTCCTCATAGGTGATGTGTATTTTAAACAAAACCCTACAATTTCAAACATTTGGAACTTTTAAAATTATCGAAATATTAAGTAAAGAATTCCAAAAGTCCCCATATAGTAATTCATCATTTCTTACACATGGAAAATAGAATACTTTTGTTTGATTTTTCTAGAGAGAAATTTTTAACACACAAGGTTTCCAAATAAAGTTACAGTGAGATGGGTAGGAGTTAAGAAATAAAAATTAATAATATTCATATGTCACTAATATGAAATGCAAATGAATTAGCATAGGAAACCTCCTCTGAAAGATAGACGAATACTAATCATATTCCAGGATATTGACTGGAATGTATTTAGCATTAGGAAACACAAGCAGTTCAAATGTTTCATAGGCTCAGGGCCTATTCCTGATAAACCAAATTTAAACTTGTAAGGAGCATAAATTCTCTTTTCAATCTTGCACATATGCAGCCTTTTGATGAATGGTAAGTTCTGGAATTTAGGGCCACAGCCTACCACCCTAATTTTGCTTCCTTTTGCCATTGTTTCTTCTGCACCTCCCAAAAATTTATTATCACAGTATCATCAAAACTTTCACTCTCATTTTTTACAAATTTTATTACTCAATATCTAAGAGGAGGAAATTATATTCCAGAATACTATATCTAGATTGATAATTAAAGAAAAGAATGTAAATTTCCACATTGTCTATAAATTTTTGTCATTTTGATTTGTGTTAAAAATATACCTCCTCTAATTTGCCCCATTCTCTTATTAGCTAAAACTTACATTTCTCATTCATCTTGCTTTTCTCTTACAAGAAGGCCACTCATTTCCTCATTTTTTCCTTCACCATAAAGTTCAGAAGGTTCTAACATTCCTCAGGTTCCACACTGTCTTCCAACTATCACTCCTCCCATGAAACTCCAAGCACACCACCTTCTTATCCTTGTTACAATTATCTATTAGAGTCATAAGATGCTATTTTTAAAAGACTATTGCACCTGACTCACTTTCTTTTCACCTTCATATTCTACCATCACGAGTATATCAGTATGCATGATTATCACCAACATACATCATCTAAAGTTAAGTTCCTGTAATTTATGTTTGTTGTAGTTTAACCACCTTTCTACTTTGTATAATTTTTATATGACCACAAACTAAACTTGATGCATTTTCCCCCATAATATGTCCCACATATTGATATGTGAAATTTCTCTTTTCACATCCTTCTTTTACCACTATTTCAATCATTCCACTGAATTCACACTTCAAATACAGGAAATCTATCAATTTATTAAATCTTCGTAAGTATCATGCTCTTCCAGTTCCTTCAGGGCTTTCAGTTCCTTTATTTTTTTTCAGATAGTTCAGCTCTACTTTCTCTACAACCTCATATCCCCACAACCTTCCACTATATTTGATCTTGACAATTCCCAACCATGGTTAAAACCAATGATCTATTTGTATTATCTGAATAAAATCATGTAATCTGGAAAAGCCAATAGTTCCCAACTTCAAATAGACCCTCAACTGTTGTTGATGGTCTTTGCACAAATTTCTAGTTGTTTAACTTTTCTATTTTCTTTTGTGGCTAGTCTTAGCCACTTCCTTTCACTCAGCCAAACCAAACTAAACTAAACAAACAACATAAACTATCCCATTAAAAAATTGAATACTTGAAATATGCTCAAATATAACCACAGGGCCACATTTCCTGGCATCTTTCTTATAGTCTCCATCTCAAGCCAAGGTCATCTTGCCCTTTTTTGTCATTGCCAAGAAACCCTTCCATTCTTCTCTGAACTTGCAACCTTATTATCTTCTCCCTTATTCACCTTCATCATTTGTTCCTGTCAATCATCCTAGAACTATGTTAAGTATCCCCCATTCAAAAGAAAATATTAATATTTAAAATTCACCCTTAAAGAGGGAGTAACTTTACAATTGAGAAACGTGATAAACCTTACTTAAATTAGGTGACCAAGGTCAGCACCAACAGACATAAATCATGTTGATGGTATATAACTTTGATATAATATAGTGAAATAGCACTTTACTTCTTTAGTCTTCCTTCCCCAAGCCCGTGCCATTTTAAACTATGAGGAACTGTACTCTCCTAAACTGGCAAGGTCATCCAAAACAAGGAAAGTCTGAAAAATTGTCACGGTCAAGAGTAGCTAAAGATACATGATGACTAAATATAAGGTGATGTCCTGGATGGAATCTTGGACCAGAAAGGGGGCATTAGGCAAAAATTAAGATAATCTGAATAAAGTATGGTCTTTAGTTAGTTAATAATAATGTCTCAGTATAGGTAACATATATACCATAAAAATGTAAGATCTTAATAATAGGTTAAACTGTGTGTATGGGGGGAGCGAGACATGGGAACTCTCTTTACTATCTGCTCAATTTTTTGGAAATCCAAAATTATTCTAAAAATTAAAGCCTTTTAAGAAAATTAAAACGAAAAAGGTAGGTCAAGAGTTAGGCAGATGGACATGAAACAATTACCTGTATTAATAAAGCTTATATTTATATTAGCAATTGAAGCTTAAGTCTGTGACTATAATCTATCTTCTGATTCTAAACTCCAGAATTTGTCAGAATAATGAACAAAGTACAGCTTACAATGGAAAAACCTAGGCTTCTCCATGTTAAGATACTTTCTTAAAACTTACAAAAGTGAGGGACAAAACTGAGCAGACCAGAGCTGCATACTCTGGGCAGCTAGTTCTCAAGAGGTAGGAAAGAGGAACAGATCTTATCTGCAAATGCTAATTTGTAGCCCCAAAAATGCCACTGGAATTTTTTGGGAGAGGCTAGTGTGAGAGGACAGACCAAGATTACAGCTAATCAAGGCCTCTTGACCCAGAAAAAAACGGCAGAATGGGATTTCCCTCCGAGAGAGAAGACTAATTCCAAGAAAAAGTCTCATATGTCCCAGTTACAAAAAAAAAAAAAATCCCCCCTGAAGTTTCCTGATGTGAGTTCAGCTGGTAGAATCTCAAAGAGCATCATCCTGGAAGGGGAAACAGCGTGAGGTATCAGAACCCAAGTGCGATGAGGATAGTCACACAGACAAAGGGGTAGCAGTAGCAATGGAAAACTGGTAACATGTTAGGGGTATTTGATTTAAAAAAAAGTAACTATATAAAAGGTAATAAGAGCCATATATCTTACTATCTTACTGCAAGAGAAGAGTAACACAAAGTAGGACCATAAAACTGTAGTGATTAGTTGGCAATGGAAATACCTATGTTAAGTGAACTCATAGTTTTTATCATGTATACAGACAACACGTAAATACATATATTGAGCATAACTAGGCACCAAATTTTAGCTTATAAGTACTATTTTGCATCAAAAGCAACTGAGACTCTTTGAAGAGATGACTACGTTAAGGTCAGCAGGAGGGAAAGTACAATAAGTCTGCAATATCTTGCACCACGAAGTGGAGACATTATCAAGAATGATGAGGAGAGGGCAAAAGGGCACAGGAGCCAGAATGAAAAGGATCTCACTCCCCATTTCTGGAACAAGTTGAGAATCAAAATAAATAACGGAAGTAGTAAATTATAACCCATCAAACAATAGGAATTTGTATAGATATAAATCAATTAATGAATTACAAGTTTAATGATGAATACAGTTTTATATAGCTTCAAAATATCTTCCTACAAAAACATTATGTATAAAAAGAAAAAATACCTCCACATCATAGACGTAGACAACACCACTTCAATCTAGTGATCAAAGTGGACACCATAAATAATGGGAAAAATTACAAGTGTGCCCACCTACTAGAGTGAGAATATGGCATAACGTCTATTCTACCAAAGAAGTAACACTTGACCCTAACCATGGGAAAACTGAGAGACATACTACAGAATATTTTAACTGTAATCCTCAATAAAGAAAAGATAACAAAATCAAGGAAAGACTGAGAAACTGTTTCAGAGTGAATGAAAGTAAAGATTTCTGAAAACTAAAAGGAATGCATGATTTCAAACTGAGTATTTTTGCTATGTTGAAGGTTATTGTGACAAGTTAAATGGGATTAGAGTTAAATGGCAATCATGTGTCAATATTAATTATGTGGTGTGATGGTTAAATTGTTATTATAAAGGAGAATGTTTTTGTTTGTAAGAAAAACCTACTAAGGAATTCAGAGGTGATGTGGCATCAGGTTGACAATCTACTTTCAAACAGTTCAGAAAAATAAGTGTTTTGCATTGTACTCACAAGTTTCCTTTAAGTCTGAGATTGTCTAGAAAATTTACCCCCGAAGAATCTGCCTCATTCTCAGGTAAATAGTCCATTTTAATCTTATGGTTGTTAAACTTCTTAGAAGATGTGTCTCTTCCACATCCCCATTTTTATCAACCACAGCTTGAAATTCTTCCAACACCAATCTAACAAATTACTGTTATCTTAGAAGTAACTGTTGGCATTCTTTTTTATTTTTTAAACAATTTATTTTCCTAAATCTAAAATAATACATATTCATTAAAGATAATTTGCCATTTACAGAAAAAATTAAAACTGAAAAAACAAAACACTGTAATCTGATCATCAAAGGATGATTATAACTAAAATTTGGGCCTTTTGCCTGCTGATCATTTTATTTTGCAGAAATATACTTGCCCTCCTATCATCCTTTCTAATCATGGATATATTTGTGCAGTGGGTTTATGAGCAAGGTCTCCAATTGCACTCTTTTCATTAACTCATGGGCTTAATTTATCTTGTTTTTTTATCTACCATTTTGTCAAAACTGCCTTTGTCAAGGTCCTCAACAACATTTACGTAACCAAATTCATTGAGTAGTTGTGATGTCTTCTAATATTTTAATTTGACCAGTATTTACACAGCTTAAAATTAACAATTCCTTGAAATAACTTGAAATTACACCTTGCTTGGAGTGAAGTCACTCCTGTTTTTTTTTTTTTTTTTTTTTTTTTTTTTTTTTTTTTCTTAACTGGCTGATCCTTGGATGCCCTTTCCCAGGCGCTTTTGTTGGTTCTTTCTCATAGCTCCAAATTCTAAAGGTCTGAGCATCCCAGAGTTTCACGCTTGGACCTTTTCTATATTTATGTATGGATTCCTAGATGAATTATACATGAAGTTATTATGTTCTCATCCTATATAATGTATTTATGTATAATCAGTTATTTTCCATTGATTTATAGGTTTATTCTTACAATATTACACTTGATTACTGTAACTTTGTAATAAGTCTTGAAATCAAGTAATGTAAGTTACACAGCATGCTTCTTTATTTTTCAAATTACTTATCTTGTTGGAGGTCCTTGTATTACCATATAAATGTTAGAATCAGCTTATTAATATTTATAAAAGAGCCTACTATCATTTGAAATTTAATTTTATTGAAATTGTAAACCAATTTGGAGAAAATTAGTGTTTTAACAATATTAGGTTTTCTGATCAAAGACAATATGTAGTGTCATTTATTAAGGTCTTTAGCTGCAAAGTTTTGCAGATTTCAGTGTTGAATTTATTTCTAGTATTACACAGTTTGGGATGTTATTATAAATGTTATTGGTTTATTAATTTCAATATTCAGTCATTTGGTTTTAGTGTTTTGGAAATGCCAAAAATCTTTATTGTCCTTGTATTCAATGAACTTAGTAACACCCTTCCCCTATTTAGTAGCTATTTGTATATTTGTTTATTTTTTATGTATACAATCATGTCATCTGTGAATAGTGTGTTTCTGTTTTCTTTCTAATCCACATGCTTTTATTTATTTCTCTTGTTATATATTAGTGTCTAGGTTCTGCTGTACAATGAAAATGTTTAGAGTAAGTATTCTTGTCTTGTTTGCAATCTTAGGGGAAAAGAGCTCAGTCTTTTAGCATTAAGTATGACTTCAGCTATAAGCTTTACTTACATGATAGTTAAAAGAATGAGTAACTTTCCTTCCATTCCTACTTGGCTGAGTGATTTTATCGTAAGTGTCAAATTTTTGACTTTTTTTTAGTTGACCATAAGATTTTGTTCTCTTTTATTTTGACTAAATGGTAAAGTATAATGATTTACTCCTAAATGTTAATCCAATATTTCATTCCATGGGGCCGAGGTGGCAGTGTGGGGGCAGGGGAGTGAACACATTTGTTCATGATATCTTATATATTGCTTTATTTGATTTATGATTATTTTAATGGTTTTTACAGCTATGTTCATGAAGGATTTTGTTTTCTTATACTGTTTCTGTCTGGTTTAAAGATCAAGATTATTCTTGCTTCATACAATGAATAAGGAGGTATTTTAATCTCTTCTATTTTTTGAAAGATTTTATGTTAATTTTGCTATTATTTTTCATTAACTATTTTATAGCATTCACCAGTGGAGACCAGTTGGCCTGGAGTTTTCTTTAATAATAGGCTTTTAATGAAGATTACATTTTTTAAAACAGATGTAAGGATTTTTAAGTTTTACTTCTTCTTGATTCAATTTTGGTAAATTGTATCTTTGAAAAAAACTTCTCTATTTATTTTATCTCAGTATTAGATTTATTGATGTAAAGTCATTCATATGATTCCTTATTGTCATTAACATCTATAGAATTTATAGCAACAGCTCCCTCTCATCCTGATATTGGTCATTTGTCTCCTCTGTTTTACTTAATCAGTCAGATTGAGATATTTACAAATAACTACGTTTTGCCTTCAAAGATGTTTTTTAATTATTTATTTTTCTTGCATTGCTTTCTGTCTTTGTTATTATAATTTCATTTTTTTCTACTAATTTTGGACTTAATTTAGTCTTCATTAACTAGCTTCTGTGGTGTAAATTTAACTCATTTGCTTTATATATTTCCTGATTTTTAAAATAAGCATTAAATTATAAATTTCTTTCTAACTGCTGTTTAAGTTGCACTATACATTTTTTTCATGTGTAGTTGTTTCATTTTTCACTAGTTTCAAAATACTTTGAAATGCTTGTGTTGTTTTTTTCTCCATAGATTATTTTGAATTGTACTGTTTAATTTCCAAAAATTTGTGATTTTTTTTCAGTTAACCCTGTTATTGACTTTTGTAGTTGTGATAAAAGAACATACTCTATATGATTTTAACTCTATTAAATTATTAACAGCATATCCCAGTTTGCATTGGCCAGAATTCTAGATCACTTTAAAAAATGACATATTCTGCTCTTGTTGAGTGGGTATATTATATTCCGATTACTTATCAATAACTGAGAGATGAGTATCTAAATCTCCAATTATAATTGTAAACTGATCAATTTCTCCTGTTAGTTCTGTTCATTTTACTTAATGTATTTTAAGCTCTATTGTTACTTGCATCCATATTTATATCTTCTTAATAAATGCAACCTAGCTCTTTAAAGTATCCCTATATATGCTGGTAATATTTCTTTTAATCTTATATTTATGTAGTCATTACAGCTTTATTATTCTTAGTGTTTGCATGATACAGTTTTTATTCATCTTTTATTTTGAATCCATCTGTGCATTTATACATAAGTGAGTTTCTTGTGACACCATATAGCTGGATCTCACTTTTAAAGATTTAGTCTGCCAAGATTAGCCTTCCGATTGGTGTTTTTAGACCACTTACATTTAATGAAAATTTGACAAGATTTAGTTAAAATATACCTGGAATTTATTTTTTCCATATATTATTTCTATATTTTTTCTATTTTTCTTTCCTTCTTTTAGAAGGAAATTTGAATTATAAGTGCTTCATTTAATACCACTATTGGTTTATTAATTATACTTAATTATCTTAGTAGTCATTCTATGTTTTACAATATGCATTTTTTAGAACAAAAATGAAAATGTTAGGCTGGGCGCGGTGGCTCACGCTTGTAATCCCAGCACTTTGGGAGGCCGAGGCGGGTGGATCACGAGGTCAGGAGATCGAGACCACGGTGAAACCCCGTCTCTACTAAAAATACAAAAAAATTTAGCCGGGCGTGGTGGCGGGCGCCTGTAGTCCCAGCTACTCGGAGAGGCTGAGGCAGGAGAATGGCGTGAACCCGGGAGGCAGAGCTTGCAGTGAGCTGAGATTGCGCCACTGCACTCCAGCCTGGGAGACAGAGCGAGACTCCGTCTCAAAAAAAAAAAAAAAAAAAAAATGAAATGTTACAGAACACTGATAGATTCTGGATATATTTTGAAGGTAAAGAGATGACGATCTCCTAATGAACTGGATATTGCACGTTAGAGCAATAGAGAGGGCAAAGCTGATTCCAAAGTTCTTTGAGTGAGGGACTGGAAGGATATAGTTTCCAAATGAATGAAAAGGATAAGCATATAGTAGGTTTGGGTTTGGATGTAGAAACCAGGATTTCTCTCAGTTTTTGACATGTTGTTTAAAATAGACATCCAAGTGAAGAAATTAGGTACTCAAATATTAAATCAATCAAAAGTTTGGGAAACATATCTAATCTGAATTTGGGAGTTATAGCATAAGAATATTATTTAAAGCCAGAAGACCAAACAAAGTTATCAAGATTGTGAGTGTAGGTAGACAAGAAAAGAGGAAGAAGGAGTAATCTGAAGGACTCAAGTACTCATTAAACTTGAGAGGTGAGAAGAAACTAGTAAAGAAGACTGAGAAGAAAGTAACAGCGCGAACAAGGAAAAGAGAATATGTCGTCCTAGAAAGTATTATCTCCTTTCATTGCAGGTTTCAGTCACCTGCAGTGAAACTCTGTATCTATGTCCCACATTAATCAGATAGAAAGTTATATCTGATCCACCAGTGAATATTTCTGAATGATACCTCATTTCCACTGCCTTGCTTAAAATTTCTTTTGTGTGTCACTTGCAGCTCCTGAGGAGTTTCCTCCTTGGCCTCCGTGTTCCCAGTCTCTTGTTCTGTTATCCGTCATTCATACTGTAGCCACAGTATCAAGCAATTTAAAGAAAAAAAAATGTAATCAACTGTTTACAAGTCTTTGAGAATGTCTTATTATCCAAAAGATAAATTTCTAAGTCCTTAGTATGATTTTCAAGTTCCTTCACAATCTACCTCCTAGTTATCTCAAAAATCTCAACCCCATCACTTCATCTATATCCCAACAGTATAGCCATACCATGTATTTATCATATTTATCAATACGTCTGCCTGGAACAATTGTTTTCACACAGTCTATCTGCATTTATTCTCTCTAGTCCAATTCAACTATCATGTCTACTAGAAAGGTTTTCTTACTATCCCTAGGCAAAGATTCCCAAGAATTTCATTCATAACTCCATTACAAGACTGTTATGGGTTAAACTGTGTCCCCCTTCAAAAAATAAAAGTACATTGAAATCCTAACTTTTGTTACCTCAGATTTTGAACTTATTTGGAGACAAAGTCAGCAAAGAGGCCAACAAGTTAAAATAAGGTCATTAGGATGGGCCCTAATACAATATAATTTGAAGATAGACACACACAGGTAGAATGTCATGTGAAATGAAGATAGAGATTGGAATGATACCTCTGCATGGAACATTAAAGATTGCCAGAAAACTACCAGAAACTAGGCAGGAGGCCTAGAACGTATTTTCTCTCATAACCCTCAAAAGGGACTAACTCTGCCAACACCTTGATCTTAAACTTCTAGCCTCTAGAATGTGAGACAATATATTCTGTTGTTTAAGCCATACGGTTTGTGCTGTTTTGTTACAGTAACCCTAGCAAATTAGTACAAGACTATAATCCCACTTTTAGTTGTTTTTGTACCTATGTCAATGTGTACTAACATAATAATTTATTCATCACCAATCCACCACCATTTGGTGAATATAGTAGTTTTTAAAATGGGTATCTACATTAATAATACAAAATTATTTTTGTGTATAAACACAGGGTCCTAAAGATATTTCTATTGGTATTTGATGAAATGAAATATGTTCTTGGAAAAATAAAATTAATTATAGTTGTGTGTATTATATGATTCTGTTATTTTTTAAACATTAAAACTTCATTTTGTAGCTACTTTCCCATTTCCTGCAGAGACCTAATCATTAATAGCAATGGTTACCTCTATTCAGGTACCATGTACATATAAATTAGCCTTTCAGCCACTTAACAAAGGAAAAGACTATAAGCTCTTCTGTAAACACTAACTAAGAAAACTACAAAGTAACCTAATAAAGGGACTAGGAAGCAGAGTTTAAAAAAAAAAGCAACTAGCAAAACAGTGTACTTTAAATATCAAGAAGACTACAACAAATAAACATGATTAACATAAAATCCCAAGGCCTAAATGCTTCAGTTTTATTAATCAGCAAGTAGAGAGATGAGATATAGACAAGGGAAAGCGGAGTCTGATCTGAATCCTACTCAGTTCTGTTCTTCTGACATACAGACCTCCTGGACAGAAATAAAGTTAAAAGGCCCTGTGTTTGCCTGGAAGAAGTTGAAAGAAATCTCCAGTAGGTGACAATTTCCCTATTTCATTGTCAAGCAAATACTTTCAGAAAAAAATCCAGTGTCTTAAATGTCCCTATCTGACAGCTTTGAAAAGATAAGTGGTTCTCCCAGCACGCAGCTGGAGATCTGAGAACGGACAGACTGCCTCCTCAAGTGGGTCCCTGACCCCCAAGTAGCCTAACTGGGAGGCACCCCACAGTAGGGGCAGACTGACACCTCACATGGCTGGGTACTCCTCTGAGACAAAACTTCCAGAGGAATGATCAAGCAGCAACATCTGCTGTTCACCAATATCCGCTGTTCTGCAGCCTCAGCTGGTGATACCCAGGCAAACAGGTCTGGAATGGACCTCCAGCAAACTCCAACAAACCTGCAGCTGAGGGTCCTGACTGTTTGTTAGAAGGAAAACTAAGAAACAACAGAAAGGACATCCACACCAAAACCCCATCTGTATGTCACCATCATCAAAGACCAAAGGTAGATAAAACCACAAAGATGGGAAAAAAACAGAGCAGAAAAAACTGGAAACTCTAAAAATCAGAGTGCCTCTCCTCCTCCAAAGGAACACAGCTCCTTATCAGCAATGGAACAAAGCTGGACGAGAATGACTTTAACGAGTTGAGAAAAGAAGGCTTCAGATGATCAAACTACCGCGAGCTAAAGGAGGAAGTTCTAACCCATGGCAAAGAAGTTAAAAACCTTGAAAAAAAATTAGACAAATGGATAACTAGAATAACCAATGCAGAGAAGTCCTTAAAGGACCTGATGGAGCTGAAAACCAGAGCACGAGAACTACGTGATGAAAGCACAAGCCTCAATAGCAGATTCAATCAACTAGACGAAAGGGTATCAGTGATGGAAGATCAAATGAATGAAATGAAGCAAGAAGAGAAGTTTAGAGAAAAAAGAATAAAAAGAAACAAACAAAGCCTCCAAGAAATATGGGACTATGTGAAAAGACCAAATCTACGTCTGATTGGTGTACCTGAAAGTGACAGGGAGAATGGAACCGAGTTGGAAAACACTGTGCAGGATATTATCCAGGAGAACTTCCCCAATCTAGCAAGGCAGGCCAACATTCAAATTCAGGAAATACAGAGAACACCACAAAGATACTCCTTGAGAAGAGCAACTCCAAGACACATAATTGTCGGATTCGCCAAAGTTGAAATGAAGGAAAAAATGTTAAGGGCAGCCAGAGAGAAAGGTTGGATTATGCACAAACGGAAGCCCATCAGACTAACAGCTGATCTCAAGGCAGAAACTCTACAAGCCAGAAGAGAGTGGGGGCCAATATTCAACATTCTTAAAGAAAAGAATTTTCAACCCAGAATTTCATATCCAGCTAAACTAAGCTGCATAAGTGAAGGTGAAATAAAATCCTTTACAGACAAGCAAATGCTGAGAGATTTTGTCACCACCAGGCCTGCCCTAAAAGAGCTGCTGAAGGAAGCACTAAACATGGAAAGGAACAACCGGTACCAGCCACTGCAAAAACATGCCAAATTGTAAAGACCATCAAGGCTAGGAAGAAATTGCATCAACTAATGAGCAAAATAACCAGCTAACATCAAAATGACAGAATCAAATTAACACATAACAATATTAGCCTTAAATGTAAATGGGCTAAATGCTCCAATTAAAAGACACAGACTGGCAAATTGGATAAAGAGTCAAGACCCATCAGTGTGCTGTATTCAGGAAACCCATCTCACATGCAGAGACACACATAGGCTCAAAATAAAGTGATGGAGGAAGAACTACCAAGCAAATGGAAAACAAAAAAAGACAAGGGTTGCAATCCTAGTCTCTGATAAAACAGACTTTAAACCAACAAAGATCAAAAGAGACAAAGAAGGCCATTACGTAATAATAAAGGGATGAATTCAACAAGAAGAGCTAACTATCCTAAATATATATATGCACCCAATACAGGAGCACCCAGATTCATAAAGCAAGTCCTTAGAGACCTACAAAGAGACATAGACTCCCATACAATAATAATGGGAGACTTTAACACCCCACTGTCAACATCAATCAACAGACAGAAAGTTAACAAGGATATCCAGGAATTGAACTCAGCTCTGCACCAAGCGGACCTAATAGACATCTACAGAACTCTCCACCCCAAATCAACAGAATATACATTCTTTTCAGCACCACACCACACCTATTCCAAAATTGACCACATAGTTGGAAGTAAAGCTCTCCTCAGCAAATGTAAAAGAACAGAAATTATAACAAACTGTCTCTCAGACCACAGTGCAATCAAACTAGAACTCAGGATTAAGAAACTCACTCAAAACCAGTCAACTACATGGAAACGGAACAATCTGCTCCTGAATGACTACTGGGTACATAACGAAATGAAGGCAGAAATAAAGATGTTCTTTGAAATAAATAACAACAAAGACACAACATACCAGAATCTCTGGGTCACATTCAAAGCAGTGCGTAGAGGGAAATTTATAGCACTAAATGCCCACAAGAGAAAGCAGGAAAGATCTAAAATTGACACTCTAACATCACAATTAAAAGAACTAGAGAAGCAAGAGCAAACACATTCAAAAGCTAGCAGAAGGCTAGAAATAACTAAGATCAGAGCATAACTGAAGGAAATAGAGAAATGAAAAACTCTTCAAAAAATTCAATGAATCCAGGAGCCGGTTTTTTGAAAAGATCAACAAAAATGATAGACTGCTAGCAAGACTAATAAAGAAGAAAAGAGAGAAGAATCAAATAGACGCCATAAAATATGACAAAGGGGATATCACCACCGATCCCACAGAAATACAAACTACCATCAGAGAATACTATAAACACCTCTACGCAAATAAACTAGAAAATCTAGAAGAAATGGATAAATTCCTGGACACATACACCCTCCCAAGACTAAACCAGGAAAAAGTTGAATCTCTGAATAGACCAATAACAGACTCTGAAATTGAGGCAATAATTAATAGCTTACCAATCAAAAAAAGTCCAGGACCAGATGGATTCACAGCCAAATTCTACCAGAGGTACAAGGAGGAGCTGGTACCATTCCTTCTGAAACTATTCCAATCAATAGAAAAAGAGGGAATCCTCCCTAACTCATTTTATGAGGCCAGCATCATCCTCATACCAAAGCCTGGCAGAGACACAACAAAAAAAGAGAATTTTAGACCAATATCCCTGCTGAATATCGATGCAAAAATCCTCAGTAAAATACTGGCAAACCAAATCCAGCAGCACATCAAAAGCTTATCCGCCATGATCAAGTAGGCTTCATCCCTGGGATGCAAGGCTGGTTCAACATATGCAAATCAATAAATGTAATCTAGCATATAAACAGAAACAAAGACAAAAACCACATGATTATCTCAATAGATGCAGAAAAGGCCTTTGACGAAATTCAACAATGCTTCATGCTAAAAACTCTCAATAAATTAGGTATTGATGGGACATATCTCAAAATAATAAGAGCTATCTATGACAAACCCACAGCCAATATCATACTGAATGGGCAAAAACTGGAAGCATTCCCTTTGAAAACTGGCACAAGACAGGGATGCCCTCTCTCACCACTCCTATTCAACATAGTGTTGGAAGTTCTGGCCAAGGCAATCAGGCAGGAGAAGGAAATAAAGGGTATTCAATTAGGAAAAGAGGAAGTCAAATTGTCCCTGTTTGCAGATGACATGATTGGATATCTAGAAAACCCCATCGTCTCAGCCCAAAATCTCCTTAAGCTGATAAGCAACTTCAGCAAAGTCTCAGGATATAAAATCAATGTACAAAAATCACAAGCATTCTTTTTTTTTTTTGAGACGGAGTCTTACTCTGTCGCCCAGGCTGGAGTGCAGTGGCGCAATCTCGGCTCACTGCAAGCTCCGCCTCCCAGGTTCATGCCATTCTCCTGCCTCAGCCTCTCTGAGTAGCTGGGACTACAGGTGCCCGCCACCACGCCCGGCTAATTTTTTGTATTTTTAGTAGAGACGGGGTTTCACCGTGGTCTCGATCTCCTGACCTCGTGATCCGCCCGCCTCGGCCTCCCAAAGTGCTGGGATTACAAGCGTGAGCCACCACGCCCGGCCAAAAATCACAAGCATTCTTATACACCAATAACAGACAGAGAGCCAAATCATGAGTGAACTCCCATTCACAATTGCTTCAAAGAGAATAAAATACCTAGGAATCCAACTTACATGGGACATGAAGGACCTCTTCAAGTAGAACTACAAACCACTGCTCAATGCAATAAAAGATGATACAAACAAATGGAAGAACATTCCATGCTCATGGGTAGGAAGAATCAATATCATGAAAGTGGCCATACTGCCCAAGGTACTTCATAGATTCAATGCCATCCCCATCAAGCTACCAATGACTTTCTTCACAGAATTGGAAAAAAATACTTTAAAGTTCATATGGAACCAAAAAAGAGCCCGCATTGCCAAGTCAATCCTAAGAAAAAAGGACAAAGCTGGAGGCATCACGCTACCTGACTTCAAACTATACTACAAGGCTGCAGTAACCAAAACAGCATGGTGCTGGTACCAAAACAGAGATATAGACCAATGGAACAGAACAGAGCCCTCAGAAATAATGCTGCATATCTACAACTATCTGGTCTTTGACAACCTGACAAGAACAAGAAATGGGGAAAGGATTCCCTATTTAATAAATGGTCCTGGGAAAACTGGCTAGCCATATGTAGAAAGCTGAAAACTGATCCCTTCCTTACACCTTATACAAAAATTAATTCAAGATGGATTAAAGACTTAAATGTTAGACCTAAAACCATAAAAACCCTTGAAGAAAACCTAGGCAATACCATTCAGGGCAGAGGCATGGGCAAGGACTTCATGTCTAAAACACCAAAAGCAATGGCAACAAAAGCCAAAATTGACAAATGGGATCTAATTAAACTAAAGAGCTTCTGCACAGCAAAAGAAACTACCATCAGAGTGAACAGGCAACCTACAGAATGGGAGAAAATTTTTGCAATCTACTCATCTGACAAAGGGCTAATATCCAGAATCTCAATGAATTCAAACAAATTTACAAGAAAAAAACAACCCCATCAAAAAGTGGGCAAAGGATATGAACAGACACTTCTCAAAAGAAGACATTTATGCAGCCAAAAGACATGCAAACATACTCATCATCACTGGCCATCAGAGAAATGCCAATCAAAACCACAATGAGATACCATCCCACAACAGTTAGAATGGCAATCATTAAAAAGTCAGGAAACAACAGGTGCTGGAGAGGATGTGGAGAAATAGGAACACTTTTACACTGTTGGTGGGACTATAAACTAGTTCAACCATTGTGGAAGTCAGTGTGGTGATTCCTCAGGGATCTAGAACTAGAAATGCCATTTGACCCAGCCATCCCATTACTGGGTATATACCCAAAGGATTATAAATCATGCTGCTATAAAGACACATGCACATGTATGTTTATTGCAGCACTATTCACAATAGCAAAGACTTGGAACCAACCCAAATGTCCAACAACGATAGACTGGATTAAGAAAATGTGCCACATATACACCATGGAATACTATGCAGCCATAAAAAATGATGAGTTCATGTCCCTTGTAGGGACATGGATGAAGCCAGAAACCATCATTCTCAGCAAACTATCACCACATTTCTCATCATAGGTGGGAATTGAACAATGAGAACCCATGGACACAGAAAGGGACATCAAACATGGGGCCTGTGTCCGGGTGGGGAGGGGATAAAACTAATGCTAAATGACGAGTTAGTGGGTGCAGCACACCAACATGGCACATGTATACATATGTAGCAAACCTGCATGTTGTGCACATGTACCCTAAAACTTAAAGTATAATTAAAAAAAAGAAAAAAATCCAGTGTCTAATAGGTACCAAACACTTTCTAGATGCTAGGAAAGTACCCAAGTCTCATGTAGCCTTTATTCTCATGGGGGAAATGTACAAACAAGCTCAGTAAGTAAAGACATAGTAGATTTTCTCCTTTGCTACATGCAATGGAGAAAAATAAAGCTGGGTTGTCAGATACAGAATATACTGGGAAAGAATGATTGAATTTGTAGGTAAGGTAGCCAGGGAGAAGACTTCAGTAAGATTATATTTGAGTAGAGACATAAAAGAGTTGAAAAACAGAGCCATGTTTAATCCCTCTAGGAGAAGAACATTCCAGCTAGAAGGGAAAATAAGTGCAACTGTGAGAGAAGGCTTTACCTTGCATGACTAAGGAAGGATAGGAGACCATGAGAGAATGGGTAAGGTCAGAGAGGCAATGGGAGAAAAATAAATTGCGTAGACCTTGAAGCCATTGTAATGACTTCTTGCTGTTGGTGTTGAAAATAAATTGAAATAGGTCAAGGATGGATATAGGCAGATAATTTGAGTGCCACAATAATGCAGGTAAAAGACAATGACAATAAATGTTTTCCAGTTCTTTTCCTGTGAGAACAATGAAGTGTGATGCATGTATTGAATCTAAACTCTATCTGGGAGCAGGCAAGAACTCACTTGAGGCCAATGCTGGTAATTTTTATCCATTTGCAAGGTCAAGAACAAAAGTACAAGTTGATCACAATAATTTTTAGCTGCTGTTTTCAGGGATAATTCACTTGAGATTTGAGAGCCACTTAGAGCTGAATATGGTGCTCCACAGACTTACAAACTGATAAGACCACACAGGTCTTTTGAATACATTTTGGCCTAGGCTCCTATCTATAGGTAATTCTCTACTCAAGGAGTTTAGACAGTTTACTTTCCTCTTTGTGTTTTGTGGTTCCATTTTGTATTTGCCTTAGCAAAAAGGCTATTTATAAAATATAGAACCGAATAGACTATATTAAAGAATTATCATTGGTAGAAGAAACTTCTGAGTGACTTCTTAAATTGTTTCATTTGGCCAGTAGCAATTTTGCATAAAACCTGTAACATCTTTCTTAATAATTTTTTCTGAACATTACTATGAAAAATAAATAAGAAAGTACTATGCACTTATAACCTTTTCTAAATTCCAATTAGTCATGTAAATATAGTGTTTTTTTCTATTTGACCTACACTTTTCTCTTATTCAAACTTAGAAATTTAAGCTTGTTCTATTATCTTTTGAATTTATTTTCTGAAATGTCATGTCTTCCTATACTATCACATTCTATAATGTCTACCTTTATATAGGTTCAAACACTTTTCCTGCCACATTTCTGTATCCAAAAAGAGAAAGTTAATACACTTTTATGACTGTGCCTTTAAATTCTGATTTCTGCTTTTCTATAGGAAATATTTCACTAATTTATACTAACCCTAAATTTATGTGAAAACATAAACCTGTTGTATTTTTACCCTTCCTATTCCCATTCATCAGTCACCTTGAAAGCCTTTTTTATATATAATTCTTATTAAGCACTTGAGTAGATTCTTATTTTCCACAAAAGAAAATAAACTCAAGGTACAAGCAAAGAAGAGCCTAGAAAAGTGGTTCATGACAGAACAAAGCTGCTAATGACACCCTCAGTGTTACTGCTGAAACAGCATTCTTTGAATGTTGGAGATGTCCGGGAATGCAGGATTACATACCGTGAAGGTTCTTTGGTCAGCATAGTGAATGCGATGGTTCTGCACTGATTAATGCATTCTTTGTCATGTCATACTCCATTACCTATCACAAAATGTGCATTTCTTGGTGCTGATAAACATGTCACATGTCTTATAGAAATTTTTGCTACATAGCAATGGATAAAAATACTAACATTTATTGAGAAATAAATATGTGCTACCACAAACCTGATTTTGCCATTCCTCTGCTTCAGGTACTGCATCATTTTGAGATTGTCAAAAATGCTACAAACTTCTGCCTAATTTGACCATTACTATATTCTCCAACATTAATTCTCATTCCAATTCCCTTGTTCTCTGTGCACCAATGCCACCTCTCAGTTGTTTAGCCATCTCATTCCATCTGGTCTGACAAGATTTGCCTATGCTATTCCCAGCACTACAGTTTATAGAAGTGCCTTATTTTCCCCCAAATCGTACAGTTAGTAATGACATATTTGACCCCAGGTCTATTTGATTCCAAATATCCACCTTTTCAAACACACTCAAAAGTAGGTAAGTAGTGAAAGCCACAGAAATGAGTACGTGATAAAATACACATGAACTCGGTCTTCTAGAATCCTTAGAAAAGGATACCTAATGTTCACTATAATGCATATCATAGATCTAGGTTTATGTCTAGACAAGTTCTACAGTCTGAGACCTCAGTGCTTTAGAAGATTGTTTTGGATTTATGTAGCTTAAAGTAATTAATGATTGTGCTGCATAATTTCTGTTAGGAATCTGTTACATGTCCAGTCATTATCTTTCTTACCTTTATCTTTTTTTAATCTGAGTTGATTTTCAGATACATTCTTTCTTGGTAGGTATTATATTATGCTCATTGCTGAAATTCCTAAAGATTACTTCCTATTGCTTTTCAATTATTATTAATAGATTTGCATGTAATGTTATAGGAAACCCAGGATGGGTGGTGTTTCTAACAGGCTGTAACCTAAGCCTGAAAAGACTTGTTATGGAAAGTTTTAAGAAAAGCTTATATATTTTTGACATATAATAAACTGCAAACATTTAAAGTGTACAATTTGATATGCTTTGCAATAGATACATACCTGTGAACCTATCCCTATAATGAAGATAATGAACATATTCATTATGTCCCAAAGTTTCCTGTGCCATGGTAATACCTCCCTTCCTGCCTTTCCCTGTCCCTCTTTTCATCTCCACGCAACCACTGATCTGTTTTCTGTGACTATAGATTACTTTACATTTTCTGGAGTTTAATATAAATGGGATTGTACTGTATGTACTAAAGTTTTCATCTTAATTCTTTCACTGAGCATAAATATTTTGAGATTTGTTACATGTATTGATAGTTCATTTCTTTTCATTGCTTTTTCCCCATTGTATGGCTGTATGACAATGTGTTTGTTCACTCATCCGTTGGTGGTTATTGGAATTATTTCCATTTTGTGGCTTTTACTAATAAAGCTGCTATTAAGTCAAAAAAAAAAAAGAAAAAGATACCTGACCTCTTCTTTACATATTAATGCTATTGCCTAGAGTACTGATACAACTAACCCACAACTCAACAAAGTGAAAATTATCATCAAGACATTATCAACTTTAGACTAAAAAGAATTAGGATGAATAAAATAATAAATTTCCTTAAATGGACTTTTAAACAATTTCTCATTACACCTAATTAACTTTTAGAAGCTATTAATTGACTGATCAGTGAAAACCAATTGTTCTCACTTACCAGTGAAAATTCTTTGACAGATTATTTAATTTAATTCTTTAATGAAATAGTTTTGTTTTATGCCTGACAGTATTGGCAAGTCATCTTTTCTTCCAGGAATTCCTTTGGCTCTCCATTGTCATTAAAATCTAACTTAAAGTACTTTTAATGCCATATACTTCAGTGCTTTCTACATTTTTAACTAGTTCTGATTGGCTGATTTTTACCTTTTTTGTTGCCAGAGTCTATGTCTGTAGGATATGAAAAATCAATCCTGATAAATGTGTTATTTATCACCATTCAGGTAGAAAATAATGGTACCACTGAATACATTTTTTTCTACTGATCTTAGTGTATTTGTGATAAAACAACCTAAAGCTCATCCTGTTCATTTATAGGTCTCCCACTTTATGTCAAACTCTTTATCCAACCAGACTTCTTCTCAGTGTCTATTCTCCAGAATCTAAATATGGTGTCCCACATGTCGAATGAGTTCGTTTTCTCATTAACACTGTGACCTACGTTATCCATAGTCCTGTTACTAAAGTACCACTTCTTTTACCAGATTGCTTGTCAGTTATTGGGCTGAAATATTTTTCACATCAAATACATCACTTAAAGTAAGATAAAGTAAAAACAAAATTGCAGAACTTCTTAAAAATATATCAGTGTATCTAATATTCCATAACTGTTGATTTCTAGGGAATTACTTTCTCAGTAAAACTAAATGAATTAAATCCAGACTTGTACTCTGTGTCTATACCCTGAGGCTACAAATATCTTCGAAATATCTAAGCAGAATATAATTAGAAAGGCAAACTTCTTCTCTCCCTAAAATGTTCCAGCTTCGATACAAGCATCTCTGATTAATCTCTTAATGTCTACCTCTGCTGCCCTTCACCTTCCAAATTAATCATTTTGAAACACAAATGTGAACAACTTCTGATCTCTTCACTCTTTTTACCTTCAAAATATTAGAATAGTTTGTCATTGTTTTTAGCTGAAACCCAGTATGTTTCACATCTCACACCATACTCTCTCATGCACTCTCTGGCGTCTATCACACAGCCCTTTACTTTCTGAACATCAGTAACTCCCTGCCACGGGGACATTGTACATGATGTGTCCTCTTCCTGGGAATTTTTTCTCTCACCACTAACTCTTTTGAAAGAGCAACTTCTTCTTTTAGATCTAGTTCAAACCTCATGGTTATATTTTCAAATATATTTATTTGAACTAGGTATTCAAATACCTATATTTAGGTATTTAGGTATAGGTATTCAAATACCTATATTTGAAAATATAATAGTTTTATTACCCCATTACATGTTCTCACATGATCTCAAAGCACTATGTCTATTTTCTCAAATACTTAATGTCTATTTTCTCCCACAGAGATAATCATCCATAATTAATTCTCATTAATTAATTCTCTAAAATCAAGAATTGTATGTGGCTAATGACTAAATGAATTAATTAATTAATGGATAAATTTGGTTGTAATGCCATTTCTATCAAGAGAAAGTGAACCATTGATCAGGGGGTTGTCACAATAGATAACAGATATGAGAGAAAGAAAAAGCAAGGACCCTGGAAACTCCATACAATACTCTATTTTTTCCACTTGGGATACTTACCTATCTCTTTTTGGTAAGTAAGATATGCTGTCAATAGCCAGAGCATAACAAAGAGAATCCATTTCATTCCAATGCTTATGATTATGACTAAGATTATAAATTATATGCTTTTAAGATTGCCTTCATTCATGCAGTGTATAGTGAGAATTTAATTTGTAGCAAATATCTGACAGTGGATGGGAAGAAAAATGGCTTTACACACAAGAGGTTGCATGCTATAATAAAAAGAATCGTAGAGTATGAAGCAAGGCCAACCTAAATTTGAATCTTTGACTTCCAGGTTGGAGATATATAAAGTCTTAGCTGAGAAACCTTTAATGAGTCATGTCATCTGGTTTATTTCTATTAAATGAGGATCATATCTATCTGCCAAAGTTATTGTAATAAAATAACAAGAAAATATTAACTCTTAAGGTGATTATAGACCAGTCGTGCAAGGTATTTGCAGCTGTTTCTGTTGTGGGCTATAGATGTTAATTTTGGTATGATTTTGATAATGATGATCATATTAGAGCAGAGCTGGGTGAAACAGAATCATCTTATATATAGAATAAGAATATTTCAAGTGTTTATGTTACCAAAAATAAACAAGATGTCATAATTTTTTAAACAAATTATTGTTTTAAAATATATTTTCTCCTTGGATTTATTTCTTTATAACCATCATGGTTGATTAGTATTACAGATAAAGATTTCCATTTCTTTTATCCCACAAAGATGTTTTCTCTAGATTATGCAATTATTGCAATTTCATCAGTTTTCTGATTATCCAGGAAAAACAAGTGATCAATACTGAGTAGCCTGAAGAAAACCAATTGAGGTAATTTAAATCAATATGTTTAACTTGCAATTATTCATACTACACATTTGCAAAAACACAAAGGTTTGTTCACTGAAGCTTCATTTAGAGTCAGCAGAAATTTTGTCTAAGCATTCTATACTCGTATTTCATTTTAAATTGGTAAAATAGAAGCTTAAATGATTTTTTATATCTACAATGAATAATTTGTTCCACTTTCAGTTGCAAATGCTTTAAAATACTTCTTTGAACATGATGGCAAATATTCATGTATTAAAAGAATTCTAAACTTCTGAACATTAGGATAGATGACATTGTCCTTGAAGATAACAGAGCAATTGGGTATTTTTTATTTTTATTTTGTAATTTGAAATGGGTAATATTATTTTTCACTTCAGTAATTCTTTTCTGAAAATCCGATAACCCCTTATTGATGGAAAAGACTAGTGCTTAACACTGTCAACACCAATATAATAATATAGAAAAATTTAGGTGAAAATAATCTTTATAAAATCTAATTCAGGAAAGAATTCCAAACTAAAGAGAAGGCGAGGGGATTTTTTGAAAATTTTCCCCCAATCAGCTCTGAGGCCAAAAAGAAGTTCTCTTATTTCTTATATGTCATAATACTCTTACATATTTATACAGCACATTAAATAGAGAATGCTTTTACATATGTTATATAATTTGATCTCTACAATGACCCTGTGAGGCAATCAAAAGAGGCTAATATTACCTCAAAGCAGTCAAGTACAATTTTAAAATTGGTTACCTGGTAAGTGGCAGAAACTCCTTTCTCTCACTCTCTTTTTTTTTTTTCTTTCTTTTTTTTTTTTTTTTTTACAGTTAATTCAGTGATATTTCCACAATACTACAAGTCATTTTTTTCCTCTATTGGCATTTTTATATATATGCAAATGGAAGAAGAAAGATAAGCACAGCATTTTTATGTGAGAAAAAATACTGTGAAAAGTGACTTCAAAATGATCATTAAGGAGATACAGGGAAATATGCTAAAAAATGCAAATGTAATTTAAGCATATGGCCCCAAAACAAATGTAAACCTATAATATATTTAGTCGGATGATACTACCAAAATATTACAAAAATGCTTCAGGAAAGCAGCATGCCAATCATAAATCTCATAATTAATAATAAATCCCTTAATTCAAGTTTCTCATCATCACTGTTAAGCCAGAAAAAAAGTGCAGTGGATATAGATAGCCAATGTTAAAGCACAGTAGACCCAAAATTGGTGACAGTGTGGCATTTAATTATTTTTCACAACTTGCATATTTCAGTTGGCTGACATCAAGTAATCATTTGAGTTGATTAAGAAGCCAGCAATGAGTTAGTGTGAGACACCATTTTGCTTATCTGATTGTGCCCATTCTGGTCATAAGATGCCTATGCATGGCAATAAATGGAGGAGCTCTTTAATTCTCATCTTTATGAAGATAACAAGCCAATTTGCGGAAAATGACTAAATCTAACTTCTTTGGTTAAAAATACAAATAACAAGCAAAACTATATATGACTCAAATATATTTTTCAATGTTTATAATTTTCAGTTCCTTTTCTCTCTGTATTGAAGATAACCATCAATTAGTATGGTTAACGGAATTATTCCTGTAGAAATTCGAGTTGGGACTTCTCATGCCCTAGATTGTTCTAGACTAGTTGTGTCCCACAATCTTTTATGGCAGTCTTCAATGGAAAGTTGTTTCTTTGTTTTAGGGTTCTTATTTTTATTTACAGATAATAACCTTTGAATGCTCAGTTTGTCTTAACAGTGACCTGATTAAAAGTTTACTTCCCTGAAATTCATTCATCAAAATGGTGGCAACCTGCTTTATTACTTAATCTGATGACAACTTTTGTTAGTTGACTTAGGCATGCACACCCATTCTTCTGTTCCTCAGCATATTGCCCTGCTGATAGTATCTCTACTAACCATTCTTACTTAGTAGTAAGAATAGGAAGCTGGTGGAGTATATCTCTAGTTTCCAGAGGAGGCTGGTGTATGAGTCCCTGAACTGAGAAAGGAAGGTACACACTCAATGTAGGTGGGCTCCATCCAATCAGATGGGGACCCAAATAGAACAAAAAGGCAAAGGAAAAGCGAATTCGTGTTCTCTCTCTCTCTCTCTCCCTCCCTCCCTCCCTCCCTCCCTCCTGCTGGAGCAGAGACATCCTGTTTTTCCAACCCTTGGAAATTAGAACTTCAGCTTCTCTAGCCTTGGGGTTCTGGAACTTACACCAGTGCCCCCAACCCCCAACTGAGTTCTCAGGCTTTCAGCCTTGAACTAAGAGTTATACCATTGGCTTTTGGCCTTTTAGACTTGGAGTGAGGCAGTCACCAGCCTCCCAAATTCTCCGGTTTATAGATGGCCTGTCATGGAGCTCCTCAGTCTCCATAATTGTATGAGCCAATTCCCCTAATAAATTCTCTCTCTCGGCCAGGCGCAGTGGCTCATGCCTCTAATCCCAGCACTTTGAGAGGCTGAGGTGGGCGATCACCTGAGGTCGGGAGTTCAAGACCAGCCTGACAATATGGAGAAACCCCGTCTCTACTAAAAATACAAAACTAGTTGGGCATGGTGGCGCATGCCTGTAATCCCAGCTACTCGGGAGGCTGAGGCAAGATAATCTCTTAAACCCGGGAGGCAGAGGTCATGGTGAGCCAAGATTGTGCCATTTCACTCCAGCCTGGGCAACAAGAGCAGAACTCCATCTCAAAAAAAAAAAAAAAAAAAATTCTCTCTCTCTCTAGATATATGTGATATATTCTGATGTATGGGTGCTAACAAAAGACACAAGGTTCTTGGGCCATTGACAAAAACGGTTAGCTCAAGGAGCAATGGAAGTAGCAAGAGTATCAGTATCTTCTCATGCCAGTTTCTCAAGCTACAATTTCTACATGGTCACCTAGCGAGGGCAAAGTGACACATGTTAAAGGAGAAGAACCCTGATCTTAGGGTATCCCAACATTTTATAGCAGTCAGTAAGCAAGTTAGTCTTGGTTCCAGAGGGAGATTCTCTGTACCTTCTAAGGCTGTCACCACATCACCTCTTTGCTCCAGAAGGAAGCACTACCTTATCTTCCAATGCTGTTCACTATAAAAACATCCTTAGAAAGACAGTCAGGAATAACAGGTGTCAGTGCCTCTGCTCACAACATAAGCAAAAATGTGAAAGATTTGTGTAAAATATCCATTTCCCAAAAATATCCACCTCTCGTTTTTACATCATCTTCTATATACCATCCTAGCTTTCTACTCCATCAGGCACTCTGATTAATATGACTGATAGGGTTTAAGATCAAATTTGTGCAACTTTTTCATATAACATTTAATTAAAGATATGATCAATAGGACTCCAAGCAACACGATGAGGTCAACCTGAAGCAGTGACATTAAGTATGCCCCTAGCATTCCATACTCAACCAGGTGAGCAAATTTCATAAGCCGTCAGGGCCTATTTTAGGAAGCCAGATTGCTTTCTCCTAAAGTTGCTATATTTACCTTTTCACTTTTCCTGAGGCATTAATCCAAGTACAGCGTTTGTATTAGTAATTACACTGACTCTGCCTTGGCATGCAAGAATGCCTAGGGAAATTTTATCATCCATAAAACATTCTAGGACAGTAAGTTGACACTGACTTGAAGGTCTTTCATGGCCAAGGTGGTATCACCTCAACTAAAGTCAAAGACAAATTTTATACCATCATTTCTAATTGGATGACAGCCATTATAGGCTTCTCTAATAGATATCAAGTTAGTTATCCCCCTGAAAGCTCCTGTGACTAATCAAGTGTAGCTTCATTTTGGAGAGACCTCTGTAGTCATCTGAAGGTTCCATAATCTACTGATGTCTTTAACACATTAAAGTCTTTTGTAACCTCACTAATGTATACATCACCATGATTTGGGAAGGAAGTCAAGTCAATGTCTGACTTCTGCATAAGAAGTGCAGTATTAGGGCTGTACATGATGTCCTTAGAAATAAAAGTACTTTTACAATTATTAGAACCCCAAGTATGACCTATGTCAATAGGGGGCTCAGGTTAACAGTACCTATATTATGACCTCCCAGTCAGCTGGTGGATCTTAGAGTTCCATTTATGTTCAAATAATTATGACTAAATTTTGTTTTGGATGGGATTTCCTAGGCAGAACCAGTCTACCTTTTTTGTTGTTGTCCATGCCACCATCCAGGAAGCATTTGTTTACCCAAGGAATGAATAAGCAACTGTTATGGGAATGGGGTTTGGAAAGATATCTGAAGATACTGACAGCTGTTATTACATGGAAGATAGAAGAGGCCATACTCTTCAGTTTCTGATAGCCCTTTAGGTGAGATTAGGGAGAGTGATAATCAAATTACTATCAGAGCTGTCTGACAGATGAGAGCAGTCATCTAAATTATGGTACTTGATGCTGCAGTTTAGGGGAGCCACATCAGAGTGTTTTCCTTAATGAGAAAGTCTTCAGGGGTATTTCTGAGAGACAAGGATCATTAATGTCCCTCCCATCATCGTACCTTCTGGGGTCTAAGGTTCTTCCTCCTCAGGTACCATCATGATGTTTTTCTCCTTCTATCTCCCCCAAAAATTGTTATGTCTCATTCCAGCATCTATAACTTAATGTTTTCTTCAAAATTCTCTTACTTGAACCCAGAATTTTGTTCAGAAGGGTCATGTACAAAAAGGACAAAGTTTATATAAAACTTACAGAGACACATTATGCCCACCACTTTGGCCTGCACAAATCACTATTGAGAGACTTGGTGCACAGTGTACTCAGCCAACTGATCATTTTCATGATCTAGAACCATGTCAGTTTAAAAAGAGAATCCAGGTAGCCGAACCAGAATTACTATGAATACCCTAGGTTTGTTTTGGCTGTACTCAGTCGAGTAATCAGACTGGCCTAGAGCTGCCATTTGGGGAAAAAATATTACCCCCAGAAATTTGACCTACAATCTCAAAAATTTTAAATAGGCCTATAAAACCCTTCACCTGCTTCTGAGGACAGTTGTATTCAATGAAAAATTAAAAGTGCCTTACTAAAGTATGTGGACCAGAAAGAGGTCAGGAAAATAGATTTAAATTTTATCTTTTATCCTCTTTTATTTTTGAATAAACTTTTTCAACACTAGATGAAGCCCACTGCCTATGGATGGTAGGAGGCATGAAAGGTCAATCAAATACTTTGACTATCAGCTTATTGTTGAGTATCTTTTGCAATAAATAGCACATTACTGTCAGAATACAAATAATTTAGAAAGCCAAAAACATGACATAGATTAGTTTCAAAGGCCACAGTGTGGTTTAGGAGTTGGCTTATATGACTGGAATGGTGTAAATTATAACCTGAAAGTTGACAGTGGAAAGGTATCATCAATAGCATTGAGGAGATGTCAAAGATCTCAGGTGGTCAATACGTCAGGAGTGGGCAGAGACCATGAGCCATGCAATGTGGTTTCCCTGAACAAATGCTCAGCTTCTGTCAGGAGATACAAGTCTGGCATGCAGTGGTCTCCTCTACCTCAAACACATTGAGTCTTTTATTGAAGAAGGTCTTCCCAGCCTATGATGGAGCATGTGTTGCCAAGTGCAAGATGATGACAAATCAGGAAGCAATGGTGGCAATCTTAGTTATGCAGGCTCATTGAGCAACTTAACTTTAGTTGGGCTCATCAGAGAATGAGCCATTACTGTGGGCGTCTAAATGCATGATTCAAATGGTTTGATTAGTTTCCACTATTTGTTCCCACAGTTTGCAGACCAAAGAAAAGTATCTTTAATCTGCTAGTCTTTCATTTTCCAAGTGGCAGACCAAACAGTGAGGCCATTGGCAAGAGTTCAAATGTCATTACAAATGTAATAAGGTTCTTCAAGAAGGGCACTGGCCAGAGCTGTAAGAACAGTTGAGGTCCACCCACTGACTAGAACAACCATGTTCAATTTTGGTTTGGCCTAGCTGGCACTAAGGATGAAAGGGTATACCAAGCCAGTTTATATTCCAGTTTCAACGTAGCCAAACTATCAGTGAAATAAGCCTAAGTATTCATGAAATCTCTGTGAATCAAAAAATGAACTTATAAGTATGCTCATTCAAACCCTTATATTGTTCATGGACTACCAATGAAATCACAAAACGCTGTTTTGAAAGTACTAATATAGGCCAGGCGTGGTGGCTCATGCTTGTAATCCCAGCACTTTGGGAGGCCGAGGCGGGCGGATCACGAGGTCAGGAGATCGAGACCACGGTGAAACCCCATCTCTACTAAAAAAAATACAAAAAATTAGCCGGGCGTGGTGGCGGGCCCCTGTAGTCCCAGCTACTTGGAGAGGCTGAGGCAGGAGAACGGCGTGAACCCGGGAGGCGGAGCTTGCAGTGAGCCAAGATTGCGCCACTGCACTCCAGTCTGGGCGACAGAGCGAGACTCTGTCTCAAAAAAAAAAAAAAAAAAGAAAGTACTAATATAAAATATGCCTTCTCTTCAGAATCTTATTTCAACAACTCTAAAATTCTACCATATTTTTTCTCTTTGTTTAATCTGAAAATAATTCTACATGAATGTAAATATAAAAACTGGTTCTAAAATGTAAAATGCTACACAAACTAAATATTGATGGAAGGCACATTATTGAGGGAGGCATTTTAGTGAAGTAGAAAAAAACATAGACTTCACAACTTAAAGTTCAAGTTAAATCTCTACAAGTTAGAAAATAGAGGTCTTGAGAATATTATGCAACTTAAATTTCTTACCTAAAAAAAAATTAGTTTAACAACTATCTAACTGATTACAATGGACAAGTATACTGAATCAACATATGTAACACACCCAGAAGAGAATCTTGAAGACTGTAGTAACATATTAATTTTTTCTTCATTCTATGTTGGTGTCATGCTAACAGAATACCTCATCCATCATCGTAAATAGAATAACATTTTTCTTCTTCCAAGTAATTCTCTGAGAAGCCTGTGTAGGTTCCTGGGGTTTTAACATCTCCCCAAGAAGTACTGGTCTCAAACTGTTTCCTAGAACAACAATCAAAGCATTCGAACTGCACTATCAAAAGAAAGAAAGGGTCTTTCCTGGAGATGAACCTAGGTTCAACTATAACAGCAAATAATTACAATGCATTATGATATCTTACATTTTCACAAATCTTCATAAATCATTTCTCATACTCAAAAAACACAGAAATCCTTGGAGAATAGAATATGGCAGAGAACGTAGATTTGAAGTGGAAGAAGTATTTTAAAGTAAGTCATATTTATTTATTTTCTGAATTTACAAATTACATTGTGTCTATATGTCCACACCAAAAAGGAAATAAAACATGCCCTCCTCTCAAAATAAGAGCTTGATTGAAAATGTAGTCTTCTCGAATATCTCAGAATAACACATGCCTCTTTGAGAGAGCTTTCTGTGAAGGGGTCAAGGAGAGACTCTATTGGCCAATAGGATGCAATTATAAAAAACAAGGGCATCATGTACTGAGAACTAAATTAAGTGATTACTTCAACATGTACTAACCAAAGTAGCATTTTATATCTGTTTTAGATATAATTTTGTATATGTCTATTTTGAAAATAATTTCACAGAATACTTGCTCAATTTGGCTAGATTTTGGAGTTGCATTCTTGCTTAAGTGGCCCAATGAATTAATTCAATTTATCCCAAAAACTGGTTTAAGCCTATTTTATATTCTCTTGAATTGACTAGTTCATTTGTCTGGATATAAATCTCAGTTCAAAAATATTTTTGCTGAATAAGCATCACCACTTCCTGCCTCTAGCCATGATGCCAATTTCAGCAGAGGTTTGAAATTAGGCAAGATAATGAAATGGACTGACAATCTGGCCCAGACTCTAATTTATAGTCTTGTTTAAAATTAAGGCTAGCTTTGTCCTTGGCCCTGAGACCAGAGAAACATGGCATGTTTAGACCTATCATTAGGCCAACCAAAATAATGTAGCAACTATATTTGTCCTTGGTATCATTTATTTTCTTTCCTTCTCTGCCTTTCTTACTGTCTCTGCCTTGACAAATCCTAGTTATGGTCTCCCTGTCCATGTGTCAAATCCACGTGGGGTGCACCTCCCCATGCTGCCACTCGAACACTGCCTCTGCCCTGAGCTTGTCTTCTCCTCCCACCTCTCACAAAGATATATTTTTTCCAAAGAAAATTGCTTTAATGCATTTTTTTAAATTCCTGCTTTCCATCTATCACAGTTCTCAAAAAACAGATGCTGGGATGTAGTTTGATGTGCAAGATGTGGGATTAGCCCTTAAGAAAAGAAGGGAGAGGAAGTAGGATTAGGCAGAAAAAGAAGTTGAATTGCAAAAAAAGGCCTGAAAAACCCTTGGCCAATCCAGCAGGAAACTCTGAAGCAAATCCTGTTCATCAGAGCTGTACTACATTGGACCTAAATGACTAGATCCTTATACCCCTGTTGCTCAGTTGCCACATGATGGCTCCCCTAGGTGTTGTGAACTCTGAGACAGCTGCTCTCAGAACCGTCAGCTGGAAGCAATGTGCTGACTGTATTTCCCACAGCTGGGCAGAAATTCTTCTTTGAGGGTGGGTCTAGATGGAGCATCTCTGCATTATTCTGACTCATATGATCAAGTAGATCATACCACAGTCCTGAGTGTTAATAATTTAATTCAATGCTTTCTCAAATTTATTCCTTTGAATAGATGTTAGGAGGTATTCTGAGGAAAAAATATTTTGTGCCCAAGGTTTTATGAAACACTGTCTCACACAAAGTTAACGGGGTTCCTTTGCTACAGGAGTTATCTTTGTTAATTTTAGCATATTAGCTACTATACAGTGAGACACCAAGAGAAAAGCTACAGTGGACATTCCCCAAATATATTTATATGCAGAAGCCTTAATTTTCTTCTAAAATAAATTTAATATCTTTTAAAACACTAATAACCTACACTGCACAACTTTAGGAAATTTTCTTATGGGACACAAGTTACAAAAAATATAAAATTTGCATTTCTCAGAAGACTTCTGAAAATAGAAGTCTTTGTTTTTTCGAGACATGGTCTCACTCTGTTGCCCAGGCTAGAGTGCAATAGCACCTCAAGTGATCCTCCCGCCTGGGCTGGGATTGCAGGCATAAACCACTGTACCCAGCCTGAAAACAGAAAGTCTTAACACAGGAAGATTATTTATGTAAATGCTGTGAATGTAAGTGCCACAAAGGCGAGTGTTAAAAGGGATCCTTAAGGATATAGTCTCTTTGAAGCCATTGAAAGAAGGCTACTGTCTGCTGTATTTACAGAAAAATAAACAAGGATGAAATGAGATTCTTGCTCCAGGAAAACAGACTAAAGTTAATACATCAGGAAAATCTAATCAATGTCTGTTGTGCTTTAGCCTTTTCCTTCAAAGAGAGTGGTCATTATACCAAGAAGTTTAGAACAAACACCACAGATAGAAAATTGGAATACCAGGACAGGTGAGAATATATTTACTAAATCTATTAATTATTGTTACCACAGTTAAAATTGCTGATAAATCAAAACTTTTGTCAGTAAATGTTGAAGAAGAGACAAAGTTTCATTTTAGAAATCATAAATTTGTAAGCAATCTGTTGAGAGAAAAATCTGTAATATATCAAATAGATGGTTTGTAAACATTAAAAACATTAAAATTCTGCCACTTATTAATCATGACAAAAGAACTTGATTTTATTTTTAAATTATTATTTTATCGGCAGATTAATATAGGCATTGCTAAAGTTTTGTTGAACACAAGCTATTCTAGGCAGTTTATGATCTTCTGGTGAATTATATGATAAAATATTGACTGGTATTAATGTTATTTTATGGATTCCTCTCTGGTAAAATAGTTTCCTAAAGAATATTGATAATTTGTTGATATTTACTTAAAGGAAATACTATATTTATATGCCACTGAACTCTGCCATGATTTTGTTTTTATGAACTTTATCTTTCCTGTTTGGCATTTCTATCAGCAACATAAATGAAAATATAGATAGCAGGCTTATCATATTCTCAAGCAACACAAAATTACAGGAAAGATCTTATGCCCTGGTATTCAAAATCCAAATTAGAAAAGATTACTGTAGCTAAAAGTATAGCCTCAAACTGAGATCAATTTCACTGGAACATATATTAATCTATTTATTGGTCTAATAAATCCCTGGCACAAGCATACGCTGGACATGGTCAGACACTGATAAAGTTTATAGAACAAAGATTTAGAAATTTTAGTAGGTTATAATTGTAATATGTTTTAATGCTGTAAAGATGCTGTTTAAAAGCCTCACATAATGTTAGATAGAAATAATATACTTTTTCTGTTCAATGATTAAATTCAGACATATTTTACTTTGCCTTGCAAGTCCAACATCTGTAGTATATTCAGTCTTGGACATGATATTTTAATAAGGGGTTGACAAACTACAAATCTTTGAGGTATAGAAACCAGGGTGTAATGGTGCTACATCAAAAAACGTTTGAAGGAACTGTTTATTTTAGCTTGGGAAGGCCAGACTAAAACAGTAATATTGGTATTAGATAGGCCGTCATAAGTAAAAGGGAATAAACTTGTACTGTGATGCTTCAGAGTAAAAGATAAAGAAGGTGTTTGTATGCTTGTGTATTACTCTCCTAGGGCTGCCATAACAAATTATCGCAAGCTGGATGGCTTAAAGCAACAGAAATTTATTCTGTTACTGTTCTGGAGGTTGTAAGTCCAAAAGTGAGGTGTGAGCAAGCCATGCTCCCTCTGAAGGCTCTGGGGAAGAATGCTTCCTTGACTCTTCCTAGTTTTTTGTAGTTGCCAGAAATCTTTGGCATTCATTGGCTTGCAGTTGCATCTCTCTGATCTCTGCCTCTGTTGCCATATGGCATTCTCCTCTGTGTCTTCATCTGGCCTTCTTATAAGGGCATGAATCACTGTATTTAGGACCCATCCTAATCCAGTATGACCTCATTTTAACTAGTTACATTTGCAACTCTTGTACACACAACTCTTGTTGTCTACAATGATAATGGAGCACCTCATGAAACAGTGAGCTTCCAGTTATGGAGTCAATTCAAACACAAGATGAAATTCCTAAAAGAGTCTCTAGCATGTAGGGCTGAATAACTGAAATTGACATTATGGGAGAAGTAGAACTATATTAGGTCTTTTATAAGCCTAGTGAAGTAGATTTCACCTTTCAAATATTCAGCTGAGATTCTATGATATGTAAAGACGATAAGATGGGCAAGTGAAATATACAAAGCAAGATGAAAGGATAGTAGTAAGTAAGCTTTACAACCATTTTCTCTCCTCTTTGTTTTTGTTTTGTTTTTTTCAATTTAATATTGACAGTTTCCAGATTTGCTGGTTGTGGCTGTTATCTTAATTTCAAAATTATTTCACTGAGATGTTCATGAATTTTTGACAATGAAATTCCAAGCTGCTAGAATATGGCTTAGTGTCACTTAACTGCATTTTCCTGAACTCTGTATTACTATTAAGATTAGGGAAAAAAGGTTGACAGCACTTTTAATGAAGTCCACCTCAGTGCAGTTAGTATTCACTGAGGGCCCAGCAAGAGCAGTGAACTGTCATTAACATAATTTAGTCTTTGTGGAGAATTGATAATTCCAAAAAAAAAGAAATGAAAAAATTAAATCTTCACAATGCCTTCTTATACTTTTACAAAAATGCTTTGATCTCAGACTTTCATTAAACCCTTAATCAAACGTGTTTCCATATTTCTGACCAGAAATGCAAGTTATTTCATTAGCTGTCATTTCAAGGTGACTTCAGTCTGTGTAGTTGCTGCATACCTACACCTCTCATATTTCAATCCAGCCATCTGAAGGGCTCAGGTTAAGTTTAGATAAGCAGTGACTTCAGAAGAAAATGAAGTCATTGGCAGAAAAGTTTTTCCCGACACAATTGAGTGTATATATTCCTCAAAGATATTGACTCCTTTTCATAAAGTATCAAGACTACCCACAAATATATTTGAAGAAATCAACTAAGGCTTGATAGGACTTTTACCTAATATAGTTGAATAATTCTGGGGGAAATAACTTATAGGCAGAAGGATAAGGAGAATGGAAAGTAATTATGAATAAACTCCACCCAGCCAGGAGTATATTAATAAAATAAATTAATTAATAAAAGAAACATGTCCTAGCTAGGAATTATTTGGGATCCCAGAAACCACCAAATTCAGCAATGCTTAAAGGCTGACATATTTGTCTAAGAGGTAATTTAAAACCCAACAGTTCACTTTGTTTACGGATTTTTCTGGATTAAGCATATCAATATTCTATTTTACTTTGCCATTCTGATACATCCCTTTTGTGCTACTCTGAGGAATATTTAGCTTCCAGAGGGTGTTAAATACTGTAGCAAGGTTTTAAAATACGTTTCACAAATATTCCTTTAACTAACAGAGAACACTTGACTTAGGGGGAAAAAAGACCAAAGATGTACGTAAAACATATCTTTTAACATCTGAAAGATGAACGCATGACAAAAAGAATGTAAATATATTAATTACTGTCTAATTGAGTAAAAAGTAAAGGATCTCACAAATTCTGGGATCTTTGTTTTGATCACTGACTTATCCTCAATACCTAAAGCAGTGATGGGCATATCATAAACAATAAATATTTGTTTAATAAATGAATAAAGCCATAAGATGACATTTCATTTTAACATGAAGGTTTTTTAATAGGCATGTTCAAAGTTAGAGCTAAGCTGTCTGTTGTAGTAAGATTTAAATATTAGCATAGCTGACCATTTGACTAACAAATATTTAAGTATTAAATGAGTAGCTCACCAAAATATTCTTTAAGGTAACTTAAAGCAATTGTGGAAATCTTCGATTTTTAAATGCTATTCCTCCAGCATTGACTTAGACGCTGACAGGTGTTATTATACAGTAGAGGTAGAGAATCGTGACTTCCCTGTGTGGAGAACATGTTACGGGAAAGAAACAGTTTAAACCCTCTGAATAAGACAGCATTGAATCTAAAACTTCAGGTACAAGAAAGAGAAAAAGACAGGGTGACAGGGGGTGGAGGGTAGGGGAGAGTTGCTGAGGCAACATGGTATAAGGGAAAGTGTGCAGTTTCTAATCCATACAGGTTTAAGTTGATTCTGATATATTCATTTTTTTTCTATAGCCTAGAGCAAGCTATATTTTTCCCAGTTTACTTACCTGTATGATGGTAATCATAATTAGTAATATCTTAGATGGTGGTAACATGCATTACATGAGATAATCTACATAAAGCACTTCACAGAGTCCCAGCTACAGAATGTAATCTGTAAATATTAGCATCTGTAAAAATTAGCATTCGATATCAGCATTGTAATATGCTTGATTTGAATAATGGTATATGCACACTGCTTTCAGCTCTCATGCCAAAATAGCAGAAAGTTGAGTGGTTTCCATGACCATCTTTGAAAATTCTTTTCCCTCTTGGTTTTGGGAAAGCCTTGTCTTGATGAACTGACGGAATAAATCTCTCTTAAATATTACATATTATGATTTTAATACATTGGCCATAATTATGGGTCAATGTTTCAGTAACTTGTTTTGTTGAGTTGAAATAATAATGGAATTTATAGAAAATACAGACTACACAAGATGGAACTTTTGGTCAGAGTCAAAACTTTAAATGGATAACTTCATTCTCTTCTTCCCTACTATGCCCATGTAATGTTTTTATTTTCCTTTGTGCTACTGTGAATATTGAGAGATAAGCCTTTTCAAGTGTTGCATCATCCAAGCATATAAAATTGGTTTTCCCCCAAATATGTGAGGTTCTACAAAATTTACATTAGCATTTTATAAAGTACTTTTCTTTTAATTAAACACCCAAGTATATGCTGTAGAAAATTTATTTCACATGTAAATGACTCATTTGTACTCAACTAAATTGTCATTTGGTACAGTTTTCATATTCAAAAACTTTATTTAATTTTATGGTGACTTTTATTTTAAATAAGTTGTTTCTTTTGTTAGCCAGAAATTAATCTGAATCCTCAAGGTTCAATTTTAGATGTAAATGTCAAATCCCAATGTTTGACATCAACCTTTCAAATTTCCTCCCTCACTCTCTACCTACTTAAAACATTTATACTACATAATATCAGATTCCAAACCAATCAAGATTATTGGACCCAAGTTATTAAAGAATATACTCAACAAAGGTTGCTTATGATACTAGCATATTATGTTATAATAACAGCCATGGTACTCCAATTTTTTTTACCTTGACCAGTCTTAAACACATCTTATATATCTTATGTCTCCATCAAACACACACACACACACACGCATGCACACACATACAACACACTGACAAATAACCAAAATAAATTTATAAGGAAATGATACCTAAAGTTATCATAGGCAAATGTTCCCTGATGTTTTTTCTTTTCTGTTTTATCTATTTTATTCTTCTTCTTTCCCTTCTGTTTTATGTAAAATATAATGCTTGTTGAGAATTACCAAATTGGATTCAAGATCTACTCATCGGTCACAACAGGCATTTTAAAGTGAATGAAAAGCGAGACCAATACCAGACCCTTGCTTAACACATATTGCTAAGCAGCAACCAATCCAGTTCTTTCCATGGAGATAGACAGCTGTTATTCCAGAAACAGGAAAGCTTCCTTCTGAATAATGGCACTCAATAGCATGTCAGAATGTCTGTGGCTACCAGTGGCACATTTCTGTCCTAAAGACCAGACTGTCTTAGAACTCTGCATTCTTCCAGCTATAAGTAAGGGATAGTTCCAGTTTATGCCTGCTCTCCCAAAGTTCTATCCAGTTTAGGCCTTGTTCCATATTTTTCATTTTAAATATTTATAATTAGGCATTTTAGGTTATTATTAATAGTTGCAATAGAGTGGCCTGGGACGACATGATAATACAAAGAATAGGATTCTCCAATAAGACTCACATCAATCTGAGATTTTTATATAGCATACAGATACTCACAATTTTAAGGATACAAGCAATTGCAAATCACTGGCACAGCAGAAATGGTCCAGGTCCTCCAAGGCAGCTTCCCAGGTCCTTTCTTGCTATATAGCAGAATGCACTCTGGGGTCAAATATGCAGTCTCTAAGTGATGTGTGAGGTCATATCACGCAGAAGGAACCATTTAGGTCAGGAAACACCTTCCATTCATCCTTATATAATTACATATCTTCTGTAACATTTCTCAGGAAGCCATATCCCATAAATCAATAGTTTCCAGGTTTGCTTACCATAAGCAATTCTAGATAGACAAGACACATCCTGCTAAAAGCATTCCAAAGATAAGGACTTTCCAGCAAAAAACATTATTTTGTTTGTCAGTAGGGCTACATTACCATGTTTACAAGGAAATATTTCAGGGTCAACCTCTTTCTCTCTTGGGCATGCCTGCCCCTGCGTAAGAGAAAATATAGATTGCAGACCAAAATATTAACCATTTACTTCCAAGATGTCCTTGATGGGCTTCCATTTTTTATATCCAGGTTCTTCCAGAGTCTTGTCTAATGACCTGTGAGATGTGTGCATGGTAACAGAGCTCTCAGTTTAACACTATGTTAAATAGGAAAGGCTGCAAAAGAAATAACTGGGCTCTCTTTTCTTGATGTTTTCTAGGTTTAGCATTACTAATATTTCTCTTTCAAGAATGGCTGATGAAGTGCTCTGCAACCGAAAAGACTAGGAAAAGCTAAAACCTTTTGGTCTTCAGTGGGGGTGGAAAAGGGTTCAATGCTGCTACACCTTCTAGCTATTTGGTGTACTTGTGCTGTGACCCATGCCAAGTCTCTGATACGCACAAAACTGCCGTATGTCTTGTTTGTGGTGTCAGTGGGAAACATGTCACATTTATAAGGAATAAATGCTGAGCAGACCTACTTTAAATTATATACAACACAAACTGTACATCTTGCTGTAGATGTTTGGTCGTGTATTCCACGGTTACAATCTAAAATTTATTTTATTTTTCACTAACATTTATTTTGCAATTAGTTTTTGATACCAATAGGAGCCTAAAAAGTATATATTTAATTTTTAACAAACACAAGTTTTTTACTTCTGAAGAAAATTGATAGGTAATTTGCCCCAAATTTTTGTCATCATTTAATACATTTAACATGCACTAAGATATAGGGGGTTGGAGTGGCAGGACATAGTGACATCACAGAACACATGAAGACAAGATTAACTGAAGAAGCATTAATGTCTAATTGAAAAGTTAGTGACTATTTTGAGATTATCTTTTAAAGTGAGAATTTAAGTACTGCTGAAGAATTCATATTTAATAATACTCTGTGAAGCAGAACTTTCATTTAGATCAAATGATAGCTTTTTGAATTAATTTTCCTCATTTACTTATGCATGTACAAATTATAAAGCAATTGCTATTAATGTGATGGCTTCATTAGCAAAAAAATGAGCATAAACATTTAGTTGATACAAATTTTATATTACCTTCATTAGATGTTTCAAAAAGAAAATCTATTTAATTCCAAAAATTGCCATTTTTTCTTTCAATTAATTAGATCAAATAAACCTTTTAGAATTTCATTTCATTTAAAGTTAATGTCTAATATTATTGTAAATATGTTTCGGTAATAGTTACAAAGTTTATCACTGAAGATAAAATTGTTTTTCAATGATAATATAAACACAAATCTTGGTAAATTCAGCTTCATGCATAAAGATATTATTAATAAATGAAATGTACATGAAGGTCCTAATTACATGTTAAAAATCTGTAATATTCCACCAATATAAATAGAAACCATGGTGTCAAAATTGTACATATTATTTATCTATATACTCACAGTAACTATAGAACTAAACTACAAAATGAAGCTGAAGCTGATACTGAAGCTGATAATGAATGCAAAAAAAATTTTCAGACAGAGTATTCTGCTAGAATTTTCTCTCTGCTGTTTTGCAGAAACAAGCAATGGGAAAAGGATTCCCTATTTAATAAATGGTGCTGGGAAAACTGGCTAGCCACATGTAGAAAGCTGAAACTGGATCCCTTCCTTACACCTTATACAAAAATTAATTCAAGATGGATTAAAGACTTACATGTTAGACCTAAAACCATAAAAACCCTAGAAGAAAACCTAGGCAATACCATTCAGGACATAGGCATGGGCAAGGACTTCATGTCTAAAACACCAAAAGCAATAGCAACAAAAGCCAAAATTGACAAATGGGATCTAATTAAACTGAAGAGCTTCTGCACAGCAAAAGAAACTACCATCAGAGTGAACAGGCAACCTACAGAATGGGAGAACATTTTTGCAACCTACTCATCTGACAAAGGGCTAATATCCAGAATCTACAATGAACTCAAACAAATTTACAAGAAAAAAAGAAACAACCCCATCAAAAAGTGGGCGAAGGACATGAACAGACACTTCTCAAAAGACATTTATGCAGCCAAAAAACACATGAAAAAATGCACATTGTCACTGGCCATCAGAGAAATGCAAATCAAAACCACAATGAGATACCATCTCACACCAGTTAGAATGGCCATCATTAAAAAGTCAGGAAACAACAGGTGCTGGAGAGGATGTGGAGAAATAGGAACACTTTTACACTGTTGATGGGACTGTAAACTAGTTCAACCATTGTGGAAGTCAGTGTGGCGATTCCTCAGGGATCTACAATTAGAAATACCATTTGACCCAGCCATCCCATTACTGGGTATATACCCAAAGGACTATAAGTCATGCTGCTATAAAGACACATGCACATGTATGTTTATTGCAGCACTATTCACAATAGCAAAGACTTGGAACCAACCCAAATGTCCAACAACGATAGACTGGATTAAGAAAATGTGGCACATATACACCATGGAATACTATGCAGCCATAAAAAATGATGAGTTCATGTACTTTGTAGGGACATGGATGAAACTGGAAACCATCATTCTCAGTAAACTATTGCAAGGACAAAAAACCAAACACTGCATATTGAACAATGGGAACATCTGGACATAGAGGAACATCAACATCCGGGTTGTGTGGTAGGGGGGAGGGACAATGATTGTACCTAATGTAATGAAAATGATGGGTGTTGTGTAAGAAACCTGCACATTGTGCACATGTACCCTAAAACTTAAAGTATAATAATAATAATAATAATAATAAATGAAGCTGATACTGAATGCAAAAAAAATTTCAGAAAGAGTATTCTGCTAGAATTTTCTCTCTGCTGTTTTGTCAACAATTAGAAAATACACATAGCTGAGCCTTTGAGATGTTATTTTGTAGGTCAAAAGTGCCCTATGAATTATTAAATTTTTTATGAGTCTTCTAAATTTTAGTTGCATTTGTTCAAATTAAGTTGGAAATTTGTAATCAAACTATCTGCAAAGAGGGTGGCAAAAATTTTAAAACACTTCATTTTTGAAGGTTTGAGCAAACTTTCTTGTAAACAGATTTGAAAATAGACTTTTAGAAAACTTTTTCAAAAATATTAAAATTTTAGATTTATCAAGAAACAAGAAATTGAATAAATTAAATAAGTTCTGAAATAGTATAAATTAATCATGAAATTCTATAGTCGCTTTGGAATAGTTTGATTCTTAGGAAGAAAATTTGAGGGAACATCTATTTTTAAATGTATAAATTGATCATTATCGGGGAACCACCCCCAATATTTTATGTAGGTTCTTTTCTATTTTCCCTAAGTATCAGCCGGTCTGAGAAATAAAGGGAAAGAGTACAAAAGAGAAATTTTAAAGCTGGGTGTCCAGGGGAGACATCATATGTCAGCGGGTTCCATCATGAGCCCCAAGCTGCAAAACCAGCAAGTTTTTATTAGTGATTTTCAAAGGGGAGGAGTATACGAATAGGGTGTGGGTCACAGAGATCACCTGCTTCACAAGGCAAATGGGCACAGAGCAAGATCACAGGACTGGGGCAAAATTAAAATTGCTAATGAAGTTTTGGCACACATTGTCATTGATAACATCTTATCAGAAGACAGGGTTTGAGAGCAGACAACTGGTCTGACTAAAATTTACTAGGCGGGAATTTCCTCATCCTAATAGGCCTGGGAGCACTACAGGAGACCGGGGCTTATTTCATCCCTGTCGGCAACTGTATAAGACAGACATTCCCAGAGTGGCCATTTTAGAGACCTCCTCCTAGGAATGCATTCTCTTTCTCAGGGCTGTTCCTTGCTGAGAGAAATAATTCAGCGATATTTCTCCTATTCGCTTTGTAAGAAGAGAAATATGGCTCTGTTCCGCCCGGCTCTCAGGCAGTCAGACCTAACGGTTATCTCTCTTGTTCCCTGAACATCGCTGTTATCCTGTTCTTTTTTCAAGGTGCCCAGATTTCATATTGTTTAAACACACATGCTTTAGGAACAATTTGTGTAGTTAACGCACTCATCACAGGGTCCTGAGTCGACATACATCCTCAGTTTAGGAAGATGACAGGATTAAGAGATTAAAGGCAAGCATAGGAAATCACAAGAGTATTGATTGGGAAAGTGATAAATGTCCATGAAATCTTCACAATTTATGTTCAGAGACTGCAGTAAAGACAGGTGTAAGAAATTATAAAAGTATTAATTTGGGGAACGAATAAATGTCCATGAAATCTTCACAATTTATGTTCTTCTGCCATGGCTTCAGCCGGTCCCTCCATTGTGGGTCCCTGACTTCCCTCAACAGATCATCTATATTAAAAATGTGTAAAATTGACAAAATCTGTAATTTTTCAGCATATACTTTTGACAAAACATTCAATAGAGTCACATATAGAGAAAGCATATATAATGAAATGTTTTTTAAACAGGTCAAGAGCAAGTTCTGAAAAAGGTGACAAAAAGAGTATCTAGAAAAACATTTGTTCTAATATTCAACATATTCAATATAAAACAAAATTATAATTGTGATATGTTATATTAGGCAGAATTTGTTGAGTTGACAAGATACCTGTGAAGAATTATTTTCTCAATTAGAAATATTATAGTTTACAAGGTAGGATCAATTGAAAATTCAACAATTTCAAATATATTTATCATTTTGGAAATTTTATGAAAATATTAAAAAATCATGAGGCCAAACTGAAAAAACTACATTTATTATAAAAACCAAGGAAATTAGAGAAAAATATAACCAAGCAGTTGATCAAATAATATGAATATGTATGAAAGATAAGTATTTTTTTAAGTTCAAAAATCAGTAAAGATAAATGTGTTAATTTTTAAAGTTCAAAAATCAGCAAAGATAAAGGATTTGGGCTATAATGAACATAAATATGCAATCTTTTAAATTTTTATTAATAACTGTATTTTAAAAAATCAATTTAAATAGAGTGATTTAATAGGCTTACCAATAAAGAACAATTTGTTGGTTAGCTAATATTTAAAAACAGTAGTATTTAATATTTTTAAAGCCCTTGTTCACTCTCAAAATTTGCCAGTTGGAATATACATAGAATGTGCTTAAATGTGTTCCTGCAGACTATTCTGTGAAAAATATGTTTCACTGTCATAAAACACAATTATAGAGCTACTTTCTATATACTTTTTCTTGACAATTCATAATTCAGAGGAATACAGCCATTGTTCTGGAAAGTCCTGCAGCAATTTGTTAAGTTTGATATAATCAAGACACTCCCAAATATATTTGACCACAGATATAATTACATCTATCTAACACCTTTTAAACATTTCTAAAATCTGTGTTCTACAGAACAAATTTTGGAAAACGTAAGAAGAGCATGATCTTTATCCACTCTGGCTGGTTATCTCACTGTCATATTTCATTTGCATCTTTGTACATTCCTGAGAAACTTATCCAGCTATTACATTCACGTACTGAAAACTGCTCTCAGTAAGAAAAAAAGGTCCCAGAGAATAAAGATCTGTTAGTGATGAGTTATGTGGGAGATGCAGAAGGGTATATCCATGTTATAAATAACAGCATAGAATCAAAGAGGTGGGATAAAATGACCAAATCTTTAAACCAAATCATCTTTTAAATCAGCAAGGCATGTCATGTTATTCTGTTGTAGTTTTTTGTTTGTTTGTTTCAAGACAGGATCTCACTTTATCACTCAGGCTGGAGTGCAGTGGTGCGATCACAGCTCAGTGCAGGCTCAAGTCATCTCCCCACCTCAGCCTCCTGAGGCACTGGGACTACAGGTGCACATCCACCATGCCCAGCTAATTTTTAAATGTTTTTGTAGAGACAGTGTCTCCCTATGTTGCCCACTTTTCTTCTAGTTTAAGCATTAATTTTTCAAAAAAAAATTGAACAAAACACTTACATTTTCATACTATGATTTCCAGAGCAAAGAGGACCTGTTGCACTATTATTCAAAAATTTGTTTACACGTTTTATCCACTCTTACTTCTTTGGTTTATTTTAGTTAAGTTCTCTGCTGGTAATAAGAGTCATAGACTCAAAATAAAGGGATGGAGGAAGATCTATCAAGCAAATGGAAAACAAAAAAAGGCAGGGGTTGCAATCCTAGTCTCTGATAAAATAGACTTTAAGCCAGCAAAGATCAAAAGAGACAAAGAAGGCCATTACATAATGGTAAAGGGATCAATTCAACAAGAAGAGCTAACTATCCTAAATATATATGCACCCAACACAGGAGCACCCAGATTCATAAAGCAAGTCCTGAGTGACCTACAAAGGGACTTAAACTCCCACACAATAATAATGGGAGATTTTAACACCCCACTATCAACATTAGACAGATCAACGAGACAGAAAGTTAACAAAGATATCCAGGAATTGAACTCAGCTCTGCACAAAGTGGACCTAATAGACATCTACAGAACTCTCCACCCCAAATCAACAAAATATACATTTTTTTCAGCATCACACCACACCTATTCCAAAATTGACCACATAGTTGGAAGTAAAGCTCTCCTCAGCAAATGTAAAAGAACAGAAATTATAACAAACTGTCTCTCAGACCACAGTGCAATCAAACTAGAACTCAGGATTAAGAAACTCACTCAAAACCGCTCAACTACATGGAAACTGAACAACCTGCTCCTGAATGACTATTGGGTACATTATGAAATGAAGGCAGAAATAAAGATGTTCTTTGAAACCAACGAGAACAAAGACACAATATACCAGAATCTCTGGGTCACATTCAAAGCAGTGTGTAGAGGGAAATTTATAGCACTAAATGCCCACAAGAGAAAGCAGGAAAGATCCAAAATTGACACTCTAACATCACAATTAAAAGAACTAGAAAAGCAAGAGCAAACACATTCAAAAGCTAGCAGAAGGCTAGAAATAACTAAAATCAGAGCACAACTAAAGGAAATAGAGGCACAAAAAACCCTTCAAAAAATTAATGAATCCAGGAGCTGGTTTTTTGAAAAGATCAACAAAATTGATAGACCGCTAGCAAGACTAATAAAGAGGAAAAGAGAGAAGAATCAAATAGATGCAATAAAAAATGAAAAAGGGGATATCACCACAAATCCCACAGAAATACAATCTACCATCAGAGAATACTACAAACACCTCTATGCAAATAACCTAGAAAATCTAGAAGAAATGGATAAATTCCTCGACAAATACATCCTCCCAAGACTAAACCAGGAAGAAGTTGAATCTCTGAATAGACCAATAACAGGCTTTGAAATTGTGGCAATAATCAATAGCTTACCAACCAAAAAGAGTCCAGGACCTGATGGATTCACAGCCAAATTCTATCAGAGGTACAAGGAGGAACTGATACCATTCCTTCTGAAATTATTCCAATCGATAGAAAAAGAGGGAATCCTCCCTAACACATTTGATGAGGCCAGCATCGTCCTGATACCAAAGCCTGGCAGAGACATAACCAAAAAAGAGAATTTCAGACCAATATCCTTGATGAACATTGATGCAAAAATCCTCAATAAAATACTGGCAAACCGAATCCAGCAGCACATCAAAAAGCTTATCCACCATGATCAAGTGGGCTTCATCCCTGGGATGCAAGGCTGGTTCAACATATGCAAATCAAAAAATGTAATCAGGCATATAAACAGAACCAAAGACAAAAACCACATGATTATCTCAATAGATGCAGAAAAGGCCTTTGACAAAATTCAACAACCCTTCATGCTAAAAACTCTCAATAAATTAGGTATTGATGGGACATATCTCGAAATAATAAGAGCTATCTATGACAAACCCACAGCCAATATCATACTGAATGGGCAAAAACTGGAAGCATTCCCTTTGAAAACTGGCACAAGACAGGGATGCCCTCTATTACCACTCCTATTCAACATAGTGCTGGAAGTTCTGGCCAGGGCAATCAGGCAGGAGAAGGAAATAAAGGGTATTCAATTAGGAAAAGAGGAAGTCAAATTGTCCCTGTTTGCAGATGACATGACTGTATATCTAGAAAACCCCACTGTCTCAGCCCAAAATCTCCTTAAGCTGATTAGCAACTTCAGCAAAGTCTCAGGATACAAAATCAATGTACAAAAATCACAAGCATTCCTGTACACCAATCACAGACAAACAGAGAGCAAAATCATGAGTGAACTCCCATTCACAATTGCTTCAAAGAGAATAAAATACCTAGGAATCCAACTTACAAGGGATGTGAAGGACCTCTTCAAGGAGGACTACAAACCACTGCTCAATGAAATAAAAGAGGATACAAACAAATGGAAGAACATTCCATGCTCATGGGTTGGAAGAATCAATATCGTGAGAATGGCCATACTGCCCAAGGTAATTTATAGATTCAATGCCATCCCCATCAAGCTACCAATGACTTTCTTCACAGAATTGGAAAAAACTACTTTAAAGTTCATATGGAACCAAAAAAGAGCCCGTATCGCCAAGTCAATCCTAAGCCAAATGAACAAGGCTGGAGGCATCACGCTACCTGACTTCAAACTATACTACAAGGCTACAGTAACCAAAACAACATGGTACTGGTACCACAACAGAGACATAGATCAATGGAACAGAAGAGAGCCCTCAGAAATGATGCCGCATATCTACAACTATCTGATCTTTGACAAACCTGACAAGAACAAGAAATGGGGAAAGGATTCCCTATTTAATAAATGGTGCTGGGAAAACTGGCTAGCCATATGTAGAAAGCTGAAACTGGGTCCCTTCCTTACACCTTATACAAAAATTAACTCAAGATGGATTAAAGACTTACATGTTAGACCTAAAACCATAAAAACACTAGAAGAAAACCTAGGCAATACCATTCAGGACATAGGCATGGGCAAGGACTTCATGTCTACAACACCAAAAGCAATGGCAACAAAAGCCAAAATTGACAAATGGGATCTAATTAAACTGAAGAGCTTCTGCACAGCAAAAGAAACTACCATCAGAGTGAACAGGCAACCTACAGAATGGGAGAAAATTTTTGCAACCTACTCATCTAACAAAGGGCTAATATCCAGAATCTACAATGAACTCAAACAAATTTACAAGAAAAAAAGAAGCAACTCCATCAAAAAGTGGGCGAAGGACATGAACAGACACTTCTCAAAAGAAGACATTTATGCAGCCAAAAAACACATGAAAAAATGCTTATCACCACTGGCCATCAGAGAAATGCAAATCAAAACCACAGTGAGATACCATCTCACACCAGTTAGAATGGCCATCATTAAAAAGTCAGGAAACAACAGGTGCTGGAGAGGATGTGGAGAAATAGGAACACTTTTACACAGTTGGTGGGACTGTAAACTAGTTCAACCATTGTGGAAGTCAGTGTGGCGATTCCTCAGGGATCTAGAACTAGAAATACCATTTGACCCAGCCATCCCATTACTGGGTATACACCCAAAGGGCTATAAATCACGCTGCTATAAAGACACATGCACACATATGTTTATTGTGGCACTATTCACAATAGCAAAGAGTTGGAACCAACCCAAATGTCCAACAACGATAGACTGGATTAAGAAAATGTGGCACATATACACCATGGAATACTATGCAGCTATAAAAAAAAAAGAAAATGGAAAATTTTCAGAGATATAAGTACAAGTAATAAAAATAAAAATGACCAACATTAATTTGGTTGTTAATGTAATTTCCATCAATATTTTCTTAATTGTATAAATCAGAGAATTCAAGCTCAGAGGAAGATTATGCAAGCTCTCCTACTATTAAACAATTCATTAGGGTCGTTTAGAGTAAACTATTTTTTTAAATAAGTTTAATATGTTATGTCTGGTTTAGAAGGTTATATGAATCAAAGTAACTAATTTTTGTATTGTATATTACACAATGAAGAGCACAACACTAACTACTGTTTCATTTACTTTGTAGTCCTTTAAGTATGTGAGGCAAGAGATGGATAAAACCATCAGAATGGCTGGGTGTGTTGGCTCATGCCTGTAATCCCAGTATTTTGGGAGGCCTAGACAGGCGGATCATGAGGTCAAGAGATCGAGACCATCCTGGCCAACATGTTGAAACCCTAGCTCTACTAGAATACAAAAAATTAGCCAGGTGTGGTGGTGCATGCCTGAAGTCCCAGCTACTCAGGAGGCTGAGGGAGAAGAATTGCTTGAACCTGGAGGTGGAGGTTGCAGTGAGCCGACGTTGTGCCACTGCACTCCAGCCTGGTGACAGAATGAGACTCTGTCTCAAAAAAATAAATAAATAAAAATCAGAATTCAGTAAACCTAGATATTTTAGTTCTTATAAAATTGTCAGAAGGTACTCTCTGAACTTACTTGTTGGACAGTACACTCTAAGCTCTAGGGGAAAATTGAATCTTTCTTTCTAGTTCCACTATTCCTCTACCTTTAAGGCAAAGATTTTTTTGCTACAGGACTATGCTAATTGGAAAAGGAATTTTAATGGAAATAAAAAAGGGGACTACAAATGGAATGGATCTTTAACAGTTGTCTCCTCTGTGGTGGTGTGTTCTCTTTGTCCTTCATGAATCTTTCTTTGAAGTGTGTTCTTTTTCTGCCATTGTGTCTGGTGAAGTTAGAGCAAGTTATACCACAAGTAGAACTAGTTGTGCTGTGCAGAGGAAGGGAGGCTGAGTGTGAGATATTTTAACTATTTTTCTTTAAGCTTTCTTATCCTGTGCTATCTTTGTTTTGTTCATTTTATTGTATCTTATTATGTTTTGTAGTATTAACTAAAGTTTCTCACATATTACCTTTGACCTTCTGCAACATGATGAAGACATTCAGTGCTCACTGCTTCAAGTAACATACAATGCAAAGGAGAAATGAATCAATAACTATCATGTTGAATTTCAAAAAGCTATACTTCAAAATAGTGGGCAGAATTTGGGGATGAAAAGCAGAAAACCTCCTGCTTCCTACTGAAGGATCTTTGACAAGAAGCCCTGTGCTCTGTCTTCTTCAAAGTATGAAATCCTGGGGGTAAGGAGCAGACAAAAATAAAACCGTAAAAAGCTTAGGAAGAGTGAGGCAAACTTGTACACACATCTCTTACCTGTTTAGGGCCTGAAAGAAAGAATCTAAAGAAGAAATGACCTCATCATGACATCTACCTAGATAAGAACAGAGACACAGCTCAGTCCCATGGGCTCCTCTGCCCCATGTGGCCCCTCTTCCCCATGTGTCCTGTGTTGCAGAAACAATAGAAGGACACACATGAGGGGCATGGAAGAGGCGAGAGGTTTTGAGCATTAGCACCCAGTTTCCTTCATGCGAGTGCTGCAGTAGAACAAGAGAGGGATATCCCCCATGTACACCAAAGTGGCATGAAGTGGCAACTGAGAATAAATCCATGAATCTAAAAGTCCTATGCAGTTAGCCATGGCCAGAGAGAATCAGCCACAGATTAGGCCCAATCTATAAAGGTATATTATGACCTTAAGGATAAATTACCTCATTCCAGGACTGGCATTACCTAAGTTCCTTGGAACTTTATTTTTTTTCCTTTGAACAAATTTCATTGTTTTATTTTATTTTATTTTTTTTGTTTGTTTGTTTTATTTTCCATAGGTTATTGGGGAACAGGTGATGTTTGGTAACTTACATTAGTAAATTCTTCAGTGGTAATTTGTGAGATTTTGGTGCACCCATTACCCAAGCAGTATTTACTATACCCTATTTGTAGTCTTTTACCCCTTGCCCCCTTTGCACCCTTTCTCTGCATCCACAAAGTCCATTGTGTCATTCTTATGCCTTTGCATCTTCATAGCTTAGCTCCCACTTATAAGTGAGAACATACAATGTTTGGTTTCCCATTCCTGAGTTACTTCACTTAGAATAATAGTCTCCAGTCTCATCCAGGTGCCATTAATTCATTCCTTTTTATGACTGTGTAGTGTGTGTATATACACACACACACACACACACACACACACACACACATATATATAGAGAGAGAGAGAGGGAGAGAGAGCACAGTTTCTTCACTCATTCATTGACTGATGGGCATTTGGGTTGGTTCCACATTTTGCAATTGCGAATTGTGCTGCTATAAACATGCGTGTGCAAGTATCTTTTTCGTATAATGACTTCTTTTTTTCTTGGTAGATACCCAGTAGTGGGACTGCTGGATCAAATGGTAGTTCTACTTTAGTTAGCAGAGGGGGAAAGGGGAGGATACGTGTATTTATCAGATTCTTTGGAACTTTAGATGCCACCTAGTGTTGCGAGAAGTTAGAGACCCCAAATGGAGGGACTGGCTCGAGCCACAGCAGAGGAACATAAATTGTGAAGATTTCATTTTAATATGGACATTTACCAGTTCCCAAATAATACTTTTATAATTTCTTATGCCTGTCTTTACTTTAATCTCTTAATCCTGTTATCTTCATAAGCTATACCTAAACTTACATTTGATCTTGTGCTCCTATTTTCCTGGGTGTTGAAAACCCAATCTTACTGATAATGTTGTATCACCTAGGTTATCGGGGGAACCCACCCCAGTATTTCAACGTAGGTTCTTTCTATTTTCCGTAAGTGTCAGCCGGCTGAGAAATAAAGAGTACCAAGAGAGGTATGTCACCTCAGGACCACTGTGATAATTGTGTTAACTGTACAAATTGATTGTAAAACATGTGTGTTTGAACAATATGAAATCAGTGCACCTTGAAAAAGAACAGAATAACAGCAATTTTTAGGGAACAAGGGAAGACAACCATAATGTCTGACTGCCTGTGGGGTCTGGCAAAAAGAGCCATATTTTTCTTCCTGCAGAGAGCCTATAAACAGATGTGCGAGTAGGGAAGATATCACTAAATTCTTTTCCTAGCAAGGAAAATTAATATTAATACCAAGGGAGAAGAATGCCTTCCTGGGGGGAGGTCTGTCTGACGTGGTTGAGATAAGGACTAAGATACGCCCTGGTCTCCTGCATTACCCTCAGCTTATTAGAGTGGGGAAAAACTCCACCCTGGTAAATTTGTGGTCAGACCGGTTCTCTGCTCTGGAACCCTGTTTTCTGTTGTTTAAGGTGTTTACCAAGACAATACGTGTACTGCTGAACATAGACCCTTATCAGTAGTGCTGCTTTTGCCCTTTGCTTTGTGATCTTTGTTGGACCCTTATCAGTAGTTATCCTTTTTGCCCTTTGAAGCTTGTGATCTACTCCCTGTTCTTACACCCCCTCCCCTTTTGAAACCCTTAATAAAAAACTTGCTGGTTTGAGGCTCAGGTGGGCATCACGGCCCTACTGACATGTGATGTCACTGCCAGCAGCCCAGCTGTAAAATTCCTCTCTTGGTACTCTTTATTTCTCAGCCGGCTGACACTTACGGAAAATAGAAAGAACCTACATTGAAATACTGGGGTGGGTTCCCCCGATAACCTAGGTGATACAACATTGTCAGTAAGATTGGGTTTTCAACACCCAGGAAAATAGGAGCACAAGATCAAATGTAAGTTTAGGTATAGTAAAATAAATTTATGATTTCTTCGTGATTGAGTTTATAAACTGAATTTCGCACCAGCTACTGCTTTTGCCTTTCACAATTAGAAGATTTAAGTCCTGAAGGCAACACTAAATTAGGAGACAAGAAGCATTAGATTGAGCCCTCCCTCTAATTTCAGTCAGACATGGAAGAGACAAAAGATATCTTCACTGCACACACACAGACCAGCTTATCTCATCAGGCAGAAGTCCTCACAGAGACATGCTGCCAAAACTCGATTTTTAACAAATAGTGTACAATTTTCCTGGAGGGTTGTTCATGTGTTGTCCTCAGAACCCAATTGGGAATAGATTGCTGGTGGGACATTAGGAATTCCTGACTCTGAGTATGGCTCATCACCCGTGAGGGAGCTGACGTTACACACTGAAATGGAATACAATCTACTTGGTCCAACAGCCACTTTGTATCTTATAAAGGGTACATAAAAAATTCTTTTTAAAAGCAAAAGGAAAATACCATCCTAGATGCCAGTGTCAGCAATGTTTGTACTCCTGTTAACATAAAAACACTTGCCAAAAACTGAAAGATAGATAAGGTTGTTAAAAATTTATTTACATGTCTACATTGGCACCAGCTTCTTAAGAGGTATGTGTCTATGAATAAGTGTAATGCAAATATGTGTGTGAACATGTCAATATGTATGATCTTAATGTAGAAAAACATCATAATGGAAATGTTGAGTGTGAAATTATCATTCAGTATATAAAATTATTGATAATTTAGAATCATGTTTCGAAAAGATGAAATATTTCAAGTCAAAATCCACTAATTATAATTTAATTCACTGAGAATATAGTGTATCAAAGATAACTTCTGAATTATAGTAATTTTAGTGAAAAATGCTGGCAAAAGATCTATTTTTTATATATACTTTTGCTATAGACCAAGAATAATTATCATATGATATTCCTCTTGATCTATCAAAATGTTTCTAACTATATTCACCTGAGGATTTGAAATTGTATTCTTGATTTGAGGTTTTCCATATCTACTTGTCCCTTACAAATATAGTTCAGGATGAAGAGCAGTAAAAAGGGAAACAGAATGTAATATAAAACTAAGAAAGCATCCCAAATACAGGGCCAACAGTAACCTAGTACAGCTTGGTGGAGTCCTGACCATATACAGCCCTTTCAATTTAGTTCAACTAATATTTGACTAATATATTCAGGGGACAGGGTTTAGGGGAGGCAAAAGGATAAATAGATATTATCTCTGCCTAAAGGCATTTTATAGGTAGTAGTGGTAACAAATGCACAAACTCCCACATACTAGAGCAAGGGCCAATATTGAGATGTGCTTAAAGCTCTATAGGAGCCCTTCAGAACATATTATATCTTCTCCTAAGTCAGCAGTCCCTAACCTTTTCCACAGGTGGGGGTTGGGGGATGGTCTGGGGATGAAACTGTTCCACCTCAGAATATTAAGCATTAGTTAGATTCTCATAAGGAGCATGCAACCTACATCCCTTGCAAGCATAGTTCACAATAGGGTACATGCTCCTTTGAGAATCTAATGCCTCAGCTGAACTGACAGGAGGCAGAGCTCAAGCCGTAATGTTCACTCACCCACTGCTCACCTCCTGTTGTGCAGCCCAGTTCCTAAAAGGCCACAGACCAGTACCAGTCCACAGCCCAGGGGTTGGGGACCCCCGTCTTAAATCATGCACTGAAACTCTCCAGGCAAGTGTGCATCAGCATGTGTGTCCTCCCGAATTGGTTCCATCACCCTATGCCCCACTGCCCTTCCCTGTTCCTACTCTCATGATCCAACTAGTCATCTGTTATGGATAAATGTTTATGTCTTCCCAAAAGTCATATGTTGAAGTCGTAACCCCCAAGGTGATGGTATTTGGAGGTGGAACCTTGTGAGGTAATTGGAGTTTGATGACATCATGAGGATGAGGCACTCATGATGGGATTAGTACTCTTTTAAGAATAGAATACTTGAATACTCTCTCTCTCCCTCTTTCTCTCTCTGTCTGCCTGTCTGTCTCTGTCTTGCTCTCTCCATGCTTGCAGAAAGAAGAGGTCATGTGAGTACAGCAAGAAGGTGGCCATGTGCCACTCAAGGAGAGAACTCTCTTTAGAAACCAGCTTCCAGACTTAGAGCAGACTTCCAGCTGAGACTACAGTGTCAGCACCCTCGTTGTTTAAGCCACTCAATCTGTGGTATTTTGTAATGGCAGCTCAAGCTAAGACATGATCCAGGCACATTTGGGTACCTCACCTTGTCCTCTTTCTCTCAGATTTCCTAGCATCCTTGAAATTTACAAATGCTTCAAACAGTTGACATTTCAAACTTTCTCTCAACATTCAACTTTTCTCAGACTGATATTTGCATCATATTAGCTGTATAACCTAGCTGTGCTTCAAAAGTCTTTTACCTGATGCCAGGGAAGTACTTAATGTTAATTCTGGTATAGGATACATACTTGCCCTGTGGGTATGCCCTAGTGATGCAAAGCTAATTTTTCCAAGAGAAAATAGTAGTACTAGGGGCCACTCTTTGGAAGACATTGAACAGTCACCCTTCCCTTCCACAAAAAAATGTAAGGTAAGCCAAGCCCAGGAGTTATCCGTCAAGTTATAAGGGCATTTTTGGAAAAATTTAAATCTATGGAAAGGAGTATTAGGTTGTAGCATACTTTCCATGATCCCTCCTCTTTGTTTGAGAAATCCTATTTGGATCAATTCCTTGGCTGACTTACATAGATTGTGTATGAGTCAGTCTGCTGCTGGCAGGTATTTCTCCCACCCGTACCATATGGGATGGTTCAATCTCTATTGACTTGACAGTATTTTGTTCCTTTGTTTTCTAGAAATTTGTTGGCATTCTTGAATGGTACTAAGTTGTAAAGAAATATTCCTAACTCTAGTACGGATGGGTTACTATGTCAACTAATGGTGCTTAGGTTGTACTCACATTTACAAGTTAACAGCATTCTGGACAAGCATCCATGTATTACAGAGGTGAGCATATATCATATCCTAAGGGAGATTTAGTGTTTGATTTATTTGGCTCCCCCCCAAGTGCAAGTGCCATAGATGGTCTTCACCACCCGCCTCTACCACCACCACCAGCATGCTTGTTATTCAGGGCCCACTCCCTTGTCTTTACAGAAGACATTGTGTATATGAAGTGAGAAAGGCAGGGACTGATGAAAGTCTTAGGTTAGTCAAGGGACAAAGCACTCATTTATGACCAAATGAAATAGTGACTGCCATCCAAGTCTTCCCATACAAGTCCCACTAATCTCCATGCATATATGATCACCCATTTTCTCATCTACCCTCCCCATTCTTCACAGAGGAATATTTTCTAGGCTGGTGGGTGTAGGGGTTTCTTTCATTTCTGCTTATTCCTATTATTCCCCTTCACCACTGAATGGGGTGTGTATATGGAGTGGAAGAAGCAAAGCAGACAAGAGAGGTAAAAGTGTACCACCTGGACAAAAATGTACACGTGATTTGATATCTGTATATTATTATGCTAGAGTTAAGAAAAGGAAGAAAGGATGTTCCAGAGAAACAAGACAACAGGATAAAAGGCACCTTGGAACGTTCTATTCAGAGTTCTACAAATACATATCACTTTGAGTATTTTAGGTGGGGGCAGAATATTTGGATTTTATTCAAAGAATATCAGGATACTAGTAAAGTGTTTCAAGTAGACAGTGATTTATATTCTAGAAATATCACTCTGGCTGCGGAACTGAGAATAGATTTTAGAAATTAAGGGTGGAGGCAGGGTCCCGCGTAGGTGGCTATTGCAATAGCCTACGTCACAGATAACGGTGCTTGTCTTTGCACTGTAACAATGGATATTAAGACATGCGGTCACATTTGAGCTGCATATTGATAACAGAATCTAAAAGGGCTTGCCTGATGAACTGGATATGAGCTATAAGGAAGAGTCAGGAAGGTAGATGAATTCCTAAATATATACCTTTTCATCTGAGGAACAGGATGGAATATGGAAAAGAGGTTACATGGGAGAAAGCAGATTTGGGTGTTGGAAATCATGTGTTCCATTTTGGAAATATATTTGAGATTCAGTTCAACATCCAAACCAAGAAGTTGAGATAAAAAGGCCAATACTCAAGCATAAGATATAAATATGAGGTACATTGGCAGATGGATACTATTTGATGTCATAAAACTCAGTGAATCACCTAAGGAGGTAACATAAATACAGAAAATAAGAGGACCAAGAATAAAGCCTGGGAAATACCAAAATTTAAAGTTCAGATAGAAAAGTAGCCAGTGAATGCACTAGCAAAGCAGAAAGCAGACCAGGTGAGCCAAGAAATGAAATTAAACATTTCAAGAAGTAAAGGATGGTCAAACAGTCAAAACTACAGAAAGGCCAAGTAAGAAGAGGACAAGTGATTGGCAATTCCTTTTGGCAAGATGCGGGTCATTTGTGAGAACTTTCAGTGGAAGAGGAGGGAAGGACAGCCTGATTTAAATAGGTCGAGAAAAAATGAGATGTGAAGAAGTGCGTAAAGGCAATTCCTTCAAGGAGTTTCTCTGAAGGGGAACAGAGAAATGGAGCAGTAATTATAATAAAATGTAAGGTCAAGGGAAGGTTTAGTGTTCTGAAATTTTAAAGATGAACAATGTTAAGGAAGAATTTTATGGTGATGAGAATGATCTGATATATGGAGAAACTGCTGCGGCAAGAGAGCAAGGTGAGTTACTCTTTTCGGTTTCTAAATAGTAGACTTCTGAAACAAATTAATTCAGACATCTGAATAAAAAGATTTTGGAGAATAAAAATTTTAGATGTCCCTTAGTGAATATTCTTGGTGTTTAACAAGAGTCTTCATTACATCCTGGCTAAGTATTAATTCATGTGATATTTTGTAACATTTTATAACTGAAGAGATGTGATGGAATGAGAAGACTTATGGGTACACTTGGTACTCTAAACATTGCTTGATTAATTCTTTAAAAATCAAATCTTATAAAGAGCCTCTAAGCTAATAAAAGATTACAACCATTTCAGAAAGGTGAGGTTAACTTAATGTCTATTGCCTTAAAAGAAATGTAGATGATGAGAGTATTTGAAAATTCACAAAAATGAATGTCACAAAATTGGATAGTGAAATATGAAAATGTTACTATTGACTAAGGTAAGAGTAAGAGCTTGGGAAATAAGAAAAACTTTCCTCAGATGGCAGACTATTAGTGTGTGGAACAGGCCACTGAAGAAACCAATAAAATCCTTAACTGTGAACACAGTGAAAATGATTTAAGCTTTTTGACTACAGAGTTTACAGCTTTTAAACATTAGCTGTGTAAGTGGAAAGACCATTAAGTGCCATATGGGCTCTTTCTTTGACAAAGCATCATTTTAGCAGAGTGGAGGGTGAAAGGGAATCAGGATTTTTATTTTAAATCCAAATTGCTTTATATTTTCAAAGATATAATTAAAATATTAAACAAGTAAAATCTACCATTGTAATAATCAAGATAATAGTAGAAACAAGTTAGCCTGGAGAACTTTTAGAGTATCTTGGATTAGTAAAACAATACTTGTCTGTGGTTATCAAGGCCAAGGAAGAAAAAAAAAAATAATCAATCAGAGTTATTCCCAAGACTGAAGCATTGTGGAGCTGCAAAGATTTACAATGATAATATAGATTACCTCCGATTAAGTGTACTCAACAATTTGATCATTATGCAGCTCTGTTTTCTATGAACACCTGTAAGCATGGCAACACAGAATGCTGACAATACCTTCTTAACATTTGCAAATTGAAGAAGATCACGAAGGAAAATATTTCAGTACTTCAAAAACCCCAAACACTTCATTATCTCCAAAAATACCTACGTCATTGAGTTAAACTGCATTTATTTATCTCTTGCAATCATTTGGTTAATAATTGCCATGGTCCTTAATATTCTCCAAAATTATTCCTCCATAACTCAATTTCCTGACCTTTTGACTATAAAAGTTCCTGACACAAAATTAGGCACAGGACCATGGGTATACCAGAACCAAAACATACTGTGTTTACTTAATGGCAAATATTGATTCCAAAATCAGAAAGTTTTCCTGACAAATCGCAACCTAAAATCAGGAGACTGTATAATTTCGATGACTCTGTAGGCTTGTTAATACTCTGATTTTTTATGCTATGAAAAATGTTAAACATACTAATTTTTATTACATGGGGAGGAAGGGGAAAGAAATCTCCCCTTGCTTTTATTTTTTACTTTTATTAAGTTCAGAAGTACAAGTGCAGGTTTGTTACAGAAGTAAACTTGTGTCATGGAAGTTTGTTGTACAGATCATTTCATCACCCAGTTATTAAGCCTAGTACCCATTAGTTATCTTTCCTGATTCTCTCCCTCCTCCCACACTCCACCCTCAGGTAGGTACCAGCGTGTGTTGTTCCCTTCTATGTGTTCATGTGTTCTCATCATTTAGCTCCCCCTTATAAGTGAGAACATACCGTATTTGGTTTTCTGTTTCTATGTTAGTTTGCTATGGATAATGGCCTCCAGCTCCACCCATGTTCCCGCAAAGGACATGATCTTGTTCTTTTTTATGACTGCATAGTATTCCATGGTCTGTATGTAGCATATTTGTTCTATCCAGTCTATTATTGATGGGCATTTAGGCTGATTCCTGTCTTTGCTATTGTGAATGCTATAATGAAAATACACATGTATGTGTCTTTATGATAGAATGATTTATATTCCTTTGGGTATATACCCAGTAATGGGATTGCTGGGTGAAATGGTATCTCTGCCTTTAGGTCTCTGAGGAATTATCACACTGTCTTTCACAATGGCTGAACTAATTTACATTCCCAACAAGAGTGAATAATTGTTCGTTTTTCTCCACAACCACCAGCATCTTTCATTTTTTGACTTAAGTGAAATAGAATTACCAGCCTTAAGAAAGGTCTTGCAACCCAGTTTCTAAAGAGTTCATCTGATTTAAACACAGACCACAATCTCACTTACAAAGGTCAATATCTCCAAAAAGGAAGTGGACAAGAAGTGGCAGGATCAAATTGCCAGGAAATATTGAAGATCTATCAAGACCCGTAAAAAGCAAAGTGAAAAGGGTCTGTGTAACCTAAATGTCCACGCAAGAGAAATAGTGTAATAGTAGACTTTCTGGTACAACAGTTTTTGATTGCAAATCAGCTCACATGCCCTCATCAATCTGAGATGAAGAGTCAAATTAATCTTAATTAAGGCTGAAGTTGCATTGGTTCAAATGTATTATTTTTCCAGTTAGGGTTTTGTCCCATAAGTAACAGCAATTGAACAGAAAATGCTCAAATCGAGCTGAACATAACAAGTCATGAATGTACAATATGTCCCCAGATGCCCATTCACCTCCAATCTTCTTGGTTCAATTCAGTCAGGTGCTCTGTCCAGGGAATTTTTATTGTATGGTGTCCAATTTGGAAGATTTTTTTTCTCTGTTTCTATAACTCAGCAGCTTCAACTCTTCCTTACCCTTCGTTCCAATGAGCTACTGTCACTTTTTTTTCAAGACATAGTCCTGCCTTATTGTTATAATTATTTATTTTTAAGAAATTAAAAATGTCTTCTTAACTGTGCTAGTATTTTTATTGGGGTTAGTATTATGTTCATTGGGGCTCTGGTTACAACACTCCAAAGGTTCTGAGTTGTCTGTTTTTAACTTTTTTTTTCCCTCAAGTTTTATCATTTTTAGTATGTAATTTTGTAGCATACAAAGTTTTAAAGAAAGTATATATTGCAACACATTGAAAATGCCTATATAATTGAGGCTCATAAGCTGCAACATGGTAGAGCCCAAAAAGTGAAAACACCAGAGACAGAAAAAAAAAGTTACTGCTTTCCTTTAACACTCCCTCCTCTCTGAGTTTATTTGTCCTGTCCAGAACACAGGACAATGTTCTGGAACTCCTAGATTTCCATGACCCTCTGATAGGTCTTTGATTTTTTTTTTCTGATGTGTGTGTGTGTGCGTGTGTGTGTGTGTGTCTGTGTGTGTGTGTGTGTGTGTGTGTGTGTGTGTGTGTGTGTGTGAGTGAGAGAGAGAGAGAGAGAGAGAATGGTGTTTGAAAGAACCGGAGGATAAAATAGAAGATGGCATTAGTTAGCCCTTGCTATTTTACCTAACCACACTCTGTTTAGTCAACATTTAAAGGCTGCAAATATTCACAAAGGAACTAAAGTTGTGAAGATTGGGAAATAAGACCACATTTAGACATTAAAATGTAGTCTCATATTCAACACATTTTTCACCAAATGTAAGTGAATCATGACGATTTATTTTTATGAAGATGTTTGTATATACTTTTTAACAATGTGAACATGCTGTTCAATTGCACAAGAACCAAGAAGGGTACTTCGTCTCATATGGTTACAACACTTAACTGTTCTTTTCCCCACCTTTCGCATCTAATTCTGTGACTGCCAATAATGTTAATATCACATAATAGGCATCTTCATACTGTCTGCAGCACACAGAAAACTCTGAGCTATTTCAGAATAGAACATCTTATATATCTCTATAACACAATCTTGATATCTTTAACACAATGCTGACACAAATGTTTGTTAAATGAATCAATAATATGAATAAATAAATAAACATGCAAATATTTTTGATGCAATTACTGATCATTTTCCAATCTGTCAAGAGCTAGTATCTTACATATTGGGATCTAATATACTGCCCTCAAAGGACATCCACATCCCATAGTATTTCATGACGACCTCTATTCCAGTGCTTACTGTGGTTTGTATTATATTGCATGTTGCTCTGCATATGTCCATTATCACCACTAGATGGGGAGCTTCCAAAGGTACGCTCACGTGCCTTCTAGAAATTATCATAATGTTTTATACTTAGTAGATGTTCAATAAATATTCTCTGAACTTAGTATCTCAATGGCATTAGAGGCAATAATTTATTTTAAAATGTATCAGAAATGAAAATGTCATTAACTTTAGAATCTAGAAATCATTTTTGAATATTTGGAATGATTTCCAGATAAATGATGATTCTAGTAAGGAATTTTAATGGGCAAAATAAGCTTTAAAGCATTTTTTAAATGCTTTAAATCATAGAGTACTCATTAACTTATATTATTGGTCATGATTTGTAAAACTAATACCTAATTTTAATTTTTCATAATTAAGAAACACAGGCAATACTTTTCTTAAGACAGCCTTTTAAGGTCTTCTTAAAATATGAAGAAATAAGATGTCAGACATGTCATTTTTATAGTATCTAAATTCTCAGAGGTTATAATTAGTTAATCCTGCTTGGGAAAAAATATCTAATGGAAATATAGAGATGAGGAGCAATTTCTGCACAGAATAAAAATGTTTACTCCATGCATTCTGAGATGCTGTGATTCAACATGATGCAATGTTTGTGTTGGTTTTCCCTTTGTGCTCCTGTCTTTTCTTCTCTCTTCATTCCTGTAACTACATGCTTCAGTGATTTATGTTGGCAGTATCAAATCATAGATTCTGAAGCAATAAAAGTACTGCATTAGAAAGTTCTACAAATCTCCAACATCCTCTGGCAATGGATAAGTGACATTGTTGAAAAAAAGAGAAAGCTTTTCAACAGCTCTCACAAAGCAAATGACTAAGCAACTGACACATTCTATATCCTGGAAAAAAATAGACCCTAACATTAAAATGACGTTTTGCAGCATATTGACAAATTTGAAGCCACTCTTTCCGTTTCCTGTGAGGTTCATTTGCTAAAATGCTTTCACTCTGTTGAAGCAAACCAAATAGAAGACTCCACAAAGAAATATGTTGAGCTTCTGGCCATCTGTGGGATGCAAACAAATGTGATCATCCATTTCGTTACCACGTAAGCTTCAATTTCATTTAAGACTGTTATTGATGGCGTTAGTCAACGTAGAGATTGGCCAGCTTACAGAGTCAAATATATAAAATAGAAACACCATTCAGGTGAGATATTGGTCTTATATTGAAGAGACAATCTGGTGTGAAATGTGAATAACACATAGGTCTTAATCACCACCATGCGTTAGAATCAACTGGGGAAATTTTTAAGAAAATATATATTCCTGAACTACACTCCTATGATTCCATTTCAATTGGTTGAACCTGCGACACAGGTATGCATACCTTCTATGCATACCTTCTAAAATGTGTCCCAGGGTTTTGAAAGTGTAGCCAACAGTACAGAGACCTGAGTCACAAAAACTGAGTTCAGTAGCCATTTCAGATTTTCACTAGTTAGGAGTTTGAGAAAAGTTGTATAATTAATATATTTTAGTAAAATTTTTAATAAAAGACTTTTAAGATTTCTAACAATAGTAATGACCCTATGGCCCTACTGTAATATTAAACAAACTACCTTAACACTGCAAAGATGCTTATGAGTCAATAAAACTTGCTATTGTTAATGGCCCATCTGTGTATTTGCAACTTCAAATGTAAATGCTATCTATATCTTTAACAGAGTGAACTGCTACTAAGATTATTTAAGAAAGTACCACAAAGACCTATGCCACAATATCTAAATGTCAACTTAGAGGGGGTAAATGTTGAGGAAATCCTTGTCAGATGGCTGTCATTAGTTTTTTAGTGATTAAACAGTCCTACCTAGTGTGTATTCTGAAAAATACTATGTTACTTTTCTGCAAAAGTTAACTAGGAATAAATTAATTCTTAATACTAAATATAACTGATTGCTTACGGGGAAAAATAAATTTCTGAACCTGATCACCACATTAATCATATACAATGAAATTTTAACTTTTGTTTAAAATAAAAACTATAGGAGAATGCAATGAAACACTGCTTCTCAAATGTGTTACAGATACTTTATTAGCTGTAATAATTATACTCCACCAGGAATCTGGAACTCTGGTAAATAAGGGATTGTAGAAAATATAAGAGAAGTATCTCCAGCAGCAGCCATTATCCAGAACCAAAGTCAGCCAGGGTTATCAGAGAGGAAAAGTGTGTTAAAACTTAATTTTGGCCAGTAATACCAATATATGGCCATCATTGATGCTCTTAGTCAATCAATTACTATCAGGGGATCCAGAAATCAACACCATTGGTTGAACTGTTGTTCATAATATCTTTACAACTGGAATTTTCTACAGCATTAATACCCTATTTTAAAATGCTAATATCATCTACTGTGTACCCACAAACAATAATTTTTTAAGATGCTATTATCAAATGAAAATGCATACTCAAAAAGCCTTCAGAAAAACTCTCCATAGATTCTGTATATCAAGAGTGAGCTTTTAAAAAAGGAAATGAACTTTTTAAGTTTTAGGGGTTATTGCATCAATTTCATAGGGATCCAATTCTGTAGGTATGTTGAGGCACATACTAACTCTAAAATATAAATGAGCTTCAAGCCACCTAGGGTTGCACAATTTGTATCCATTGCTTTTTCAACAACAAAAAAAGCAATCATTCCCAAAGCAATTTTGTCACCTACTAGATACAAATGTTCCATAAATTTAGATTTACCAGGGTGACTATGTAATGGGAAAAGCCAAGCCATTATTGGAAGTTTATGTTACTTCCAATTCTGTACTGATGCACTTCAATGAACAAAAGCCACTTTTTATTATTCAAATAGTTTACTTAAGTTATTGGATCTATTTAAAAACAGAATTCTGAAAGACATTGAAAATCCAATTGTTTTTTACTACAGAAAGAAATAAAGAACTATCCACAAAGAGGCTATAAACAGAATAGAATGGAAAATAATGCTATTTAAAAAAACAGAAATTTCTAGACCTACCAACATTGGTTTGTGCTTTCATGGATTATACTTATTTCTGGTCTTTTTTCCTTAAGGCAGTACCTTCTAATTTTAATTACATGTTAGAATCACCTGGAAATTTTATTAAGTAACAATTTCCAAGCCTTACCCTCAGAGATTCAGACTCAATTGGTCTAGGGTGGGCATTGGCATATTTAAAAAGTGCCTCAGGAGATTGTACTGTGAGGTTAAGATTAGAGACCATTGACTCATAGTACTGTGTATCATTTATAGTATTTTCTACAAATCTGAAAGAGCAATATTAACCCAATAACCCAAGTGACCTGCAATAAAAATATTAAACAGGCCACCAAATGCTGTAAGGTGTTTTGGTATAAGAGCTCCTTGATCTATTTTTTTAAGACTCATTATATCTTATAATTATCCACATGACAAGGTAGGTTCCTGATTTAATGCCACAGCATCTGTGGTCTCCATGAGGTCTCATCTAATCAAGAGACTTTCAGGCAACACATATGTCAACAGGGAGGAAGGAAATTTAATTGTAAGAAGATACCACCTGACTTACACATGACACATCAGGCCTTTTCCTCTAGAAAAAAAAAAGAATCTGAGGGACTCAAATCATATCCATCTTATGTAACAAGAAATGACTAAAGAGTATTCAAATTTTTAAACCAAAGTGTTGTGAAAATGTCACAGATTTGTACTATTCTGTATTACTGGCCTAAGATTAAGTCTCATTAGATAACAAGAAAACTCTATATAATGTCCTGAAAGTGCTATTGATCAATATCAGTGGGATATTTTGAGTTCTATTTTTTCTTTTTGCTTCTTCACTTTATCTTACTTGCAGGCACATGCTGCCTACAAAATGATGGAGGAGGAAGGGAGGAGGAAAAGAAGGATGGGAAAGATAAGGGAAAGGACCACACTGTTGTTCCATAATCGTTTCATAGCAACCACAAAGCTGAAGGGTTTCTTTTCTGTTTTTGTTTTTGTTTGTTTAGGGCTAAAAACAAAATAATAACATCACAGGGAAGGTAGTTTCCTACATGGTAAGTTTGGTCAACATGAAATTCTAAAGTACTTTGCAAATGTAAATAAGGAAGTTTCTTTAGTGGTATTTGAGATGTATAAAACACCCCTATCAATCGTTGCCCAAATTATTTTTTCAGTCATGTTAAGAATTATACCAACTTATTGCTTCCCCTCCCCTTTTCAGACCCCCTTCTCCCCAGCTAGAATCCTGTTCAGAGCTAGTTTTAATTAACACTACCCATCCACTCCCCTTTTCCACCCACCGACATGTTTATAAATGGAGGATCAATCACAATGTCAACATAGCATTTACCCTTGGTTATTCCTCGAGAGTTTCTGCTTAACATAGACTAACTATATCATCTCCAAGGGTCCACAAGTTGCTTAAAATTCCGAAATGCAAGACTTCTTCCCATTACTAATCTGTGAAGCCATAAAAACTATTTTCAGGCCTATTGTTATTGTATGAAAGAATGGTTAAAATACAATTTGATCCAAATGTAGTGTTAATTTTTTAACTTATTTAACCTAAGATTTGTTGTAGGAGTTCAGTCAGGATGGTGGGGAAAATTATAAAATAAAACACAAACCTTGGAAGGCCAAAAGTTTTTTTGCAAAAGCCTCAGGATAGAGTTATGGATGAAGGCAGCCTACTCCTCTTTGAGCTATAGCAAGGGTAATTAACATAGGAATGTAGAGGAGTCTATCTAAATAGCTTGTTTACTAAGTGGTTCTAAGACTAACCTTTGCCCATGTGGGTGCATGATTGCTGTCTTTGGGGGAAAGGGGAGGAGCAGGGGAAAGCTACCAGGTTGATTACCTTCTAATGGTGTTGACTCAAAGCCTTTGTCATTTAATGTGTGCTGAATAAATGCCAGGAGAGCCAGCCAGTCCAGGCTTGTTACAGCACTCTCCTAGGAGTCTGTAAGTGGCCCAAACTCTCAGCTGGACTGACAAGCATAATATCTGTGTCAGTGTAGATTATTCATCCATCACTGGGTCAGGGTCTGCACGACAGACCCCCACAATTTGTGTTAGTAGGACTTATACGGTAACTTTAAATAATCTAGGCTAGTCAAATTTTCATGATAAATATCTCTGTATTATTCTTAAATATTGGCTAAAAATTAAACAGATATGGTTTCACAACACTAAAAATATTCCTGTTTCTCAAACCCACCGAAACAAACAATGTCGAGGATGATTCTTTCTGGATTTAGTTTTCCAGAATTATATATTTATAATTTTACAACGAGCAGATCTTCTAAAGACAGTGGTTGTGACACAGTAGAAACTCGATGGTTTGAATACAGAGGAGTAAGAAGAAATTTACATTCACATGATGTTCAGACAGGGGAACTGTGGATGTCAATAAACTAACATTTGGTTTTAACACTGGTAAATGAAGGGGAAGAAAACAAGCAGCTAATATGCCTTTTTATCTTAACTGCATTATTGAGCAAAAAAAAATGGAAAGTTTCACAGAAGTATAATAGTTAATAAATGAAGGGCTGATCAAGTATAATCATTTTGCCATATTGGATTTAAGCAAATGATTATAAGCAGTGAATGGATTTAAACATTGCAAATCACTAAAAGAGAAGCAGCCAGACACTTACAGTCCTCTGGTTGGAAGAATATATCATCTGTAATGCAGTCTTACCAAAATGTCAAACCTAAAGTAAGAATCTCAATATTCAATATAGGAAATACAGAACAATAAGGGTATGTTAAATGGGGATAAAATCAGCAATCCCAAACTGGGGGGAAATTTACAGAATAAATAATACATTTTATTTAACAAATGTATTAGGAGAAAAGAGAAAGTCAGTAAATACATAGGATAAAAAAATGCAGGCCAGGCTTGTTGGCTCATGGCTGTAATTCCAGCATTTTGGAAGGCCAAGGCAGGAGAATCACTTGAAGCCAGGAGTTCAAGACCAGCCTGGCCAACATGGCGAAATCCTGTCTCTACTAAAAATATGAAAAATTAGCTGGGCATGATGGTGCATGCTGGTAGTCCCAGCTACTTGGGAGTATGAGGTAGGAGAATCACTTGAATCTGTGAGGCAGAGGTTGCGGTGAGCCGAGATCATCATGCCACTGCACCCCAGCCTGGGCAACAGAGCAAGACTCTGTCTCAAAAAACAAAACAATACAAAAAGACACAGTTACAAGTTGTAATGTGTGGATCTCATTTGGATTCTGATTCAAACAAACTGCAATAAATTAATTAATTTAATTAATTTAATTAAGTACAAAGTATAAGGCATTTAGAAATTTCAACACTGACTTGATTGTTAAGAATGTTAAGGAAATATTGCTAATTTTTAAAGAGGTGATAATTTCATTGTGGTTATTTGTAAAAGAAAAAGAGGCCTTATTTTTTAGAGATATATATACTGACAAAACAGATGCAATGATCTCATGTCTAAAATTCACTTCAAATTAATATGGGTTAGGGAAGTAGGTAGAATATAAATTAAAAATGATTAGTCTTCTTTGTCCATTCATCTATTGTTGGACACTTAGGGTGATTCCATGTCTTGGCTATTATGAATAGTACTGGAATGAACATGGGGGTGCAGACATCTTTTCAACATACTGATTTGCTTTCTTTTGGATAAATATCCAGCAGTGAAATTGCTAGTTCGTATGGTAGTTCTATTTTTAGTTTTTTGAAGAATCTGCATAGTTTTTTGTTTTCCATAGTGGATGTACTGATTCACATTCCCACCAACAGTGTACAAACATTCCTTTTTCTCTACATCCTCATCAGTATGCATTCTTTTTTGTCTTTTTGATAACAGCCATTTTAACTGGGGTGAGGTGATATCTCATTGTGGTTTTGATTTGCAATTTCTTATCATTAATGATCTTGAGCATATACACAATGGAATATTATTCAGCCGTAAAAATGAGATTCTGTCATTTGCAACAACATGAACAACAAGCGGAAGTGATTAAGTGAAATAAGCCATGCATAGAAAGACTAATGTCACCTGTTCTCACACATATGTGGGAACTAAAAATATTGATCTCATGAAAATAGAGTAAAATTATGGTTACCAGAAGCAGGGAAAGGTAGTAAGGAAGGTTTGATTAGTGGGTACAATTATACAGTTAGAGAGAAAGAATGCAATCTGGTGTTCGATAGCACAATAGGGTGACTATAGTTAACAATAATTTGGGAGACAGAGCAAGATGACTGAGAAGAAGCCTCCACTGATTGTCCTCTCTGCAGGAACACAATAATGAACAACTATCCACACAAAAAAAGCACCTTCATAAAACAAAAATATCAGATGAATGATTACAATACCTGGTTTAACTTCATATCTTGGAAAGAGGCCCTGAAGAATATAGGAAAGTTAGTGTTGAATCACTGATGCCACCCAACGCCCATCCTCTGAGCAGTGCCTTTGTGGCAGGAAGAGAGAATCTTTGCCCTTAGCGATGGGAGAGTGCAGAAATTGTGGAGCTTTGTGTTGGAACTCAGTGCTATCCTGTCACAGCAGAAAGCAACACAAGGCAGAACTCAGCCAGCACCCACAGAAGGAGCATTTAGACAAGCCCTAGTCAGAGGGGAATCACCCGTCCCAGTGGTTGGAACCTGAGTTCTGGCAAGCATTGCCACTGTGGGCAGAAGTGCTCTGGTGTTCTGAATAAATCTGAAAGGCAGTCTAGGCCACAAGTACTGCAATTTCTTGGCAAGTCCTGGTGCAGTGCTGAGCTCAGAACCACGGACTTGGTGGTCACACGACCCAGTGAGATGCCAGCCAGGGAAACCAAGGAAGTGTGTACATCACCTGTCCCCAAACCAAGGCAGAAAAATTTGCAGCTTTGAAAGAGACTCTTTCCTTCCACTTGAGAAGAGGGCAAAAAGAGTAAAGAGGACTTTGTCTTACAACTTGAATACAGCTCAGCCACAGTAGTATGGTGTACTGGGTAGAGTACTGAGGTCCCATTCCTGGTCCTAGCTCCCAAATGCCACATCCTGGGTCAGAAGGGAACTTGCTGCCTGGAAGGAAAAGACCAAGTCTGCAGGATTCATCATCTGCTGACTAAAGAGCCCTTGGGCCCTGAATAGTCAGCCGTGATAGTCAGGCAGTACTCTCTGTGGGCCTTGGGGGAGACTCAGAGATGTGCTGGCTTCAGGTGCAACACAGCACGTTCCCAGCTATGCTGGCTATTGAGAGAGAACACTTCTATTTGAGAACAGGAGAGGGAGAATAAGGGAACTTTGTCTTGCAGCTTAGGTACCAGCTCGGCCACAGTTGAGTAGAGCACCAAGCAGGCTCTTAGGGTCTCCAGTATTAGGCTTTGGTTCTTGCATGGCATTTCTGGACCTGTTTTTGGCCAGAAAGAAGCCCATTGCCCTGCAGGGAGAGTACCAGGCCAGGCAACATTTACCACAAGCTGACTGAAGAGCCCTTGGGCCTTGAGTGAACATCAGTGGTAGCCTGATAGTACTCACCATGGTCCTGGTGCAGTAGTGGCCATGGAAAAAGACTACTCAGCTTGTGGAAAGATGAGGGAAGAGTGGGAAGGGCTTTGTCTTGTGGATTGGGTGCCAGCTCAGCTGCAGTAGAATAGAGCAGCAAGTAGGCTCCTAACATTTCCAAAGTAACTTTCATTTGCTCCCAGATGGCATTTCTGGGCCCAGGGCAGGGGGGTACTCACTGTCCCAAAAGGAAGGACATAAGCCTGGCTGGCTTTGCCACCTGCTGATTGTAGAGACCTAGGCCCTTGAGTGAACATAGGTGGTAGCCAGAAAGTGGTTACCATGGGACTTGGGCAAAATAAAATGCTGTGCTGGTTTCAGGTCTGATCCAGCACAATACAAGTGGTGGTGGCCATGGAGGTGCTTGTGTCATCCCCTGCAGCCCCAGGCAGCTCCTCACAGAGAGAAACTCTGTTTGTTTGGGAGAGAGTAAGGGAAAAGAACAAGAGTCTTTGCCTGGTAGTCAAGGGAATTCTTCCAGGTCTTTTTCAAGAAGATCAAGGTGGTACCTTTTTGAATCTGCAAGAGCCACAGCATTATTGGGCTGGAGGTACCCTCTAATTCAGATATGGCTACAGTGACCTAAAATTAATTTACAGCACTGAAGTTCCCCTGAATAGCTGAAAAACCTTCCCAAGGAGCATGGGTACAAACTCAGACTGTGAAGACTACAATCAATACTGAAGTCTTCAACATGCAGACACTGGTGGATATTCACAAGCATGAAGACTAATCAAGAAAACATGACAGCCAGGCGCGGTGGCTCAAGCCTGTAATCCCAGCACTTTGGGAGGCCGAGGCGGGCAGATCATGAGGTCAGGAGATCGAGACCACGGTGAAACCCCGTCTCTACTAAAAATACAAAAAAATTAGCCGGGCGCGGTGGCAGGCACCTGTAATCCCAGCTACTCAGGAGGCTGAGGCAGGAGAATGGCGTGAACCTGGGAGGCGGAGCTTGCAGTGAGCCGAGATTGTGCCACTGCACTCCAGCCTGGGCGACAGAGTGAGACTCTGTCTCAAAAAAAAAAGAAAAGAAAACATGACAACATGAAATAAACGAAATAAGGCACTAGAGACCAGTCTTGGAGCAACAGAGATGTGTGACCTTTTAGACAGAGAACCCAAAATAATTGTTTTGAGAAAACTCAACCGAATTTAAGATAACACAAATAAGGAATTCAGAATCTTATCAGATAAATTAATGGAAATATTGAAATAATTTTCAAGCATCAAGCTAAAATTCTAGAACTGAAAAATATAATTGACATACAGAAGAACGCATTCAGAGTCTCTTAATAGCAGACTGTTCAAGCAGAAAAAAATTAGTGAGCTCAAAAACAGGCTACTTGAAACTGCATAATCAAAGGAGACGAATGAAAAAAGAATTTAAAGAGTGAAGCATGCATATAATATCTAGAACATAGCCTCAAAAGGGTATACCTGAGAATGTTTAGCCTTAAGGAGGAGGTAGAGAGGGAGATGGGGTAGAAGGTTTATTCAAAGGAATAATAACAGAAAAATTCCCAAACCTAGATAGGGAAAGATACAATACTCAAGCACAAGAAGATTATAAAACACAAGGCAGATTTAACCCAAAGAAGATCACCTTGAGACATTTAATACTTGTATTAGCCCATTTTCATACTGCTATAAAAAACTGCCCAAGACTGGGTAATTTATTAAAGGAAGATGTTTAATTGACTCACAGTTCAGCATGGCTGGGGAGGGCTCAAGAAACTTACAATCACAGTGAATGGCAAAGGGAAAGCAAGGCACCTTCTTCACAAGATGGCAAGGAGAAGCGCTGAGTGAAGAGGGAAGAGCCCCTTATAAAACCATCAGATTTCATGAGAACTCACTCACTTTCATGAGAACAGCATGGGGGAAACCTCTCCCCTGATTCAATTACTTCCACTTGGTCTCTCCCTTGACATGTGGGGATTATAGGGATTATAGGAATTACAATGCAAGATGAGATTTGAGTGGGGATACAAAACCTAACCATATCTTTCTGACCCTGGCCCCTCCCAACCCTCATGTCCCTTTCACCTTTCAAAACCAGTCTTAATTCATTCCACCATCAAGCCAAAATTCCAAGTTCAATGTCTTACCTGAGGCAAGGTAAGTCCCTTCTGCCTATGAAACTGTAAAATCAAAAGCAAGTTAGTTACTTTCTAGATATAGTGGGGGTACAGGTATTGGGTATATACACCAGTTCCAAATAGGAGAAATTGGCCAAAATGAAGGGGTTACAAGCCCCATGCAAGTCTGAAATCCAGCAGGGCCATCAAAACTTAAAGATCTGAAATGAGTTCTTTTGACTTCAGGTCTTACACCCAGGTCACGCTGATGCAAGAGGTGGGTTCCCATGGTCTTGGGCAGCTCCATTCCTGTGGTTTTGCAGGGTACAGCTTCACTTCCAGCTGCTTTCACAGGCTGGTGCCGAGGGTCTGCAGCTTTTCCAGGTGCACAATACAACCTGTTGGTGGATCTACCATTCTGGTGTCTGGAGGACGATGGTCCTCTTCTCACAGCTCTACTAGGCAGTGCCTCCAAGTGTGTGGCCTCCAACTCCACATCTCCTTTCTGTGCTGCCCTAGCAGAGGTTCTCCATGAAGGCTCCACCCCTGCATCAAACTTCTGCCTGGACATCCAGGCTTTCCATATGGTCTCTAAAATCTAGGCAGAGGTTCCCAAACACCAATTCTTGACTTCTGAGTACCCACAGGCCCTACTCCATGTGGAAGCTGCCAAGGCTTCGGGTTTCCACCCTCTGAAGCAACAGCCTCAGCTCTACATTGGCCACTTTTAGCCACAGCTGGGATGCAGGACACCAAGTCCCAAGAATGCACAATGCAGCAAGGCCCTGGCCCCAGCCCACGAAAACATTTTTTCTGCCTAGGCCTCCAGGCCTGTGATGGGAGGGACTGCTGTGAAGATTTCTGACATGCCCTGGAGATATTTTCCCCATTGTTTTGGCGATGAATGTTTGGCTACTTATTACTTATGCAAATTTCTGCAGCCAGCTTGAATTTCTCCTCAGAAAATGGGTTTTTCGTTTCAGTCACATCATCAGACTGCAAATTATTCAGACTTTTATGCTCTCCTTCCCTTTTAAATGGAAGTTCCAATTCCAAACCATGTATTTGTGAATGTACGAAACTGATTTTAAGAGCACCCAGGTCACCTCTTGGAAGCTTTTCTGCTTAAACATTTCTTTCTCCAGATACCCTAAATCATCTCTCTCAAGTTCAAAGTTTCACAGATCTAAAGGGAAGGGACAAAATGCGACCAGTCTCTTTGCTAAAGCATAGCAAGAATCACCTTTATTCCAGATCCCAACAAGTTTCCCATCTCTGTGTGAGACCACCTCAGCCTGGACTTCATTGTCCATATCACTATCAGCATTTTGGTCAAAGCCATTCAACAAGTCTCTAGGAAGATACAAACTTCCCCACATCTTCCTTTCTTCTTCTGAGCCCTCCAAACTGTTCCAACCTCTGCCTGTTCCCCAGTTCCAAAGTAGCTTTCACATTTTTGGGTATTTTTAGAGCAGCATCTCACTCTCTGTGGTACCAATTTACTGTATTGGTCCATTTTCATAGTGCCATAAAGAACTGAGAAACGCTGGGTAATTTATAAAGGAAAGAGTTTTAATTGACTCACAGTTCAGCATGGCTGGGGATGCCTCAGGAATCTTAAAATCATGATGGAAGGTGAAGGGAAAGCAAGGCACCTTTATCACAAGGTGAACCGAAGGAAAAGTGTTGAGTGAAGGGGGAAAAGCCCCTTATAAAATCATCAGATTAGCCAGGCATGGTGGCTCATGCCTGTAATCCCAGCACTTTGGGAGGCCGAGGCAGACGGATCACAATGTCAGGAGTTCAAGACCAGCCTGGCCAATATGGTAAAACCCCATATCTACTAAATATACAAAAATTAGCTGGGCATGGTGGTAGGCACCTGTAGTCCCAGCTACTTGGGAGGCTGAGGCATGAGAATCACTTGAACCCAGGAGGTGGAGGTTGCAGTGAGCCAAGATAGTGCCAGTGCACTCCAGCCTGGGTGACAGAGTGAGACTCTGTCTCAAAAAAAAGAAAAAAAAACAACAACAAAAACCATCAGATCTCATGAGAACTCATTCACTATCACAAGGACAGCATGGGGAAAACTGCCCCCATGATTCATTTACCTCCCCTGGTCTCTCTCTTGACATGTGGGGATTATGGGGGTTATGGGGATTATAATTCAAGATGAGATTTGGGTAGGGACTCAAAGCCTGACTATATCAATAGTCAAACACCCAAAGATTCAGGATAAAGAAAGGATCCTAAAAGTGCTAGAGAAAAAACAAAACAAACAACTTAGTATACAATGGAGATCCAATATGTCTGGCAGCAGACTTTTCAGTGGAAACCTTATGGCCAGAGGAGAGTGACCTGAGATATTTAAAGTATCGAAGGAAAAAAACTTTTATTGTACAATAGTATATCCAGCAAAAATATCCTTCAAACATGAAGAAGAAATAAAGACTTTCCCCACTAACATAAGCTGGGGGATTTCATCAACACCAGACCTGTCTAACATGAAATGCTAAAAGTAGTTCTCCAATCTGAAAGAAAAGGACTTTAATTGGAAGAAGAAATCATCTGAAGGTGGAAAATTCACTGGTAATAGTAAGTACATTTACTTGTCTAGTCAATGTTCCGTGAACATTGCTGTTATCCTGTTCTTTTTTCAAGGTGCCCAGATTTCATATTGTTCAAATACACATGCTCTACAATTTGTGCAGTTAACACAATCATCACAGGGTCCTGAGGCGACATACACCCTCCTCAGCTTACGAGATGACAGGATTAAGAGATTAAAGTAAAGACAGGCATAGGAAATCACAAGGGTATTGATTGGGGAAGTGATAAGTGTCCATGAAATCTTCACAATTTATCTTCAGAGACTGCAGTAAAGACAGGCGTAAGAAATTATAAAAGTATTAATTTGGGAACTAATAAATTTCCATGAAATCTTCACAATTTATGTTCTTCTGCCATGGCTTCAGCCGGTCCCTCCGTTCGGGGTTCCTGACTTCCCGCAACATACTGTAAACTAATTGTTGACAAAGTTGCAAAGATGATACATTGGGGAAAGCACAATCTCTTCAATAAACAGTACTGGGAAAACTGGACATCCACATGCAGAAGAATGAAACTAGACCCCTCTCTCTCATTATGTGCAAAAATCAAACTGAAATGGATCAAAGACTTAAATCCAATACTTCAGACTGTGAGGCTAATAAAAGAAAACATTGGGGAAACTCTCTAGGACATTGGACTGGGCAAATAGGTCTTAAGTAATACCCCATAAGCACAGGAAGCCAAAGCAGAAATGGACAAATGGGATCACATCAAGTTAAAAGCCTCCTGCACAGCAAAGGAAATAATCAACAAAATGAAAAGACAAACCACAGAATAGGAGAATATTTTTGCAAACTAATTAACCAGAATATATAAGGTGCTCAAATGACTCTATAGAAAAATATCTAATAATCTGATTTTAAAACAGGCAAAAGATATGACTAGACATTTCTCAAAAGAAAATATACAAAAGGCAAACAGGTATATGAAAAGATTCCCAACTCACTGGCCATCAGAGAAATGCAAATTGAGACCACAGTGAGAGATCATACAACCCCATAAAAGTTAAAATGGCTTTTATCCAAAAGACAGACAATAACGAAGGCTGGTGAGGATATAGAGAAGAGAACCCTCATACACTGTTGGTGGGAATATAAATCAGTATGACCACTATGGCAAACAGTTTGGAGATTCCCCAAAAAAACTAAAATTTGAGCTACCATATGATCTAGCAATCCCACTCTTAGCTATATATCCAAAAGAAAAGAAATCAGGATATCGAGAAGATATCTGTACTTCCATGTTTATTGAAGCACTAGTCACAATAATCAAGGTTTGGAAGTATATAAAGTGTCCATCAACAGAACGAATGGATAAGGAAAATGTGGTACATATACACAATAGATTTCTTTTCAGACATTAAAAAACAATGAGATACTGTCATTTGCAACAACATGGATGGAACTAGAGTTCATTGTGTTAGGCGAAATAAGCCAGGTACAGAAAAACAAACTTCACATGTTCTCACTTATTTGTGAAAGCTAAAAATTAAAGCAATTAAACTCACAGAGATAGAGAATATAACGATGGTAGTGGAGGTTGGGAAGGGAATTGCGAGTGGGGAGGTGGGGTTGGCTAATGGGTGCGATACTATAGTTAGACAGAATGAATAAGACCTAGTAGTTGACAGCACAACAAGGTGACTACAGTCAACAATAATTTATTGTACATTTCAAAATAAGAGTATAACCGGATTGTTTGAAACACAAAGAAAGGACAAATGCTTGGGGTGATGGATATCCCATTTACCTGATATGATTATGCACTGAATGCCTGTATCAAAATATATCATGTACCCCATAAATATATATACCTACCATGTATCTACGAAAATAATAATAATAATTTATTGTATATTTTAAAATAACTACAGGAGTAGAATTGGAATTTTCTTACCACAAGGAAACAATAAGTGTTTAAGGGGATGGATATCCCATGTACACAGATTTGATCATTGCACATTGTATGCTTCTATCAAAATATCACATGTGCACCATAAATATGTAAAAATATTATACATCAATAAAAATTTAAAAAGAAAAAAAGATTGGTCTTGGATTGATTTTTGTTGAACTGCCTGACTGCTACATTGCTTTTTATTACCTTACTTTTCCTATTTGTTTAAACGTTTCATTTAAAAAATTTTATCAAAAATATTGAGCAAATTGTTCTGGGTGTAATAATATAGTCATTCATATACTAAGCATAATTGTATTATTTGATATTGCTTTAGTATTCTATAATTTAAAATAATTTTCCCAGTATTAAAAATTATCATTAATGCCATCATTGTATATGTGGCCACTGAAGCTTTTCCTAAATAATTTACCCCAAGTTACAAATTTGGAGTCAGTTTTCCTTTCTATTTTACTCAACGTTGTAAGTTTTATAGGTGCTTTCCTGATATCATATTTGCAATTTTTTTTACTAATTGGCTTACATATAAAATAATTGTTGTGTACATTTCATATACTAGATACTATGCTAGTTGTTAGGGATTCAATGATAAGAATCAAATCTCCAGTTTGGGGAGAGACAGTCAATGGAGAAATCAAAAATCCCAAAGTAATGTAGTAAGCGTTGTGACAATGGTTAGCACACAGGGTAATAATAACAGCACTTAGAAAGCCGCAGGGTGTGAAGCTGGTGACACCTCATCTGAATCACAAATGATTGAGTGTGTTGAGGGGTAAGTACCAATAAGACATTCCAAAGACAACAGCTTGCATGAGCTTTTGGCCATGGGAGAAAAGTGCCTTGTCTTTCTAGATACACCCAATGGAGCAGTTTGACTGGAGCACAGTGAGTAAGAAGGAAGCAGTGACAATAGGTGACAGAAAAGTCACAGAGCAGGTCATGAATGATAAGTATATCCCCCAATATAAGGAAACAGAAAACAGAAAAAGGAACAGGTTGGACTGAAGGATAATCAGGTTGTCACACCGTATGTCAAGTCTAAGTTTCTTAAGGACATCCATGGGAGAAGTTAGATGGGTCAGAAAACCAGAAGAAAGATCTAATCTAAAGACATGTTAAGACAGTTGGTGGTATATAAACGGAAGTTGAGGTTTGGGATTTAATAACACAGTGATTTAAGATTAAATTTGGACACCTGGGAGCAGAGGAATGTGATTAATAAGGGGAAACAGAACAGGAAGAGAGATGAGCTAAAGGCATATTTGGCTAGCTTTGAGATTAGAATTTAGCTGATCCTGCTATGAGCATTGTATTCTGTGTCTACAATGGAACTCTGCAGTCATGCACATTCTTATAAACCTCTGCTGGATAGAGATCAAAGGAGATTGTAATGTTGGTTCAAAGCGACTGGAGATACATCATTGCTTCCTCAGACTAACTCTTATCTTCTCATGCATAAGACATTACTGCTTGGTTCTGGGTGATATGGCTTTGATTTGTCTAAGTCTGGAGAAATTGGCATTTGATTAACACATAATGTTAATACAATGAAAACATTGTATCATATTATGCTGACTTTAGAGGTACTTTGAATAACTTTTTTAATTGTATTATTTCTCTGTGAATTTTAAGAATTAGTGTGAAAGATGTTTGGATATATTTAGGTCTCCATGCTTGTCAAATTCTATTTTATATTTGATTATTAATGACTCATTTCACAACGGTTCCTAAATTTAGAATTAATCACATTGAAAAATGAGATGTTTTTACTATGTACAAGGCAATATTTACAAAATGGAGAAGTATTACACGCTCAGCCATTTTCTCTCCTCCAGCCCTGAATCCTTATGGAAGGGGATTCTTTTAGCATAACATACACGAAGGAAAATAATCAGTAATTAGCAGGAGAAAATTTGCTTCACTCTGAAGGATCCAAACTATGCAAGCCAACTTCTAAGGAAAATTGCTAATATAAATGGACTGGAAGAATTGATCGTTGCCTCAACAGAACAGTATAAACTGGCTAAGCTCTTTGAGAATTTGTAAGAACAAAAGGTAAAATTGCAGATATAAACTCACAGTCATTCCAGTACATTACAGAGATTCCAAAATTGAGGGAAAGGATTACAGAAATACTGGGTCGCCCCTCCCTGACCCTGTATTGCCTAATAAGCACTTTCCTCAGTATGACTAATGAAAGCCTCTATTACAGGACAAAAATGAAAGTTCTGCCTCTTATCACAATAAAAAGATAGTTACTAAGTAATAAGCAATTACCAGAAGTGTATATTTTGATGTAAATTTCCAGAATCAGTCAGTTGTTACAGACTTTAATCTTAAATTTTACCTTTGAAATTATGACATCATTGATCAATCAAAACTACCTGAGCTGAAATGTGTAGAGTACAACATCTAATATAACCATCTGATGTTTGCTCTAGATTTCTATAAAGACATTGCTCAATTTCCTCATCAGAAAAATTGAGCATCCAAGAGCACTTTTTGACCTTAGATCAGAAGTAAAAGAAAGTTCTCCTTTGTTGAACAAAAGCCTTCCTCCACATCAGGGGTCTCCAACTCCCAGGCCACAGACCAGTACCCATCCTTGGCCTGTTAGGAACCAGGCCACAGAGCAGGAGGTAAGTGGTAAGCAAGTGCAGCTACATCTGTATTTACAGACACTTCCCATCACTGGCATTACCACCTGAGCTCAGCCTCCTGTCAGATAAGCAGCAACATTAGATTCTTACAGGAGCTCGAACACTATTATGAACTTACATGTGAGGGGTCTAGGTTGCATGTACCTTATGAGAACCTAATGGCAGTGATGGGGTCATTGTCTCTCATCACCCCCAGATGGGACCATCTAGTTGCAGGAAAACAAGCTGAGGGCTCCCACTGATTCTACATTATAGTGAGTTGTATAATTATTTCATTATATATTACAATGTAATATATAATGTAATGTAATGTAATAATAATAGAAATAAAGTGCACAATAAATGTAATGCACTTGAATCATCCCAAAACCACACCCTGCCAACCCCCAGCCATGGAAAAACTGTCTTTGATGAAACCAGTCCCTGGTGCCAAAAGTTTGGGGACTGCTGCTCTACACACTCTTACTTAATAGTATTTGTTTGTGATAGATTTGAAACTTGATACATAAACCAATATAATGTGGAAATCATTCATACATGGCAGCCATTTAAATAATTGAAGACATCTACCATATCCCCTGCTCAAGACAACTATTTCTAACCCATACAACTTTGTTACTTTGTATATTAACTAATTGTGTGACAGTTATTGTATCAGCATCAAGAATTTTGGCCCAGAAGTTTTTGTTTGGTTTTAATATTTCTTCTGTAGCATCAGTTTCTATAGTAAATAATTTATCTCAAAATAGATTCATGTAGGAAAAACCCCCACAAATTTTAGCTCCCTAATAAGGGTAGAGAAGTCATGGCATAGAAAGCCTACAGGAAATTGGCCGGGCGCGGTGGCTCACGCCTGTAATCACAGCACTTTGGGAGGCTGAGGTGGGAGGATCATCTGAGGTCAAGAGTTTAAGACCAGCCTGACCAACGTGGAGAAATCCCGTCTCCACTAAAACTACAAAAAAATTAGCTGGGCGTGGTGGCGCATGCCTGTAATCCCATCTACTCGGGAGGCTGAGGCAGAAGAAGCGCTTGAACATGGGAGGTAGAGGTTGCAGCAAGCCAAGGTCGCCATTGCACTCCAGCCTAGGTGACAAGAGCAAAACTCTATCTCAAAAAAAAAAAAAAAAAAAAAAAGCCTAGAGGAAATCAATAGATCTCAAATTTAAGTCATTTCTGGATATTGAGATTCAAAACTATACATAAATATTTAAAGTTATTCTCAAAGTGGAAGATACATAATTAAAAAGTTAAAATTAAAAGCAAACCTATATTAACATATCAAATTGTTTTTAAAACACTAAGAAATAGTGAGAGAGAAGAAATATAAATATTTGCCAAATTGAAATCAAGAGGGACAATTTAATTTTTAACTTTAATAATAGCTAATGTAGACAGTGTTTGAAAGAATAAATGTATTCATATTTAAACCAGGTTGTGTTTTCTGTTCAAAGCATGGGAGAAGATTAAAGTAAACATAACTTGGAAAAGGAGAGGTTTAAAAAGAGGCATTTAGTGAAAGTTTGTCAAAAAAAAACAGATAAATACAAAAATAAGCTAAAGCATAAAGAGATGGCTTCTTTGAAAATAGTTGGGAGACAAACAAATGTAAATGGCTTAAATTATTCTTTAAAGAAATACTTTTGCAGGCTAAATGCAATTATCTAAATATTTATTGCTTTGAAGGAACACAATTACAATAACTAATACATAACGTTTTCATTTGTTGTTTGTTTTCATATTTTGTGTTAAAATAAACATTAGAAAAAAGATAGCATTGAATATATTGTCAGTAAAAAGAGTGCAATAGAAAAATAATACTAAACTGGGTCAAGATATCATTTTATAATTTTATTAGCTGGATGACATACTCAAATGGGCCTATCTGAAGAAAAATAATCAAAGAAACTTATTTAAAAGGCAGTGAGCAGGAATAAGGAAACCAAAGCTGGTGAAGTCTCCAGGGACTAGCCAATGAAGGAAATTGCCACCACTCTTAGTCCTAAAGAACAATTGGTATTACAGAACCTTCTCAAACCAGAAAGAATTTCAGCCATTGCCTTCACCTGAGCCAGGCAGAAAGCTAGCAGGAGGAATAAATAATTGCCTTCACTCTCCTCTTACCTTGGACTCTTTGTAAGTGCCTTTCATTGGCCAAAACCAAAGGTGAGAGGCAAGATTGTAGAGAAGAATTTCTGAAGGGCTCAGAACACAGTGAGGGCAGAAAAATATGGAGGAACAGATGCAGGGGGTAGGGAATAGAGAGATAGAACTTTCATTTCTTTATGTCATTCAACATCTCATCTAGCACTGTGTGTGTGTGTGTGTGTATGCACTTGTGCATATATATATATAGAACCTCCTTTCCTAACTTTTGGAAAACATAAGGAGCCATCAGATAATGTATTTGGGCAGTGCGATTTCTGTCCCCAACTCAGGGAAAATGTGAAGTGCTGTCAGACAATGTATCATGGCAGTGTAATCTCAATTCAGCCATGTTCTTGCCTGGAACAGAAACTGTAATGTTAGGTATTACCAGTAGATTTCTACTATGTAACACAATGAAATAACATAAAACACAGTTGTTACAGTTTCAACATCTGTAGATGATCATGAGGGATAATTGAGATCACGGTATCTTTTTTCTACCATAGATTCCATATTTTCAGCTAGGTGTTTTTTCATTGTTGTTTAAACTGATAGGTGAATCTAATCTTTATTCCCGTAGAATCATCCAAGACCTGTTGTCCACTCTTTATCATATTGCTGTACATTCCAATTGACTATTACTATTGAAAGTGGAAGTATTAAGAAACAATCCAGTAAAATCTTTGTGTTCCCCATTGAGTAACAGCAACCTGATTTCTTCAAACAAGTTTGAATCAATCACTTTCCAGTATAGTTCCTTATATTTTCCTGTTGGCTCTTTGGTAGGAAGAATCCAACGGAGTCAAAAGTAAGCTTAATTTCTAACTAAATGAAAGTCTTATTCTGTTCACTAGCAGAAGTGTACTTTCCTCGACACCATGGCATTCAAATGTATATGGCTTTTGGCCAAGGAGATGGGAAGTAAAAATTGTACTAATGAGTTGTTTTATATAATAATGGAGGTTCACTCACACCTTCTCCCCTTGATTTTCAGAACCTCATATTTCGGTCTTCAGAAAAATAACACTGTATATTGGTTTAAATATAACATTTTCAAGCATGGGTCATATTTGTCAGGAAAACAAATAACCAAATAGGATGTATTTCCTCTACAGTGAAAATAGACAAGGCAAGCCCATAAATGGTCATGCTGGTAGAAGCAATGCAGGCAGAGATGGAAGCTTTACTTTGAAATATGCATCTATTCTTATAAGGACAATTTTCTGCCTCTCATCAATCTGCCATTAGGGGACTCATTGGTCCCTGCCTGGAGAGTGATGATTGGACACCCCATTGACATTTTCAATTGGCAGGTTTAACACTCAGCGGTAACAGCCGTTTATATAGAAAGAGCATAACAAGGAAGTCAGGAGTGCACGGGGCAGAAGATAAACATCCTGCCCTCTGATCTCCTGTTATTGGCCAAAGTCAACTAGAATCTAGAGAATACAGGAGCTTAAATTACATAGTCAGCAATGGTCAACCTTCCAGGGCAAAGGAAGGGCCTGGAGATAGGAAGACAAATAGAAAACCATTTACAATATTCAAATAACATTATAATTGTTTCCACATCAACTGCATGATTGCCATAAGCTTTTATATTATGAATCAAAACAAATAAGCATAAGCATTAAAATCTGAAAACATAGGATTCAGGCCTCTTCTCTATTCTCCATACATGCATAATAAATCTGATAGAAAATAATGCAAATATTCATTCTTGCTACCTTTGGATGGTGTGATTATGAGTAACTTTTTTTCTAGGACATCTATTTATTTCTATTAGTTATGCTGATTTTATATTATTACTCATGCTTAAGAAGTCTTGATTTTGTTTTGTTTTAAATAATTTTGGATCATGTCATGACATTGCTTCCATTCCAAGTTCAGATTTCTCACTTGAGAAAAAATATGTCTTTAGGTTGAGCATATATAATCTGTACTGTATATGTTTCATAATCTCTCTCACCATTTCAATGTCAGTTTGAAAGTTTTAGCAAAGGTATGGGGCTCTTTTCACTGATGCTATCGCTGGCTCAGCCACAAAGTTCAACTTCCTCTATTTGATCTACACTGTGGAGGTAATATGGTTTGGCTTAGTGTCCCCACCCAAATCTCATCTTGAATTGTAATCCCCATAATCCCCAGAGGGGACGGCAAGACCCAGTGGGAGGTGACTGGATCATGAGCATGGTTCCCCCACGCTGCTCTCGTGATGGTGAGTGAGTTCTCTAGAGATCTGATGGTTTTATAAGGGGCTCTTCCTCCTTCACCTGGTGCCATGTAAGACATCCCTTTGCTTCTCTCTTGCCTTCTGCCATGATTGTAAGAGATAAATCTCTTTTGAAGTCTTCCAAACAATCCCAACATTTCTCATTTTACAGATGAGGAAACAAGTTCAGCCTTGATAATGTGTCAAAAGTTTCCCATCTAGTAAGTGGCAAATATACATGACTCCCAAGCTTACAATGTTTCTTATGACCCATGTGGCCTTTGGACATACAAAATGTATCTGTTCCTTTTTTTTTAACAAAGAAGAGAAGACACAAGTAATATATAAACTACCACATAATATGAATACCATATAAATGCATAAAGTTTGAAAATATAAACTGAATATTTTCTTTCTCTGTATCCTCATGGAGTTTTTGAGCATCTTCTCAGAAATAAAGCTATTTACTCATCAATGTATTGGTTCACAAATATTCTATCTTAAAATCAAATCCTGAAAAGTAAGGATTTCTTTTCATCATTGATATTTGTTTATACTTAGCAGTCAACAAAGTAACTCATGAGTGGAAACTGGTTTACAAATCTTCACTTTAAAATGACTGTCTTATGAATTATCGTTGGGTTTTTAAAAGTTACTGACTTTAAGATGATAATGCTGTGAGGATGGAAAAACTATTTGTGACTCATGTTGTATTTTAGCAGTTCAGATAAAAATAAAATAAATCATTCTTAGATGCAGTCCTCCTATACTTGGAAAAGCATATATTTGAATAAGTATATAAAACTGAAGGCTTGAGTGTTTCAGTTTGGGTATCCCAGAAAGCAAATTCTAAGCTAAAAAATAATATATAAGAAGTATTCTAGTCTTCTTTGGATCAAAACCTGTTGTAGGAATAAAAGGAAAAGGATTGGCTAGAGGGAGAAAATGAACCTCTGCTGACCCCACGGGGAGCTCTGAAGCTAGGATGGCTGTTTAGAGTCACATCCTTTTGCTGTGATGGGGCTGGGCTTTTATACTCCCAGGGAAACCATTCATCAGGTGAGACTCATCTAGAAGACAGTCTTGTCTTTGGAAAAGGCGGCTCTTTTTAGCTAAAAAAATTCCCAAAGAGGAGTGAATACTAAAGAGCTGGAAGCATAAATTCTTCCGTCTTGAAGGATGAATCTGAGCGGCAAGGCACAGCAGTCACTGCAGTCTACCTGGTGTGCTACCTAGATCCACCTGCTTCCAATGAATTCCGGGAAAAGCACCATATAATGTCATAGACTTAGAATGCAAACTGCATCCTGGGAGATGGTGCCTCATACTTTAAAATATCATCCTTAAGATACAGACAGGTGGGCCGGACACAGTGGCTCATGCCTGTAATCCCAGCACTTTGGAAGACTGAGGCAGGTGGATCACGAGGTCAAGAGATTGAGACCATCCTGGCCAACATGGTGAAACCCCATCTCTACTAAAAATACAAAAATTAGCTGGGCATGGTAGTACACGCCTGTAGTCCCAGCTACTCAGGAGGCTGAGGCAGGAGAATTGCTTGAACCCAAGAGGCCGAGGTTGCAGTGAGCCACAATTACACCACTGCACTCCAGCCTGGTGACAGAGCGAGACTCCATCTCAAAAAAAATAATAAATAAATAAAAAATAAAAATAATAAAAAAAGAAGATATAGACAGGTGGCCCTTCAGCAGAAATCCTACAATTCTATCAGACTCTCAGCTTCTATTAAGTGTTATACAAGATAATGGATCCCATGGTCTTGTGTCTACGACTGTATTTTTTTGTTTGCTTTTTGCTGTAAAGTGGGTCTTTCAGTTCAAGGTCATTTTATGTAGGATGCCATGCCAGTGAATCAAAAATTCTACAGGATCTTGGACAGTGGTGCTATTTGAGACCCCGTGACCAAGGAGGGGAAACCTGCAGTGAGAAGTATCAATTTCCAACAAAATGAATCATTGCACTCCCAGTATGAAAAAAGTGCAAGGTAGTCAACTTGCCACCAAGTAGTTTATTGTTCTCCTTCAGGGATGATCCTACATCAGGGACTCTGGCGTTTGTTTCTGATGTTAACAAGTATAATATGAAGCACCAGCAGTAGCTAGATCAGTCTTAATGAGTGAGAGTCTGTGTTGCTGGTCCCATATAGAGTGTCCATCCCAACCACTGTGACTACTCTACTGAAGAGCTGTATCAATAACACAAAGAAGAGAACAATAGACATTGGGGCCTCCTAGGGGGTGGAGGGTGGAAGGAGGGTGAGGATCAAAAAACCATCTATCAGATACTATGCTTATTACCTGGATGACTAAATTGTCTGTACACCAAACTCCCATGACACAAAATGTACCCATGTAACAAACCTGCACATGTATCCCCTGAACCTAAAATAAGAATTGGAAAAGAAAAAAAAAAAGTTGCACCAATACTTAAGTGACTTTTAAGGAAGAGTCCTGATATCAATTGGTTGATTCATTCTAATATTGATACTCACTAAAAACAATTATGGCTACCTGGCTTATCATATTTGAGGCCCATCACATGGCCTCCTGCTTTGGGATCCTATAATCCTCATTGCTATTAGTTAAGTCCAGATCTATAGCAGGATCACCTAGAACAAATCCTAGGCAAAAGAAATCCAACAAAAGAAAGTAGTACTGCTTTCATTGTATTGTTTTGGTAAATGTAATGTCCTCTGCAATGTCTCATGAAGCATAGTCATGTGGTAGGTTTTCTCACCTTGTCTATAATAGAAATCCTATAACACTCACTACTTTAAGCCTGTTGTTTTCTTCTTTGCTTTCCTCAGCAGTTCATGCATTTCAGTTCCATATAGCCTAGGCCATCCCTTTCACCAAGTGAAATATAGATTGATTCCAGGTCTTTGGTAGTGTTTTTTGTTTTTAACATAGAAAAGAATTTAATGTGTTTGGGGAAGGAATCAGAGGAGAAAGGGAAGTTGAAGAATTGATAGCTTCACTGCGGGAGGTGATGAATGAGAGACCCAGAAGAGAAGGAAATGAAAGAGATCTAGAGTAAACTCTTTAAATTGTAACCTAGATGAACATAGCTGTAGACTTGTTAAAATGTATCCCATAGGTCTGGAATGCAACCTGAGATGCCCTGTTTCTCACAAACTCCCAAGTGGTGCTGATGCTGCTGTTCCACAGATCACGGATTAGCAAGACACTAGACCACTGGTTCTCAAACATAACTGTAAAAATCCCTCGGTTCTTCCTACAGAAATTTTTTCTTTTCTTTTCTTTTCCTTTTTTTTTTTTTTTTTTTTTTTTGAGACAAGGTCTCACTCTGTTGCCCAGGCTGGAGTGTAATGGAGCAATGGCACAATCTTGGCTCACTGAAACCTCTTCCCCCAAGGCTCAAGTGATTCTCCTGTGTCAGCTTCCCATGTAGCAGAACTACAGGCATACACCACTGCGCCTGGCTAATTTTTGTATTTTTAGTAGAGATGGGCTTTCACCATATTTCACAGCCTGATCTCAAACTCCTGACCTCAGATGGTCCGCTCCTCTCAGCCTCCCAAAGTGGTGGGATTACAGACATAAGCCACCACACCCAGCCTTCCCAAAGAAATTCTGATTTCATTGCTGTGGGTGATTTTTACAATCCACCCTGATGAGTATAATGTGCAGCAGTGTTTGTTTGAGAACCACTAATTACTTTCTCTGTGTGGAAAAAAAAAAATAAAAAGACTGGTCTAGATGTGAATGCCAGTGAGCAGGTGAAGGAAGAGGAGAAGGAAGTACAAATTTTTACCAAAGTAATAGTATATGTATGTCTTTTGAGACAAGGTCTCACTCTGTTGCCCAGGCTGGAGTGCAGTGGCACAATCACAGCTCACTGCAGCCTTGATCTCCCAGGCTCAAGCGATCCTCCCACCTCAGTCTCTCAAATAGCTGGGACTATAGGCATGTACCGCCATGCCTGGCTAACTTTTTTATTTTTATTTTTGTAGAGATGAGGGCTCACTATGTACCTCAGGTTGGTCTTGAACTCCTGGCCTCTAGCAATCCTCCTGCCTAGGCCTACCAAAGTGTTGGGATTACAGGTGTAAGCCACCGCACCTGGCCATACATACAATTTTTAGTAGTCCATTTTCACACTGTTATAAAGAACTACCTGAGACTGAGTGATTTAAGAAGAAAAAAGGTTTACTTGACTCACAGTTTCACAGGTTTAACAGGAAGCATGACTGGGAGGCTTCAGGAAACTTACAATCATGGTGGAAGGTGAAGGGGAAGCAAGGACCTTCTTCACATGGTGGCAGGAGAGAGAGAGAGTGAAAGGGGAGGTGCTACACACTTTTAAACTATCAGGTCTCATGAGAACTCACTCACTATCAGGAGAACAGCAAGGGGAAAACCTGCCCCCATGATCCAATCACCTCCCACCAGGCCCCTCCTCCAATTTGACATGAGATTTAGGCAGGGACACAAAAACCAAACCATATCCTATTCTATGTCCTATATAATAAGAAACAGCAGTGCAGGGTCCGGACACACCATTCCCCAACCCTAAATCTTTCTCCTCAGAAGCATCAATTTTCAAATTTAGATGTTACTTCTGATTATTATCTTTATATATCTAAAGAAGTCTTTGTCTTACTATTTATTGATTTTTTTAAACTTATCTATATTTTCCTTATTATCTGGTGATTTTTCTCAAATGTCTGGTGATCACTGGATGTTCTTGCATATTAATGCAGAAGCATTGCAAAATACATTAGAAGCTTGTTGTGTGGAGGTATGGATGATAAATTGGTGGGCCTTACTAGCAGGATTCCTGATCAAATGCTTGGCCCTTTTCTTGGGAGATACCAACTATCAGCATCTGTAAATGCTGTCTTTCAGATGGTCAGTTTCCCCAGAAAGCTGTTTCTGCAATTTCTATCCCTACTCCCCAGTAGGCATAGATAGGGCTGGTTGTCAGCATTCTGGGACCCAACTGGGTAGAGAAGTCTCAGGGTGGGGGAAGGGATCATTGGTATTGTGTGAGAGGGAGACAATTATTCTGATTTCATTATGGTCATAACATTCCATGAGTCTGGTGATCACAGGTTCAGTCTCCTCATTCTACCTTTCCAGGATGTAAATGTCCACTTCATGCCAGAGTAAGGGAAGTGAGGGTGGTTACCTAGTTATGTGGAGGAACTGTGTGTATGAGCTCAACTGCTCCTTGCACAGACTGTCATCTACCCTTCCTATTTCAGCCATGCTCAAATCCCTCCTTTGTGATTCTACTTCTGAATACTGGGTTTCTGCTATGTGAATTTGCTTGTAAATACTTGCTTTTGTGTTTATTCTTGGTTCCCCTTCTTTCTTCTTCAATTTGTCACACAGCTGTTGCCAGTCGACTCAGTCAATGACTACTCTCACTTCTACATTCTACCTTACAACTTTTTGATGTCATATTTCATTCATCGTCACCTCCTCTGTTCTTTTTATCTGTGTGGTTATGTCGTGTTTATACTTTCACTCAAATTTTAGAGAGGCTACTGAGGTAGCAGAGATGAATGCTTTGTTTAGTCAAAAGCCTTCTAGATATTTAAATTAAATAAATTTATTAATAAACATCTATTGGGTTAGGAACATGAACAAGGAAGAGACGTGGCATATCTGCTGCAAGGAATTTGATATAAATTATGCCAGTAAGCTTATAAATGATCATTTTTTTAAAAAACAAAAGCACTAAATTACAAATTAAAGCTCCAATATAGAATTAAGCAATTTTTCCTTTGTCAGCACTCAAGAACAGTGAGGTTCTAGAAAGCAGCATTTTCATGGAGTGGAAGGAGCAATTTTGGAAAGAAACAATCCTGGGTTTGGATTTCTAACTCATTTGCAGCTATGTTGCAAAAAGCAAATTATTTGAATTCTTAAAGGCTTAATTTCCTCCTCTGTAAAATTATATAAATAAAATCTATTTTATAAAACAATGGTATAGATTAGAAAAATCCTTACTATAGTGTCTAGTGCATAACTTTTCAATAAATATGTTGACATGGTTTGGCTGTGTCCCCACCCAAATCTCATCTGGAATTGTAATCCCCACGTGTTGAGGGAGGAAGGTGATTGGATCATGGGGGTGGTTTCCCCATGTTGTTCTCATGATAGTAAATGAGTTCTCATGAGATATGATGGTGTTATAACTGTTTGGAAGTTCCTCCTTCATTCTTCTTCTCTCTCCTGCTACCTTGTGAAGGTGTCTTCTTCCCCTTCTGTCATTATTGTAAGTTTCTTGAGGCCTCCCTTGCTATGTGGAACTGTGAATCAATTAAACTTCTTTCATTTGTAAATTACCCAGTCTCAGGGAAGTTCTTTCTAGCAGTGTGAAAATAAACTGAGTTGGTGCAAAATAATTGCTGTTTTGTCATTGAAAGTAATGGCAGAAACAGGCCAGGTATGGTGGCTTACACCTGTAACGCCAGCACTTTGGGAGGCCAAAGCAGGCAGATCACCTGAGGTCGGGAGTTCAAAACCAGCCTGACCAACAAGGAGAAACCCTGTCTCTACTAAAAATACAAAATTAGCTGGGCGTGGTGGCGCATGCCTGTAATCCCAATTACTTGGGAGCCTGAGGTAGGAAAATCATTTTAACCCGGGAGGCAGAGGTTGCGGTGAGACGAGATCGCACCATTGCACTCCAGCCTGGGCAACAAGGGCGAAACTCCGTCTCAAAGACAAAAAACAAAAAACAAAACAACAACAACAAAGGAAAGCAATGGCAAAAACAGGAATTACTTTTGCACCAATCTAAAATAATACATACGTTAAGAGGAAATTAATAGCATTTTGGGCTGTCCAGGATTAGGAGTGTTCTAATCAAATGCGGTGCAAATCTAAGGGAAAAAAGGGAATTGTAGAGGTGGAAAAGCAGAACAATTTAATTTATGTACTGTGGGCTTTTGTGGCTAGAGAAGGGGATAAAGCCACACAGGGCTTAAGGAGTAGAAGAAAACAAGCAATGGGCTAAGTTGTAAATGAGCTTGAGAAGCAGATGTGGTATGAAGATGAGAATGAGACTGATACGTACAAGGAGCTGTAGTGAGGAATTAGTGTCTTGAAGTCTAAGATTTTTCAGGTGTTTCAGTTCTGAGAGATATCAAGACTCAGGGTATGATGTTTAGAGAAGCTTCCAAAAAATGTAATGACAGTTACTCTGAAGTACAACGGAAAATTAATTATGGGGCTGGTATGGTAAACAGCTAGCATCTGTATAGACACTAAACTCTCCCATCATGGCAACTGGAGTTAGGGATCCAGTAGACCTAAAGCATATGTTTACAATATATAAATATATATGACTCCAGTAAACCTTATCTTTTAACGTTATTGACTGCATTAACCTGTGCTTAGGGTATTTTTCTACTTTTCTTAAGGGTATCTAATTTTAGTGTCCACTAAACCCAGGGAAGCTCTTAATCAATTCAAATTATCTGCACCAGTCCCAGAGATTCTATTTCAGTAGGTCTGGAATAGGGCAGCAGAGTCTGTATTTTTGATATGAATCACAATAACCCAGTGACTTTGACAAGGGGCTACATGTGCCAGACATTGAGAAACATTTTGATCAGGTGTGACCAGGTGAAGATTTAGCTATTCATTCTCATCTCTGTAATAAAGGAAAATACAATCTGTGCACCTCAGGGTGGTTCTAGAGATGACTAATCTCTGAGCCTCAACTAATAAATGACTGAAATGAATGTGTTTCTGGATACAATAAATCAAGCAATAGTTATGAATTTGGACTTTATCATCTCTGGAGTGCAGTGGCGCAATCTCGGCTCACTGCAAGCTCCGCCTCCCGGGTTCACGCCATTCTCCTGCCTCAGCCTCTCCGAGTAGCTGGGACTACAGGCAATTTTTTTGTATTTTTTAGTAGAGACGGGGTTTCACCGTGGTCTCGATCTCCTGACCTCGTGATCCGCCCGCCTCGGCCTCCCAAAATGTTGCATTTTTAATTCCACAGTGAATTTTATATAAATTTGGAGGAAAGTTTGGTGGTTTGAAGAATATCAAAACAAATATCTCTTAATTAGGAAAAAGTGATTATATCACTTTTTTTTACAACAGTCCATTTATGCTTTATAATTATCCTCTAATTTCTTTTCTTTCATTTATTTGTATTTTTTATTTTTATTTTTGAGACAGGGTCTTACTCTGTTGCCCAGGCTGGAGTGCAGTGGCATGATCTCAAGCTCATTGCAACCTCTGCCTTCCGGGTTCAAGCAATTCTCCTTTCTCAGCCTCCCTAGTAGCTGAGACTACAGGCACCCACCACTGCACCCAGCTAATTTTTGTATTTTTAGTAGAGGCGGGGTTTCACCATGGTGGCCAGACTGGTCTCAAAATCCTTACCTCAGGTGATACACCCACCTTGACATCCCAAAGTGCTGGGATTACAGGCTTGAGCCATCACACCCAGCCTTCTTTTCTTTTAGATGAAGAGTAGTGACTAAATGATTTGCCTTCAGGTAGTCTGTAATAGTACCCTAGATCCAAATTCTGGCCTGTCTGATTCTAAATTAAAGATCATGCCTTTATAACACCCTGTTCCACATAAACACACACTTTCCTGAACTATTTAGCTCTAGGAAACAAATTTCTTTTCTATTGTTTTGGGTTATGGCCCAGAATTATCATAACTACTATAGCTTTAATTCTGTATTTTAACATTTGTGTACATTTTGCAGAACTTAGATATAAAAACTGTCTAGATTATGGAAGCACACTGAACCAGGTTTCTCTATGTGTTTGTGTTTTTTTAAAAAGACTTAATACAAGCCTCATGGCTTGATTTAAAAACTGCCTCCAATAGCTTGAATTGCTTTAATGTGAATATGATCTGTTATTTGAACATTTTTCACACTCACATTCAATCCATTTAGTCAGCATTAATGAGTACTTTAATCTTCAGCATATACAATATGCTAATAAATTGGCTTTGCCACACAGACAAAAACCTATATGGTTTTTCAAAAGTTCAGCAGTGAATTATTGGGTCCAGCTTAAGTCTATACTTGTAATCAAAGATTTATGTTCAGGTAAATTGCTGGCTATTTATTATGAAAAGAAAAATAGCTAGGGGTATTTCAGAAGATTAAGTAATAGTAATTATCTAACTACTTGGGAATTCAGTAAAAAGTTTCTGATAGGTTTCCAGATAAAGTGCAACAGCTTAAAGTTCAGAAACAAAATAATCAATTCTTTAGAATGTTCTGTAAGGAAAGAAAAGTGATCAGTATTATTTTTCTTTTTCTTTTTTTTTTTTTTTTTGAGACGGAGTCTCACTCTGTCACCCAGGCTGGAGTGCAGTGGCGCAATCTCGGCTCACTGCAAGCTCTGCCTCCCGGGTTCACGCCATTCTCCTGCCTCAGCCTCTCCGAGTAGCTGGGACTACAGGCGCCCGCCACCACGCCCGGCTAATTTTTTGTATTTTTAGTAGAGACGGGGTTTCACCGTGGTCTCGATCTCCTGACCTCGTGATCCGCCCGCCTCGGCCTCCCAAAGTGCTGGGATTACAAGCGTGAGCCACCGCGCCCGGCCAATCAGTATTATTTTTCATTTGGAAAGGATAAAGTGAGCTTCAGGGAACTGAATTGCATGTTTTGTGAGTTTCATTTTGTAGAGAAGAGATATTTATGTGATAAAAGAAGGAAAGAGAAAAGGCAATTAATTTAGATCCAGTTCTAATCGAAAGTTTTAAAATCCTATTGGTAGTTTTTCTTCCTAAATATCTACCCACATTTTGAATATTTTCTGATTCTGCCAATATGACATCAAATATGAAATAAACATCCAGTCGAAAAATGAAAAGTTCTGACAAATTTATGCATATTTAGCTTTAATGTAGACAATATATCTAAATATTTACCTGTTTGTTTTTTTTTAAATCAAACTCACCTCAGGAATACATAACTTCCAAATACTATCACATATAATTACATTTGGAAAGGGATGTGAGACAAAGAGCTGCTTTTTAAGATGGGAGATACACTATAGGATGATGAAATACTTCTGTAGGCAAGGGAACTGATGATATAGGAGAGTCTGAAATACTTGCATTGATGAGAGAAGATAAGACAGTATAAAAATGGGAGATTTGTTTTTCATAGGAACAGGGTGCAGATAATTCATTCGTTTTAGTAGAAGGGGAAGAAGTGTGTATTGTGTACGTGCAATTCAGTGAATTTAACAATAGGACAACATTTCTTCATTTCTTCCATTTTTTTCTAGTGCAATGAGATAAAAATCATTTACTAAGATACGGGAAAGGAAAGTGTAGGATGAAGTTTTATTTGAGATGAAAAGACACAAAATTAAAATTTTAGAAAGTAGAAAAATGAATGAAATAAGGAAATGTAATAGAATAACCAGGAGTTTGAGAGCCTCGTTGGGACATGTAAGCATGTTTGCTTTTGTGTATATAGCCACTTTCCTCTGTGGCTACACAGGCCTATATCAAATGGAAAAGTAATTTTACCAAGGTTATAGTGTTTTAGGGTAAGTCAATGGTGAGAAAGAAGAAAAGAGTATTAAAGTTGTATTAATGAGCATAATTTTCATGATGAACAATGGAATTTAAGCCCAGAAAGGAGAGTAGTAAAACCATACGGGTGTGCTGGAAAAGTCTGGACAGTCAATGGGATCCAATGGGATGGAGATTACAGGGTTTATCATCATTAGTGGGGAAAAGAACTGGAAATATAGATGGTGACGATAAGAGAGTGAGAATTTGAAACTGAGATACTCAAAATATGTTCAAAAGTAACAGCCAGTTTTAGGTTATGGGCATGTGAATGGGTAATAAGTCAAGAAACTGAAGGGATAAAGTATTAAATGGATCAATTATATGGATACTGAAATAATCAAGGATGGGGATAAGAGTAAAATATAGCGGACCACGTTCTATAAAGTTACTAACGAATAAGAGAATAGATGAGACCTGTTTGTCCAAAGTTTGTAGATCACTACAACCAAAAGAGATACTTCAATATTACTTCATTCATCAGTTCATTCAACAAATATTTATTGTAAACCCTCTATGTACTAAGGTCTCGACGTAGGTATAAAAATAAGTAAGAAAACTTTGGGTCTTATCTTAACACAGCCAGGAAACCTTCTCTAACACACACTCTGGGTTAGGAGCTCTCGCTGTTTATAGGATGTTGTCCATACTTCTAAAGTAGTGCTTATTATGTTATCATAATAATCTAGTCACATATTTCTTCCTCTAACCTGTAAGCTGCTTGAGTATAAGTGCCAGCCATATTGCCTGAAGCATAGAAATACTTAATAAATGCTTACTGAAAGAAATGTTTGATACTGAAGGCCAACAATTTACCACATAATTTATCCTAGGGCCTCTCCAGCCACTTAGAAGTGCTACAATAGAGATAACATTTCACTGAGATATAGGGCAAGATGAAAATCTGATAAAAAATAAGACAGACAGCTACAAATTGCACATTTCTATCAAGACTTACAATTTGCATCATAAAAATGAGATTGCACTGGAAATGAGATTAGAACATCAAATAATTCTTTTAGTTGGTTTCTATAAATTCTGTGATATATCAAACATGTGGAGTCATGTGGCACTTTAAATATAGCCTATATTGAAGTATATTAAATATTTTAATGAAGATATATAGTTCACGATCTGCTTAATCTTTCCCTTCTTGAATAATTTTCATTATCACTCCCCAAGAATCAGTGGCTATCATAGAAGCCATTTCCTAAAAGAAATTTTCCCTTAGACAATCCTGGAAAGAGTAATTGCATCTGAAGCTATGGTCTGTGTCTCTCCCTATCCCTTATTTCAGTCCTATCTTTTTCTAGAGCTATACCTAACTCAAGACCCAAATCATGCTGTCTTTGGAAGCTACATAGTTCACAAAATGCAAAAGAATCTTACACGAAGGAAGAACTATTATGTGAGAAGAAAAATTTTCTCTACACAACATAAAATATTTATTTACACTACCAGTGTCTCTTTGTTCCTTTCCCATTGAGAACAAAACCCAAAATGATACTGACATTTTAGTCACACAGATGCAACTTCAAAAACACTTACCAAGCAGATTAACAACTTATTTAAAAAATGATACACATATACTGAAATTGAATAATTAAGTGGAATGTAGATGATGGATGTCAGGTTTCTCACTGCTAGAGTGGAAGTTTACAGATAAGCAAAGGGAATAGGCTAGAATTATCTGTGTGATAATGGATTTCAGTTGGAAATGTGAATAGGCACAAACGGTTATAAACAGAAGTATTTATTGATATGTGTATATATATTCATATGCATTAGCATACATATATGTTTTTCCTAGCTTATTCTGCTGAGAGTTCTTACAAGCAAAGGCACTCCAGTAGCAACAAGCTCATTTCAGGCTCAAATTTTGGTTTATATTACTCCAATGAAAAGAACTAGGGATTTCGGAGAAATACTGATTCTATGGTTATGGCAGAAATTATAACAAGATGATACTGGAGTATCTTCCTTACTTCTTAAAAGTAAGGTGGTGGCCCACATCGCCAAGTCAATCCTAAGCCAAAAGAACAAAGCTAGAGGCATCATGCTACCTGACTTCAAACTATACTACAAGGCTACAATAACCAAAACAGCATGGTACTGGTACCACAACAGAGACATAAATCAATGGAACAGAACAGAGCCCTCAGAAATAATGCTGCATATCTACAACTATCTGATCTTTGACAAACCTGACAAAAACAAGCAATGGGGAAAGGATTCCCTATTTAATAAATGGTGCTGGGAAAACTGGCTAGCCATATGTAGAAAGCTGAAACTGGATCCCTTCCTTACACCTTATACAAAAATTAATTCAAGATGGATTAAAGACTTACATGTTAGACCTAAAACCATAAAAACCCTAGAAGAAAGCCTAGGCAATACCATTCAGGACATAGGCGTGGGCAAGGACTTCATGTCTAAAACACCAAAAGCAATGGGAACAAAAGCCAAAATTGACAAATGGGATCTAATTAAACTAAAGAGCTTCTGCACAGCAAAAGAAACTACCATCAGAGTGAACAGGCAACCTACAGAATGGGAGAACATTTTTGCAACCTACTCATCTGACAAAGGGCTAATATCCAGAATCTACAATGAACTCAAACAAATTTACAAGAAAAAAACAAACAACCCCATCAAAAAGTGGGTGAATGACATGAACAGACACTTCTCAAAAGAAGACATTTATGCAGCCAAAAAACACATGCAAAAATGCTCATCATCACTGGCCATCAGAGAAATGCAAATCAAAACCACAATGAGATACCATCTCACACCAGTTAGAATGGCCATCATTAAAAAGTCAGGAAACAACAGGTGCTGGAGAGGATGTGGAGAAATAGGAACACTTTTACACTGTTGGTGGGACTATAAACTAGTTCAACCATTGTGGAAGTCAGTGTGGCGATTCCTCAGGGATCTAGAACTAGAAATACCATTTTTCCCAGCCATCCCATTACTGGGTATATACCCAAAGGACTATAAATCATGCTGCTATAAAGACACATGCACACGTATGTTTGTTGCGGCACTATTCACAATAGCGAAGACTTGGAACCAACCCAAATGTCCAACAACGATAGACTGGATTAAGAAAATGTGGCACATATACACCATGGAATACTATGCAGCCATAAAAAATGATGAGTTCATGTCCTTTGTAGGGACATGGATGAAACTGGAAAACATCATTCTCAGTAAACTATGGCGAGGACAAAAAACCAAACACCGCATGTTCTCACTCATAGGTGGGAATTGAACAATGAGAACTCATGGACACAGGAAGGGGAACATCACATTCCGGGTACTGTTGTGGGGTGGGGGGTGGGGGGGGCGGGGACAGCATTAGGAGATATACCTAATGCTAAATGACGAGCTAATGGGTGCAGGAAATCAACATGGCACATGGATACATATGTAACAAACCTGCACATTGTGCACATGTACCCTAAAACCTAAAGTATAATAATAAAAAAATAAAAAAATAAATAAATAAAATTAAAAAAAAAGTAAGGTGGTGGTTAGATCACACAAATACCTGCACGCATGCACACACAGAAACACACACACACATGATAAGGAGGCTTATGAAAAGGACACAGAAGCCAACTGGAAAAGTTGCCACTGGCCAACACTGGAATTTGAGGGAAAGAAAAAGCCGCATTGAATTATAACCTAAAATATGTAATTAAAAGATTCTTAAGCTCATATTGATACAAATAAATGATTTAATAAATAAATAAGTGGGGTAGAATAGACAACTCACCTCTGTGCAGAAAAGTCAGAACTCCAGCCTCAAGGAAGTGGGCCATAACTGCACATAGTGACTTTCTTTCAAAGAAAGGAAGGAAAAAGTACTTTGTAGTGGAGAAACCTGATCAACACCACCTTAGCTGGGTGATTCAGGATGACATCAGCAAAGATAAGTCATGTTGATAGTATTCACCCTTGATAGGATGTAACGAGAATGGCACTACTAAAACCCCATAACCCCAGTCTAATCAGAGAAACACCAGGCAAGTACAAATGGAAAGACATTCTACAAAATAACTGACAAGAAGTTCTCAAAATGCTTGAGGTCATTAAGAACAAGGAAAGTATAAAATACTGTCATAGTCAAGAAGAGCTTAAGAAGACGTGAACACTTGACTTAACATGGTATCCAGGGTGGGGTCCTAGAACAGAAAAAGGACACCAACTAAAAACTAGGCAAATGTGAATAAACTGTGAATAAAAAAAAAACTTTTTTTGTTAATGGTAATAAATGTACCACATGAATATAAAATGTTAATAATAGGGGAAACAACTGTAAAGTATATGAGAACTCTGTACCATCTTTGATTTTTTCTGTAAATCTAAAACAATTCTATAATTAAAGTTCATTAAAAAATAAAGATACCTTTGAAATCATAACTCAGTAGATGTTTACAGGGGGCAGCGAGACTCAATAAAGGGCAGGATGCTTGAATTCAACATGATTGTTACCAATCTTATGTTGTTGAACTTTGCTGTTTGCTGAAAGTGTTTAGAGCTATAATTGGTTCCTGCATATTGATTTGATATCCAGGAATCTTGCTTAACTGTCTTGTTAATTCCACAATTTATTTTTTTAAATTTCCTACCCACATAATCAAACCATCTTCAGAGTATTTCTTCTTTTATTCTTTATACCACTAAAAAAAATGTCCCGTCTCATTGGCTGGGCCCTTTCATAAATTGCCCAGATGAATATAAGTGGTAAAAATAAGCACTCTTGTCTTGTTCCTGGCCTCAAATAAATGTTCTCAATATGGTGCTCTATTAAATATAATGATATATTAATATATTACATTCCCTTAATCAGGGAAATATGTTTTTATTTCATTCCTCTTTGGGTAACAAGGTGTTTTATTTAATAGTTAATATAATAAATGGATAGTGAATTTTTATTAACTATCTTAACTGCCCCTATTGAGGTTATTGTCTTTGATTATTCTAACAAAATACTTCTCCTACTTCTCAAGATGACTTCCCAAGGCCAGCAGTATCAACATCATCTGATAACTTATTAGAAATGTGAATTATTATTCCTCACCCCACTTATTGAATCAGAAAGTCTGGGTTGGAGGCAAGTAATCTGTATTTTAACAAGCCCACCAGGTGATTGTGATGCAAGTTCAGTGTATCCTTTTCGTGATACTGTGCTATATTAATGAATTTTATAATGTAAATAATTCTGGGAATACATTGAAATTGGTCATTATACTTTATCCGTTTTACATCATGTGGACTTGAAATTCAAATTCTTATCTGAACTTTCATAGCTATGTACAGGAAAGAAATTTCTTTGTAGCTTCCCTGTTCTTGCCAGGTTTGGTAATCAAGTTATGTAAGCCACCTACAATAAGGTGGAGAATATTGATTCTTTTGCTTCTTTCAGGAAGATTTAGTGTAAGACTATATTATTTTTCCTTGAATATCTGAAATATTTTACTGGTGAAGCCACCAGAACCTGGAGTTTTCTTCACGGAAAAATTTTAAATCATAGTCTTTATTTGTGTGTTCTGTTTTTGTGTCAATTTTTCATAAAGTCATTTGTTATCTAGGAATTGGTTCACCTCATATACATCTTCAAACTTTAACAATTCATTAGGCCATCTACTTTTTACAGTATGTAGATTCTATAATTTGAGTTTTTTCTGACATTTAAGTTCTATTTCATTAATTTCAACTCTTTACTATTTCCTTTCCTTTCTTTGAGATTATTCTTTTTGTTGCTAAATAAGTGCTTAGCTCATTTATTTTCAACACTTCCCCCCAATATATACATTTTGAACAATTAATTTATCTCTGAATCACATTACCTGTGTCCCACAAGTTTTACTATGTTGTATTTTCTTTTCTTGTTTATTCAGTGCTCATTAATTTATAAATCTATGATTTCTAATAGTTTTCTTCTATCATTTCTTTAGAGGTTAATGATATTGTTGTCAGAGATGTAGGCATTTGTATTTATGGACCAATATAAGATCAATTTTTAAAAAACATGAGTGTGCTTAGAAAAAATATGTATTTTGGAGAATTTGTGTAATGTGTTCCACATGTGTTCATTAGGACAAATTTACTAATCATGCTATTCAAGTTCAGGGGGGTGTGCCAAATTTTTCCAATATGATTATTGCTTGATATATTGTTTCTTGTAGTTCTCTCTTTCCCACCCCCCATTCCTTTGGGCATTTGAGGCCACTGAGGTCATGTTAGAAAATGCATTCAAACTGTTAGGTCATTTTGATGAATTGTATATTTTATCATTATAAAGATACTGGTCAGATCTAGTAGTGCTTTATACCTTAAGGGCAATCTTAACCAAGATTAGTATAGTTCCTCTAGCTTGCTTTGCTTAGCATTTACATGGTATATGTATTCATTTGTTTCCTTTCAACTTTTACTTTTTTCTTAAGTTTATAAGTTTTCTCTTATAAAAAGCATGTGGCAGACTTTTATCTTTAATACACTATGACAGTCTTTTATACACATCATTTAGTCCATTTATCTCTATTGTAAATGCTTATGTTTGCATTTACATATGTCACTATAGTTTGTGCTTTCAATTTGTCCTACATTTTTGTGATTCTTTGAGTCTTCTTTCTTGCATCTTTTTGATTTTTTTAATCATTTCACTTTTCTCTCTGTTGTGTTTGTTACACTACCAGAAACAAATGTCAACAGATGTCTATTCATTTATACATATGTCTAGTTCTCGATGTAGACTGTATGCAGAAAATACATTTATTTAATGAATAAATTAATGAATATAACAATTTATCTTAGACTACACAATTAGTAAAAGTATATTTTTTAAGAATAATAAAGACTTACTAAAATTTCAACTCAAGTTTTAAATGTATCACTAAAAAGTAAATTCTTTAATCCCCAAGGAGCAGTGTTTTGTTGTAATTTATCAAAATACCTTATTGAATCTAGTAAAAACTGAAAGAAATTTCAACAGGATTATTCTATTTTATACAAAATGGTGATCATTATCATTATTTTCAGTCTTTTCCAATACATTGTTAAGATAAATGCTTTTAGTATATAAACAATGTATTCAAGTGAAGTTAATTTTTTCATATTTCATGTCACATTATACGGATGCTAAATATATAGGCTTAGAATATAAGATGCAAGAAGGCATAAATGCTGTATATTCATTCAAGCGTGAACAGAGTCAATATACTCAGACTATCACCAACCATGCCTTTAGATATATGGCAAAAATGTATTAAATCTATTGCCCCAGGAAGTCCATAAAGCCAATTTCTATTGAGAATGACTAAGATTTCTGATGAAGTAGATGCCAGAGAAATAATTTTATAGAATCCTTTTAGCATATTCATATTCTAAAACACCTGCAGGACACATTATTAATGACAACGAGAGACTTTCAGATATTACTCAAATAAATCATAACATCCCTAATTGGCCTTTGGCTGTTCTCATCAATTTGGGAAAAAACATGTTTAAACCATCCCTAAATTATAAGATGTTTTACAGTCAGAGAATTATATCTGCTGATTATTTAAATGAGGAGTCATACTTACTATGCTCATGTATATTACACTGCACATTTATCCCTTGCAAAATAATATATTTTACAAGCTCATGTCAAAGTATTAATTCAAGTGATTGACTTATCAAAAGAATACTTTGTGGAGGGAGAGGGAGAGATTTTGAGTGTCTTTTCAAAATATAAATAAAGTAAAGTGTATCTTATAATTCTTTTATGTTGCATCTAAGTAAGTACAATTCAGAACAACAAGCTCTGAACACTCGTGAAGCTAGGCAGTATGTGTAAGCTGCATATTAGCAAATTTAATAATCTAGGAAAAGTCAACCCACTGAAATTTCACTCTCCTATTCTGGGTTCAATAATTACTTAAGTTTTATACTATCCCATGGCATACATTATGCATTTTCTTCTCTAGTGAAACACTATTTTTCTTTACAAAAGAAAACACCAAAAACATTGATTTAAATATAATAAATGCGTGTTGTATGTGCATTGAAAGAAGGTCTAAATTTGTATTATAGTAACAAGTAAATGGAAAAATAAGCATATTTCTATAGGACTATAGGAATGCAATGACCATATGTATATAAATCCCATTTTTTCATGAGAGGTATATATTATATAACACATTGACACATAAAATGTGAACACCATCCAAAAAACAAAGTATTAGGTGACATTTGATTATTTCTTATTAAATTTTGAATTTATAAATGAAAACCATCCTTTTTTCTCATCTGTAGACTTTTATAGCTACAATTGAAGAAGAAAATATTTTAGCAGAGCTATGGCCAAATAGAAATAAACTTTGCAATAGGAAATGTAAAATTGTTACAGGATATATGTACCAGTTTAGTGTTTACATTTATGTTTGCTGTTGTTCATTTTTTATTCCTTTTTTTTTTTTCTTCAGAGACAGAGTTTTGCTTTGTTACCCAGGCTGGAGTGCAGTGGCCACTGGAGCTCACCACAGTCTTGCACTCCTGGGCTCAAGCAGTTCTCCAGTCTCAGCCTCCAGACTAGCTAAAACTACAGGCATTTGACATGACACCCAGCAAATTTTTATTATTTTTTTTTTTGGTAGAGGCGGGGTCTTTTTGTGTTGCCCTGGTTGGTCTTGAACTTCTGAGCTAAAGCAATCCTCCAGCATCAGCCTCCCAAAGTGCTGAGATTATGAGAGTGAGTCATTGCACCCTCCTTTTATTCACATACATTCTTGGATTAAGCAAACTGCTGGATCAAATCTGCATATTCTAGGGCATGTATAGCTGAGGGATCTCCATGTAAGTAATGAGAAGCAACTACGAAGCCTTGTAGTTGCTTCCCCACCCTTTCCCCACAAGCTGCCCAATGATTTTTGCTTCTTATGGAGGAAAAATCTAGGAAGTGAGCAAGGTTTCATGCCTGTACAACACCAAAGGGTACTCTCACTAGCATACTCCTTTTCCTCAATCTTTCTAGTGAGCAGGCCAGGGAGGCAGAAAGCCATTGTGCCTACAGTTCCCAAGGACTCTAAATTGTCACACTAATCCATAATTCATATTTAAGAATTTTCTTAGTCTGTTTTGGCCTCTATAACAAAATAGACCAGACTGAGTAATTTATAATAAACAGAAATTTATTTGACTTACAGTTGCGGAGGCTGGGAACTCCAAGACTGAAGAACCTCTTCTGATGAGGGCATTCTTGCTGAGTTATCCATGGCAGAAGGACAAGAAGGGTGAGAGAGAACTAGAGATTGAACTTGCAGCCTCAAGCTCTTTTATGATCAGCATTAATCCATTCAGGAGGGAGGAGCCCTCATGATCTGAACACCTGTCATTAGGCTCCATGTCCCAGCACTGTTGCATTAGGAATTATAATTGCAACACATGCTTTTGTGGGGACATATTCAAATCATAGCAAGAATTTATTAAAATGTCACTTATTTTATTGTTATCTGCTTTTATGGATGCTCCTCAGAGATGGTTGTTACTCTTTGGAATTAACTTCATGTGAGATCTTATCTCTCTAATAGATTGAAAAACATGATGATTTTGTAGATTATCTGGATTTTTTTCTCTGTTGGGGCATAGTAGTGTACTCATGAAGCTATGTATAATCTAAGTGGAAACCAAATCAGCATATATCTAGTAACCTTTGTTTGTAAACTGGACATGCAGATGATAGATAGCAGGAATTCTGGTTTCTGTGTGTACTTATTTGCTGGCACACAGTTAAATTACTTCATGATTACCTTGAGTAGGGCTTTGTTTTATGCTTTTTTTTTTTTTGTAGTTTCTTTATTTTGCCATGTTGCCCAGGCTGGTCTTGAACTCCTGAGCTCAGATGATCTTCCCATCTCGGCTTCCCAAAGTGCTGGGATTACAGGCATGAGCCACCACGCCCAGCCTGTTTCATGCTTTCTTGAATATTTGGTAGAGCTTGAAGTATTTACCAGCCCCTTCTGACTTAGCAGGTCTTGTAACTCAAAATACTGTCTCTCCTTGAGGACAGCAAACTGAAAATGTCCCTTAGTTCTTTTGTTTTTCAAGCTATTGCTTTCTGTTAGGATCCTTGGTGTCTGTTCATGTGTTTTTTAGAAGTTAGGCAAGAATTTGGAAGGAGTCTAAGCAGATGATAGGATACTTCTCCTGTGGCTCCTTTTTTTATTTCCTCAATTTCTATTCACTGCCAGTCCTGAACTCCATCCTCTTATACGTCAAGGGAAGGAGGATGCAGTTCTCTACTTGAGTGCCAACTACCCCTCATGGTATGAACTGCAGAGTGCTCTCAGGCCAAAATCTTGATGAACATGAATCTCATCCAGTAATATTCAAATTCCTCCCTTCAAGAGTCAAACTTCCTCTAGTTTTTGGCTAGTCAGGAATTAGGGATTCTTCAGCAATTCTTTTTAAATTTTGTTCAGAATTTAACACTGCTATCTACAGGACGGATATTGACATAAGTAATTCTGTCATTACTGTACTGAAACTCCACCTTATTTTTTATTTACAAAATGGAGATTATAAATAATGTTCAAGTCATAAAGCTATTGTAAGTATAAAATCAGATCACACATGTATATACAGGTCTTTACAAGAATGCCTAGCACATAGTGAAAGCTTAATGCATGCTAATTATTTTTATTATAGTAATTTCTAATGTAAGCTCCTTCACTGAGACAGCTTTGCAAATGCCTCAACTTTGCGTGACTGCTTTGTTCCTTACTCCATTGCATTTAGTTCCTCCCATGACATGAAAATATGTTCTTAGGCAAATATTCAAGTAAACCAAAAAGGAAAACATGTTGTACTTCAATTATCCAGACACTGACCATTTAACAAAAATTAACTGAAATCCTAGTATGTGCTATAACTACACTTGATTCTAAAAATAAAAAGGTAGACAAAATAATCAAAAATATTTATATAATATTTTCCAATTCATTTTTCACATGGAAACAGAATCTTGGTAATAAACTGTTCATAAGCAAATGCTGGAAATTAACCAACAAAGTAGTGTAGAATTTCTATTGAATCATTTTGTTGATGAAATTAATACATACAGTTAATGAGACACCATAAAGTAAAAGTTTTAACCATGCACATCACATCTAATGAGACTGCCTTATTTTGTATAACTTAACAAGGCGTTGTCATACTCTTCTATAATATAAATCAGGAGACCTAAATAATACCATTTGACATAGCAAGATTTACTTCTCACATACAGGAAGATTTATCTTTCAAAAAAACTTTTTATAACATAGTATAACAAATTAAGACCATAAAGCAAGAAACAAAATACTGTCAAATTTCATTGACTCTTAGATAAAAATAATTAACAACAAATATTACTATTTGTTCTTTAAACTTTAAAATATATGTTATACATATCATAAGGTAACAGTAGAAAAGAAGTTTTTTTCATATTAACATTGTGTAATATTTGCACTGGAATTTTCTGAGCGAATTCAGCCTTTCATGAGACTTATTATATTAGAGTTACCTAATACAATATGAAATATATAATACCAATATTTAATCCTTGTCCATATCTTCTTCATGAAGAAATACTAAGTTGTAAACTTATTAATGAGAGCACCGAAACCATGTTCACAAAAAACGTGAAAGTAAGGAAGTTGCTTTTGTTATATTGACTTACATATTCTCCAGAATTGAATTTAATGAGTGGAAAAGATTAATGAAGGTTTCAAAATATTAATTGAATGTTAGTAACAAAAAAAGTATCTATCCTCGTGGGTACCTAGGGCAAAAACAACTATTGCCAGTTTGTTTACTTTTAAATATAAATGTTTAAATTTTAAATAAAACTGGCCGGGCGCGGTGGCTCAAGCCTGTAATCCCAGCACTTTGGGAGGCTGAGGCAGGCAGATCACAAGGTCAGGAGATCGAGACCATCCTGGCTAACACTGTGAAACCCCGTCTCTACTACAAACACAAAAAAATTAGCCAGGCACGGTGGTGGACGCCTGTAGTCCCAGCTACTCGGGAGGCTGAGGCAGGAGAATGGCATGAACCCAGGAGGTGGAGCTTGCAGTGAGCCAAGATCGTGCCACTGTACTCCAGCCTGGGCAACAGAGCGAGACTCCGTCTCAAAATAATAATAATAATAATGATAATTTAAGTAAAACTGTCACAATTCATGACTAAGAACCTTAAAAACTATTTTTAAGTTTTTCCCATTCCACTGTCATAACATTTATCTATTCATAAAATCAGCCTAAACATAATTTGATTTCAGTATCTAATAGTTCAATGAACTTCAAGGTACATGATCCATTTATTTTTTGAGATATATAACATGGCTATAAACTGTAATATAAACTTTGTAATAGGAAGCATAATGCAATAATATCCCAAAGATAATTACATCTGTAAGCAACATGGCACATACAAAAGAGTAAGTGGTAGCCTTCTTTTTTTCACTGTTTGCTATTGTTTTCACTGGAGGTGGCCATATGACATCAAAACTTGACACATTCTTTCATACAATGATTACTGCTAATTACAAAGCCTGAGAGTTGAATGTTAGAAACGCTTTCTTCCTCTGAAAACTTTTCCACAGGAGGTGAAAGTAACCATGAAGTGAAGCTCCCATTGCCTCCTGATTTAACTGAAAGGAACACTGAACTCAAAAATCAAAACTGTGCACACTCTTCTCAGCCTGTAAGTAATGTCATACATCCTGACCCAGGCAAGATCAGCATCCCTGTTTTAGACCTTGGGGCTAGCAATTTTTCCACTGCTTTTCTCTAACAGAATTTTGTATTTTCTATTGTAACTCACTTCTGTGATCCTTAAAAGTAGATAGATCCTACAGTATATGCCCACAGCTCTTACTTTATCTTTTATATAGTTGCAATTATTTACTTATTCATCATAATTGCCTAAAATGTGCCTTTCCCATTTAACTTGAACTCTGTGATAGCAGCGACCAACAGTCAATTACTATTGATTAATGACTGGCTAGCATTTTAAATTTCTACTTTCCTGTTGAGTTATTAAAGGTGAACTTGGAGAGGCTCTGTCTCCATGCTTAGAACACAGTAAATATTTAGTATTTAGTATCACTAATATAATTATCAGTAATATTAATATTATTAGTAATACTAATAGTATTTACTAAATATTTAGTAAATTCTGTTGAATGTTCTCCCAGAATGTCTAAATGGGAAATCATATCACAGACTAATTTTTAAAATTTAACATCCATTTCTGCCATTAAAAATGTCTCATCATCTGCACTGTCATTATGGGATCCTAGGCCCCACAGGAGTTAAATATTAAAATCAAATGATTTAAATGTAAAATACTTGCAACAAAAATATTGTCAAGTAATCTTTTATTTAAAAAAACTGAGAGGAAATAATCATGTACTGAACACTTAGTGTGTGCCAGGAACATTCATTCTTTGACTTACTACAATTTGATTTCTACTCTGAACAATTCCCTAAGCTTTTTAATGACTTATTTTCAATCCAACGGAAAGGTTTCAATCTTACTTAACATCTCAGCATTCAACATAACCAGTCCTTCCTTCTTGAGGGATCTTCTGCCTTTTTATTCTTTTTCCCTTTATAACCCAATTTTCTTTCTGCCTCTGATCATTTTTATTACCACTGTATTTTCTGCAGGCTCATATTCTTCTAAGAAGAAACCAATTGTTGCAATTTCACTGGCTTCAGTGAAAGGCTTTCTTCTCACCAGGTACATTTTTGCTTGTCTATTTATGCTGAGGCTTACCTCCATGCAAATGATACAGAATTTGACATTTCTAGTGCACATGCTTCTCTGAGCTCCAAACACATATGCACAATTGCTACTTTGACATCTCCTTTTTTATTTCAACCTATTCACATCTGGAATCATCAAAAGATAACTTTATATGTACTGTCACCCAGAGTAGTCTTTTTTTGAATCTAAGTGAATAGATCAACCATCCATCTCATATCTCAAGACCAGTACTTTGAGTCCTCCCCAACATCAGCTTCTATCTCAGCTCCTTTTCCAATTCATCTCAAGATCGTGGTGACTTTACTTTTACTCCCTAAGTATTTCTCAAATTTACCTCCATATCCAGACTGCATTCAGAAATGGCATTTTCAAAATACAACTCTCTCTTTTTTCCTTTTATGCACGTGCATGCATACACACACGCCTTGCCATTTTGTGGCAAAAGGAGTGTGTTAATGGGATCATAAACATGAAATCCACTTGTATTACCATGTTTTATAACCCAGAAGTAGCTGGCCTATTCTACCAATTGAATAGTGGAATGGCATATTGCAGGGTCAACTAAGATGTCAACTCAGGGACGAAACTTTAAGGAGCTGGAGCACCCTATCAGAATGTGGTCACTGTTGTGAACAAAAGGCTGGCATATGGTCATGTGTCTCCAATAGTTGAAATACCAGAACTTTGTCACCAAGGCTAAAAGCAGGATTGGCCCCTCTCACCATTACTCTTAGAGACTCACTTGCAGAATTTATTCTTCCAATCCATTTATCCTTAGCATCTTCTAGATTAGAGACTCTGATACTTAGGATAAAAATCATTGAGGTGACACAATAAGAGCTTCACTGAACCGAACATTTGACTACCACCTGGCTATGTTGGATTCACGTTCCAGTGTTCCCACAAGAAAACAATAGAATGACTAGACTATGTAACTAGCGTGATGAGAATAAATGACCTTGTTAGCATGGAACTGCTATAGGGAGAAGTGTGTCTAGAATAAGGAGGGCTCAATTGGCACGACTTGCTGTTTCCATGCCTAGTAATAACTATGATTGGATGACCAAAGTAACCATAACCTGATAAGGACAAGGCACTTACAGGCCCACAGACTTAAGTATAGGTTCAGGCCATCTTACCAGACAGCCTGAAGTGCAGGCCAACTGTGAATAAAAAGACATTCCAAGACCAGATGCAGCAGTGGGGATTGCATCTCTGTTCATTTGCCAACTAACTTCTTTAAAGTCTTTTTTGGGTCATTTAAATGGCTGCCATTCTGAAGAATTGGGCTGGTATTGCCCTTCTTAGAGACAGAAGATTCAGTTTTCACTTGTGATACAGTTATCATAAGAGGGTATAAGCTTATCTGAAAGGTTCAGGGTGTACACTGTACCAGATCCAGTTTCCAAGTATCACCAGATCCACTCAGGGCAACTTGCTTCCTGGATCTTGGCTTCCCCTTAAGATCTATCCAACAGGAGAGATGTAATGTCAAGTCATAATCCCCGGCCACCACTGCTTTCGCCTCATCTTTTTTTTTTTAATTATACTTTAAATCCTGGGATACACTTCACTTCATCTTTTAACACGAATTATCTTAGCCTTTCCCAAGGACATGGACTAACCTTCAGCAATACCTCCATTAAACCCACCTCAGCTCCAGTATACAGGTCTTACAGACAGAGTTATGACAGCTCTACCATCCTCAGAGACTTCCTAAAAGAACCAAAGTAACAGAATCTGGAAGTGGTGGAATTTAACAGTCTATAGGGAAAATTTTGACTAGAGAGAAATGAGACAGGAAGGAATCTACATACCAGCTACTCATTCTTCCCCATCCTGACAACAGGGATTCCATTTATTCACCCTGAACTTGAATCATGTGACCAATTAACTAGCTGGGTGTTTTTGTGAGCATGTGCCCTGTTCAGAACTACATAACTCTAAATTGGTTTTCTCTTTTTTCTCATTTGTTCTTTCCCACCTCTCTTAAATCCCAGAATTATAACCCACAATAAAGTATTAATAAGTAAGCATTGTCTCAATCTGTTATTTAGGGAACCCGGGGTCAAAAACCTTGTGAAACACGCCAAAGTCCTCTAACTTATCCCACAACCCCTGGTGCCAGCAGAGGTAGCTGCTGAAACTCAAAATATTTATAAACATAATTTATCCTGTGTTTGTTTCTTAAACAAAATGGACATCCACCTAAGGATAGGAATCATGGGGAGCCTCCAAATCCCTTTTATTTTTTTATTTTTTTATTTTTTCAACGTTCTTGCTTTATTTTTAAACCTGAAGCACTTCCACGTCTGTTCTACCTGATATAGGCATGAAATTGCATAACTGTTTGACAATGATTCAGAGAGTTTTGGAGACATCAGGTAGAAAACATGAGATAGTCTGTTGGAACAAGAATCTCATTCCCTGATAGATGGTCAGGAAGCCCCAGATGAACGATCCAGTGGTAAGTGGTTAATACTTTCAGAGGCTTTCTACTTCAATTTTAATTTTATTATATATTTTTTTAAATAGAGGTAAATTTTGTCTAGTCTTACTCTTCCCCTGCAAACAGGCAAAGAATAAATTCATATTCTCTTCTACTTTATAACACTGCATACTTGAATTTGGCTCATGTATTGTCCAAACTAAGCCCATTTTATTAATTATTTTTGTGTAACATGGCTTATCAATTTCTAATTGTGTTTTTTTTTTTTTATTGTACTTTAGGTTTTAGGGTACATGTGCACAATGTGCAGGTTTGTTACATATGTATCCATGTGCCATGTTGATTTCCTGCACCCATTAGCTCGTCATTTAGCATTAGGTATATCTCCTAATGCTGTCCCCGCCCCCCCCACCCCCCACCCCACAACAGTACCCGGAATGTGATGTTCCCCTTCCTGTGTCCATGAGGTCTCATTGTTCAATTGTCAATCCTAAGCCAAAAGAACAAAGCTGGAGGCATCACGCTACCTGACTTCAAACTATACTACAAGGCTACAGTAACCAAAACAGCATGGTACTGGTACCACAACAGAGATATAGATCAATGGAACAGAACAGAGCCCTCAGAAATGATGCCGCATATCTACAACTATTTGATCTTTGACAAACCTGACAAAAACAAGAAATGGGGAAAGGATTCCCTATTTAATAAATGGTGCTGGGAAAACTGGCTAGCCATATGTAGAAAGCTGAAACTGGATCCCTTCCTTACACCTTATACAAAAATTAATTCAAGATGGATTAAAGACTTAAATGTTAGACCTAAAACCATTAAAATCCTACAAGAAAACCTAGGCAATACCATCCAAATCCCTTTTAAAAGTCTAAAGGAACTTGTTTACTCAGCAAAGGAAGAAACATTACCAAATATTATAAAATAATGTGCAGACACACAAGTGTTTGGCACATGTTTATCAAGGATTAAAGCATTAGTAAGTGAAAAGAGAAAGAAAAGTAGGTTGGTTTAACATTATACCATGGTAAATATTATTTTATTAAGACTCATGGATATCAGAAAACAGAAGGATTTTCACTATGAAATATTTAAACATGTGAGGAAAATAAAATTGAAAGGGAACACATTATGTACTTCTGAAAAGTTTTGAAAGAACCTTGTCAGGTGCACAAAGTGAGAAAGAGAAGGAAAAATACAGCCTAATGATGTATATAAAAAAATTTAGAACAGATTTTTATAAATCATATATAAAACCTGTTTAACAATTCATTAGCTAGTTCTTTTTCTCACACCTAGTTTTCTAAGTCCTTCCATTTTTCCCACAGAGCTGATATGCTTGGGTATTTTGATTATGGAACCTGTCCTGCCAGCCAAGCAAAGGACTTGCCTTATAGTCACTATTGTTAATATTAATATTTCTTGTATTTATTCTTTTTAAAACTTCAGAAGAATCTGCCAATCATTTGGAATTAACATTTATTAAGACTTTAGCACTTTGACAAGTATGTTCTTTTACCAGCCTTCATAGTGGCAAAGCAGAAACACGAAACTAAAGAGCTTACCTTACTGGCTTAAAAACACACAGCCACATATTAGATCATGGATCCAATGTTCCTATTTGACAGATTAAGCCTCTGTTCTACATTCCACATGCCGTATTTTCCAAGGTTGCTCACTCAACCCAAAGGCTGTTAGTTATTTTAAACTCCAAATATAAAGATACTGAATTCTTCCTCCCAAGATCAACATACTGTATCATAGAAGGAAGGACATTCAAACCAATCTTGGTATCAGTCCCCCTGCCCTGCATGCGTGTTAATAGTAGGGAATTGGATTAAAAAGAACAAGTGCTCTTAGCCCAAGGATAAAAGCATTAAGAAGTAATATCTTCAGTATAATAGTTTTTATAGGAATAACAAAAACATAATATTTTTAAATGAAAATGCTATTATACTTTTAAAATATTTTTAAAATATATAACATTACTAGCAAAAGTATTATGTAAAATATTGACTTTCAATCATCATTAACTAATATGTTAAGATTTTTAAACGTGGCCTTTTTCTAATTACTTATTCATTAGTTCCTCAGATAAATTTAAGTATCTACTATGTGCCAGGAACTATGCTTAGTGCTAAGAATGCAGTGGCAAGCCACGCAGCCTTGTTGTTTCCACTCATGGAAGTTACAGTCTAAGGATTACATCAGGCATAATCCATTACAGAAGACCCAGAAGTAGCAGCAGGATTTCATAACTATTGTAAACTTGGGACTGTGATTTAACACCTTTTTTGAGAAAAAGATAAACATGTTTATATATACCCAAAGGAATATAAGTCATGCTGCTATAAAGACACATGCACACGTATGTTTATTGCGGCACTATTCACAATAGCAAAGACTTGGAACCAACCCAAATGTCCAACAATGATAGCCCGGATTAAGAAAATGTGGCACATATACACCATGGAATACTATGCAGCCATAAAAAATGATGAGTTCATGTCCTTTGTAGGGACATGGATGAAGCTGGAAACTATCATTCTCGGCAAACTATCGCAAGGACAAAAAACCAAACACCGCATGTTCTCACTCATAGGTGGGAATTGAACAATGAGAACACTTGGACACAGGAAGGGGAACATCACACACTGGGGCCTGTTGTGGGGTGGGGGGAGGGGGGAGGGATAGCATTTGATGATTAAGGCTGCACAACAAATGGCACATGTATACATATGTAAAAACCTGCACATTGACAATAATATATATATATATATATTTATAAACATGTTTAGAATGTTTCTAAGAAGAATTTGGATAATTTTACTTAGTAGTCACAACAAGCCAGTGAACTAGCTGAAATTTTAAGAGGTAGGCAGTTTCCAAAGAACAAGAAAAACACTATGCAATGAAAAACTGTGTAATATAACTAGGGCTCAGGGTCTCAATGGACAAAACAGGGGGCTCACTAATGGACTGGTGAGCATTTGTCCTATGGCCTGCTGACTACTCCCAGCTGATTTTAAGACTATTACATGCTGCAGATGTAATATGAACTGAGAAATATTAGGGAAGTTAATTCATGGCCTCCTAAAGAATTGGAGATCATGAAGGAAAAATATCATGATCTATTAATCTAAATAAACGTTTTTGCTCTAGAAATCCTAAACATTTTTTGTAGTGATTTAGCAGAAGGAAAAGTAATAGATTGACTCTTATAGAGTTTACACCTACTAAAATATATCTATTCTATTTGCCTTTGATTGTCTATGGTTCAGATTGGAAAATTTGACAGTTTACATTGACATAATTTGTTTGGCCTCATATGTCAACAGTGGCAGTATTCTTGCCACACACTCAGATGAAAAATTCAGCCCTCTTACCGGTCCAGCTTCTTGACAACCCTGCTAACTGCAAATTCAACTTTGAGCATTAACTTTTAGCATTGTTAAGCAGTTTTAGCTCATGCATATACAAGATTCCCCTATTCTTAATTTTGGAGACCATTTGACTGTTTCATTAAATTTACTTTCATTCTTAATTTTATATTGCTCTCATAGGTTTATGAATATCTTCAGTAGTTATGAGTTTATTGCTTTGCTAGCTTTAGTATTCGTCTTTGGAGTTTATAATTTACCAGTTTAAAGAATTGTATTGGCTTTTGCTATTTTTCTTTGTGGTAATAAAATTATATTGTCATAAACACTAGGATCCTCAGTTGTTTTATCTCATTTTTAGCTTTTGTTTTTAGAATCTTTATTATTCTATTTACTTTTGATGCTTTATGATTTCTGACTTTGGTTGTAACATGTTTTTTTAAATTATTGTTTCTCTATTAACTAGTAACTTTTTCTGATATTAAATAAGAATGAAACAGTAGGCAAAGGGTAGGAGAAAAAAGTGAACAGGCAAAAGATAACCATAAGCAATTTAAAATTACAATTACTTTTGATTTTTAAATACTCTGTAAAAAGGAAACACTGTTAAGAATATGTGCATGTGTGAGTATATATATGTGCATGTGTATATATGTTATCTATATATGTGTGCATCTACATATACACATATGTGTGTATCTACAAATAAATAACATACATACACACACACACACACACACACACACACGCACACAAATATATGACTACCCAGATATAGACAATCACAACTCTGAAGGCAGGGAAGTAACGTATTGCCAACCCACTTTCCATTTGCACTGCTGCCTCCCTGACTGAGTCCTGTATCACATTTATTTGCCAGAATCTTGAAATTGCTTTCCAACTCTTCTCTCTTATTCTAGGGAGCATTCTGGCTGTTAATTGTTTTGGAAAAACTTGAACTCTGCTTAATTAGGGTTCATGTTCATGAAAGCATAATCAAAACCTAAAGAAAATTGAAGCTTCTCATCTGTCAAAACTATACTAGGTCTAGTTGTAGAAATATGATTGGTTTAAAAAATTCTATTGGCAATTTTGTTTTAATACTATTCCATTCCTTCAGATTCAGACATAATTGTTAAGTTAATAACACTTTTGTTACTTTGGTTATATTTTCAAATCCATATTATGTCTGGCATGTTGAGTATTTTGATGTACTTTTTTGGTGGTTTAATATAATCAAAAGTGAAACAATAGGTTATCTACCTAGCTAATCCTACATATTCTAAATTCAGTCAATTTTTTTCCCAAGAAATTTATGTCTAAATAATACTCAAAACTGAGTGCAGTGGCTCACACCTGTAGTCCTAGCTATTTGGAGGTCATTGAGACCGTGAGTTCAAGACTGCAGTGAGCTATGATTGCTCCACTACACTCCAGCCTGGATGACAGAGCAAGACCCTGTCTACATACGTAGCTAAATCAAAGAGGTGTAATTTAACTTCTTTGGCTCATTTAAATGTCACCAGTTGACTCACAAGTGAAAAGAATTTCTACATCATTGTGCATAAAACTGTCACTGAAATTTCTTAAATTGATTTTGCTAGCAACTGGACTCAAGAACAAGGGAAGAAAAAGGATTGCTATCTATTAAACTCAGAGAACACATATATATTCATCCAACATTAATTGAGTTTTGAAAATGAATGAAAAACATTTTTATCAATGATACTGAAGTTCTTCAGTGAGGAGCAAAACAAGTTACACAGTAGAGTAATTCAAAACCCAGTCTTTGAGTAAAAAACTTTCCTTGCATATGTGTTCTCAAATATGTCTTTTTCAAAATCAAAATGTGGCTAAAATACACTAATCATTTTTAAATAAACTCGTTAAGAAAGCTAATTTTCCTAGATAGCTTTCAGTGTTTTAACTTTTGATATAAGTTAATGATTAACACTGAGCTTCTCCAACTACATATTAAGTAACCAGAGATTGCACTGAAACACAATCCGCCACAGAAAGCGTTTGCATTTGAGCCCAAGTAACTTGTTAAGAGACAATAATTACCGCAGCCACAACAGCAACAACACTCTTTACAATAATAAAACAGAGTAAGCAGTCTCCACGTTGCAATAATGCAAAATTACCTGATATATGGAGAAACAAAAATATATGTTCAATTGTCAAGAGAAGAGACAATAAATGAGGATCAATCTCATGATAACCCAGACATTGAAATGAGCACATAAGGATTTAAAGCAGCTATTATAAATATATTCAAAGACATAAAATAAATAAAAATATAAAAATCAGAGCAGAGAGGTAGAAATTTTTAAAACCCAATGAAAATCTTAGAACATATATAACATTTAAGACAAAAAAATTCACTGGACAAGCTCAATAGCAGAATGGAGACGACTGAGAAAGAGACAGTGAAAATGAAGATAGATCCATATAAATGATCGAATCTGAAAACCAGGAAGAACAAACAATTTTTTTAAATCAGCCTATCAAAATATCTACAATACATATAATTGATCTTCCAGAAGGAGAAAAGAGAATATAGTAGAACAATACTTTTCTAAATATATAAGAACTTATCAAATTTGATAAATGACAGAAACTCACAGAATTTACAGAAAGATGTGATGAAGAATCCCGTGTTCAGGTACATTGCAGTCAAACTGCGTACAATGCAAGCTAAAGAGAAATTACTGAAAGCGGCCTGAGAAAAGTGTTACATATGAGGAATAACTATTATAGTCACTATTGTTAACACTAACATTTCTTAAATTATTCTTCTAAAAACTTAAAAACAATCTGTGAATCATTTTAAATTTACATTTATTAAGACCTTAGCTCTTTGACAAGTATGCTATTTTACCAGCCTTCATGTTGGCAAAGGAGAAACATGAAACCAAGGAGTTTATTTTACTGGCTCAAAAACACACAACTGCATACTAACTGTGTATCAAAAACTATGGAGGCTAAAGACAGTGGAATACCATCTTTAAACTGCTTAAAGGGAAAAAACAACTATCAATTCAGGATTCTGATTTATCTTTTGGTCTATGAACTCAATTTGTGAATTAATATGAGGCTTCCCTGAGATCTTTGCATTTATATATATGTGTGTGTGTCTCTGTGTGTGTAGACCTATATGCACACACGTGTGTATATGCATACATATGTACACAATGCATATATATACATATATGTACATACATATACATACTTACATACATAATTCTATATCAGACCACTAGGGTGATTTATGAAAAACAATTCATGTCCTAAAAAACCTTATGGTTTAGATGAGGAGACTTGGTTCATGTTTTTGTTTTCTTTTTTTCGAAACAGAGTCTCGCTCTGTCGCCCAGGCTGCAGTGCAGTGGCGCGATCTCCGCTCACTGCACACTTCGCCTCCGGGGTTCACGCCATTCTCCTGTCTCAGCCTCCTGAGTAGCTGGGACTACAGGCGCCCGCCACTACGCCCGGCTAATTTTTTGTATTTTTAGTAGAGATGGGGTTTCACCGTGTTAGCCAGGATGGTCGCGATCTCCTGACCTCATGATCCGCCCGCCTCGGCCTCCCAAAGTGCTGGGATTACAGGCGTGAGCCACTGCGCCCGGCCTCATGTTTTAAAATAAACAATTGATGATCCAAAACAGAGCTATCTCTACCAGAACCAATCCATTCTGAAAAAGTGGGATTATAAATCTGGTGAATTTCTTTTTAGCTATTATTTTCTTCATAAAAATTGTAATACTTTCCACATGCTATTTTATTTGTCCAAGTACCTTATTTCCCCACTTTATATTCCTTCTTGGGGTTCATACAGTATCTGTTCTCCCAATGCTTCTTCCTGTTTCTTCATTTATTTTTATTTCCTTACATTTGCCAAACAATAGTTTGACAGGATGATTTTATTATACTCACATCCTCAAGCTCTCAAAATTGTGTTTCCTGAGAAACATCTGGTGCCAGCTCAGTTCACCCCAGTTTTCATCTTTATGTTAGAAAACAGAGTATAGATTTTGTACCTCCCAGAGAGTCCTTCGTTTTCCACATGCTTTCTTTGTGCTAGTACTGCTTCTGGGATGCACTGTTTCTGGTCCCTCTCAATGCTATGATTTCTCTCCATAGCTTCTCAGCTCCATTTCCTACTGCACAGCTTCTGCCTAATTTCAGCTCTGTTGGCAGCCTTTACCTCTAATACAAAACCTGAGGATTATAGTGTCTCCTCATTTTGCTGACTATAGAGTTGTGATCGTTTTTGGTTTTGAATAACTTCCAGGAGGAGGAAGACAGACTGTTGTTGATTCACTCAGTCACATTCGTACTAGAAGTCTACTTTTATATTTTAAAATAACTCGTTTTGACTGCTGTTTATTTATATTTCATTCTTTATCACTAAGCCTAAACAAAGTCAAACATACTCCCTTCCTTCTCTCCTCCCAATAGAACTATATTACAATTTTGAGTTGAATCTGTAATCAGCATCAACATGGATATCAACCGGTTATAATTTTTAAAATAAACCAAATGACTATATTTTATTTCTTTTACTTTTTTACTGGATGGAGTTTATTGTCTAACTATTTTTCTTTGCTTACTAAATTTACTATGTAGCTATCACTAATTTACTCCCAAATTCTGATCTTCATTCTCAATTCAGATCTTCAGAGTTTCTTCTGAACTTCAATTTCTGAAGTTTAGAGTGAATCTACAGAGGTGAACTTACATGCCCCTTAGTGTTTTGCATTTAGGTTTCCTCTCACTTCGTATGCTAATTCAGATGCCATTTGGCAATAAGTTTTTTTACAAAAACAAATAACTCATTAATTTTAATTGACAAATACAAATTGTATATATTTACCCTGTATAGCATGATGTAATGTATAAACATGGGAGTGAAGATATTTCTTCAGCATAGTGATTTCATTGTCTTTGGGTATACCCAATGATGGAATTGCTTTATAAACATTTTGGCTTACAGAATTTGTAGACACCTCTCAACAACTGCCACCTCCAGGCCTATTCTCATTATCTTTGTTGAAATTATGATATGTTTTAATAACTATACTATCACTTTTATAGGTTCAAATTCTTTATACATCCATTTTATTTTGTATAGAGTGTTACATTTCCATTATTCAGTCTTTTACTTAATGTAAAATAAAAAATAAATTCTCAATTTTCTAACAAATATTTCATCTAAAATATAGTCAAAGAAGAAACATTTCAGTCAAAATAATTTTAAGGGCTTGTGACACTACCTTCTTGGTGAAATTAAATAAGTTGAAATAGAGAACTCATGAATTGTCCTAGAAAAAATAAGGATTTAGGCCAATATTAACATGAAAATTTAATTAAATTAGAATAAGCCAGTCTTTCTGTAATTTTGTTTTGTCTTACAATAAAGAGACATACAGTTTCTTTGTTATTACAAGTCTAATTATTTGGAGAGATCAAGTGTTTTAAAATGTTAAAATTTCACTGATAAAAGCACATTCCTTTTTTGACATAGACAAGCCTGAAATTCTACTTTGACTCCTGTATTTTCATTAAAAAAGAAAAAAAAGATTATATGTGTCTGATTCTTGGACACCTCCACAGCCAACTATGTTTGCATTATCGGAATTTGAGACAAAGATGCCTTTGGCAAGTATTCCTCATCCTTCAAACAATTTCACCTTTAGTATTGTATACCTGCTTGAGATCATAGAAGATGTAGGTTTTCTGTTTGTTGAATGAATAACTGAGCAAACAAATGTGGATTAAAGATTTAGACTTCTGTCATTGACTTCTCCATAAAGATTCTGATATTGCAAAGGTACTTTCAACCCTTTGGGGATCATTTTTATACTCATGAGTTAATTTTTCTCCAATTTGTGTATTAAACATATGTTCTATTTAATTAACATACTCTGAATACATAAACAAATATTTACATAAACAAAAGTTGCTGGGGGGAGGGGGGGTGGGAATAAGGAGAGAGGGATTCCTAACAAATGGGACTATTGATAATTAAAACTATTATTTATTGAAAGACTAATATATTTCAAGTGGAATCTTACATATTTTAAACATAGTATTAAAACTGGAAGTTGACAAGGTGAGCAATCAGCACTTGCGGCTATTAGAAATAAACTTAATGATGAAAAGTTATAGACATGTTTAAGAAATGAAAGTGGAAATGACGGTTAAGAGATAAATGTTGAAAACTTCAAATGCAGCAAGATATGAACATGGATTTTGTCATTTTTGTTTTTTTATTCACACTTGATTTCTGTGATAGTATTAGAAAAAAACTCTTTTATAAAACTACTAAGATAATTCTTCTTTCTCTATTTTTAGCTGAAACACGAACAGAAAATGTCATTTTGTGGGAAAGTCTCCTGCCAAAGGAGTGTGGATTTTTTTTTACCAATTTTGTATATATAGGGAACTGATAAATGTCCATGAAATCTTCACAATTTATGTTCTTCTGCCTTGGCTGCAGCCGGTCCCTCCGTTCGGGGTCCCTGGCTTCCCACAACACTCTTGTGGCTTATTAAATATGCATATTTGGCTAACCCACTCAGCATAAATTCCTGTTCCCTTTGCTGTTCCCTCAAAGTATCTGTTTTCATCTTCTGGCTGGAGGCTATGCTATTCCCAGCCTGGTCTGAATGGCCACACAGCAGGCTGCAACACTTTATAAGAACTAAAGCTCTCCTTTCCAAATGTATAAACCTTGTCATTCTCCAGTTAACAATATTTTGATAGCATGAGGTGCCTAACTGGCTGCAAGTTAACACTGTCATCTTGTTTTCACTTAATGGGAGTAAGTGTTTCTCTTCTTGGGATGCACTAGATTGCTATAACGTGGTTGTATATCCTTTATGTCATCAGGTCTAATTGTTTCTTTATGTTACTAGATTTTTTTATTGAAATAAGGAAAAAATAAGGATGTTTTTATCTTCTTCCACTTATCTTGACACATTCATCAGAAATCTTTTTTTTACAAGTATAGATTTCTATTATATTAAATTGCTCTTCTGAATGATATAGAATTACACTACATTTCAAGTTTTATTATTATTATTATTATTATACTCTAAGTTTTAGGGTACATGTGTACAACGTGCAGGTTTGTTACATATGTATACATCAGGGATCTAGAACTAGAAATACCATTTGATCCAGCCATTCCATTACTGGGTATATACCCAAAGGATTATAAATCATACTGCTATAAAGACACATGCACACGTATGTTTATTGTGGCACTATTCACAATAGCAAAGAGTTGGAACCAACCCAAATGTCCAAAAATGATAGACTGGATGAAGAAAATGTGGCACATATACACCATGGAATACTATGCAGCCATAAAAAACGATGAGTTCATGTCCTTTGTAGGGACATGAATGAAGCTGGAAACCATCATTCTTAGCAAACTATCACAAGGACAAAAAACCAAACACCGCATATTCTCACTCATAGGTGGGAATTGAACAATGAGAACCCATGGACACAGGAAGGAAACATCACACACCGGGGCCTGTTGTGGGGTGTGGGGAGGGGGGAGGGATAGCATTAGGAGATATACCTAATGCTAAATGACAAGTTAATGGGTGCAGAAATCTTTTTGATTAATAATTTATTCTTTCTTGCCTGACTCTTACAACAGACTTCCCCAGGCCTAAAGTTATTTAAAAGTTTGTACCCTAGTATCAAAGGGTTAACTCATAGATATAAGATTTAAATAACAGATGCATTCTAATTGTTGTCTTCTTGCAGCTCTCATCCTCATCAGCGTTTCTGTAGATTTTGCTGATATCTCTCTATTGAGTCTTTCATTACTCTTTTGTCTTTTTTTTTTTTTTTTTTTTTTTTTTTGAGGCAGAGTCTTGCTCTGTCACCCAGGCTGGAGTGCAGTGGCGCAATCTCGGCTCACTGCAAGCTCCGCCTCCCGGGTTCACGCCATTCTCCTGCCTCAGCCTCTCCAAGTAGCTGGGACTACAGGCGCCCACCACCACACCGGCTAATTTTTTGTATTTTTAGTAGAGACGGGGTTTCACTGTGGTCTCGATCTCCTGACCTCGTGATCTGCCCGCCTCGGCCTCCCAAAGTGCTAGGATTACAAGCGTGAGCCACCGCGCCCAGCCTCTTTTGTCTTTCCTTACTTCTCTGGCCCTCTGAAATTTTGGTGTTCCCTTATGTTTCTTCATACCCTTCTGTCCTTCTATTCTTAGTCTATAAGTTCTCAGTGATTTCATTTTTACATAACCCCTCAATTGCTGCCTATACATTGGTGGCTCCTAAATATGTGTTCTTAATCTAGATCTCTAAGGGCTAATCCCTTCTAGAAACTTCTAGCCAGATATTCCACAGATATTTAAAATTTAATACAGTATTTACATCCAGACCAGAAAAGCCTTTTTCCTGGGCCTTGCACTTTAAAACATCCCACATCTCTCCTACTCCCTCTTCTTTCTCTCTTTCTCTCTCTCTCTCTCACACACACAGAGTACCAAAAAACACAAGAGTGCCTCTGTCATTTGAGATTGGCTGCTTAGTGCTGTATAGCACAACCTATAACCTTAAACATCTGTACTCCTAACACTGTAAAGTTCCCAGGTAATTTAATCTCCCCTTATCCTGTCTTGTATCTTCAAAACAAAAGGCAACTGTGTAGGAACATTCTTCCGTTAGAGTGAGAGACAGACACTGCTTCAGACAAAAGGATTTGCGCTGTAAAAGCAGTTAGATAAGAAAAAAAAAAAAGATGTAATTTTCTTGTAAAATCCCACCTCAGAATATCTAAAAGAGTAGCATATCCCAGTATTACCAAGTATCTTCTTTCTTTTTTTAAATATCTTTCTGAAGGTTCTGAGGAATTAGCATAGTATTTACAACACTTAAGGAATTATCAATATGTAGATAAAAACAATTTGCATGAAACATACACATTTTTACTGACAATTAGATGAAGTGTCATATAAATGCAAAAGTTTGGTTTTTGTAAAAATAATATCTAATTACATTTCTTAAAATTTTATTTTGTAATTTTATTTCAACATTGTATATTTATTTAATGTACTTTATATGTAATTTTAATTATTTTGGAAAATTAACTTTAAAAATGTATATTTTTAATATTTTTTCCATTAATTCATGTTAATTTACATTTTTTATGAAGGTACATTCAAATTGCACACACTTTGAAGATAATTATATTTTATTTTCAATCATTTACATAATTCAGTGAGTACCGTTCAACATTGTGACAGTAACCAACAAGTACAAAAGTATAGCCCAGGAAAGGAAAAAGATTAAAAAGCCAAGAAATAGAAATTTTCTCTGAATAAGACATAATTTTTAAGATAGCATTATAGGACTTTTTAAACAGGTTTTTTTTTTTTTTTTTTTTAGCTTAACATCTGACTTTTAGATATTTAGAAATGTAGCACGTGAGTTTCCATTTATACTCTTGCCACACGCTCGGCAAATGTTAGGTATAGGACTTTTCAAATTCTGTGTCCATAACCCAACTTAATATCTTTTTCTTTTAAATCTACTTTGCTTCATACGTTTCCTAATATATTACTCAACCCTCTACCCAATTACTTAAGCCAGAAACCTACATGTCACTCGAATTCTTCTTCACCCCTAAAATCTAGTCATCAAATATTTCTTTTTTAATTCTGAAGTCTTTTTGTGGGGGGCAAGGCCCTTGGCCATCTGAAGTTTTGCTGAAATATCAGCTCACAATGAGGCAGATTAATAAGAAAAGAAATACAAATTTATTTAACTGTGTGCACAAGGAGAATCACAGTGATTGCTCCATATCCCAATAGCGTCCAAAAGCTTATAGACCATATTGAGGTCACAGAAAGACTGAGGGCTTGGATTCTGGCAAAACAGGTTATAGGACCAGGAGAAGAGGAATTCTATTGGGGGGCAATAAATGATTACTAGGGAGAATGATTGGATTGGGGAACAGAAATTAACTTATTAATAGTTTTCTTTGGAATTTAAATGATCCTTGGAGACAGTCCACATTTTGTAAAAATAGGCCCTGCAGTAGTCTGTTTTCATACTGCTAATAAAGACATACTGGAGATTGGGTAATTTATAAGGAAAAGAGGTTTAATGGACTCACAGTTCCATCTGGCTGGGGAGGCCTCACAATCATGGCGGAAGGCAAGGAGGAGGAAGTCGCATCTTACACGGCAGCAGGGAAAAGCAAGCTTGTGCAGAGGAACTCCTCTTTATAAAACCATCAGATCTTGTGAGACTTATTCACTATCATGAGAACAGCATGGGAAAGATCCATGCCTATGATTCAATTACCTCCCACTGGGTCCCTCCCATGACATGCAGAAATTGTAGAAGCTACAATTCAAGATGAGATTTGGGTGGGAACACAGCCAAACCGTATCAGGCCCATTCTGGTGTGGTTACATTCTTGGTCTTCTTTCCAGTAAAGGGTAGTAAGATAACAGGGAGGGGAACAAGGACAATTGTTCTCCTTGGTGGGTCAGAGTCCTACCTTTATGTAGACAGATGAAGAGTCTCTTCCAGCTCATGTTGATCTCTAAGGATTTTTAATTCAAAATTCTCATTATATCAGAGAGCCACATTTTGTGGTGAAATTTCCTGTGCCCATTCAATTTTTAAAATATCTTTAGAATTCATCATCTCCTCAGAAATCTTTCTGGGCCAACCTATACAAAACAGCCTCTTCCACCCTTCCTTTCAGCAACACCCTATCTCTATTGTAAACTAAAAAGAGTATCTGAAAGAGTTCTCAATCAACTTAGAGGTTTTTGTTTTTGCTTTTGTTTTGTTGTTTTGTTATGCTTTTTGTCAAGGTTGAGAATATACCTGGAAAAGGAGACGCAAGTCATAGTAGGGTTGTAATCAAGTATTTTAGTTTGAAAATGCATTTTAACCCTTTTTTTCTAGTCTTAGAATATAATCTTGAAATATATTTTGAAATACTCTGTTTCCTTCACTTTCTTACCAGACACTCCCTTACACCATGCATGCTTATCTAATTCTATGCTTACTTAAAATTTTCAGAGACTAAGGGCCAGGTGCAGTGGCTCATGCCTGTAATCCTAGCACTTTGGGAGGCCAAGGTGGGCAAATCATGAGGTCAGGAGATTGGGACCATCCTGGCCAACACGGTAAAACGCTGTCTCTATTAAAAATACAAAAAATTAGCTGGGCGTGGTGGCATGTGCCTGTAGTCCCAGCTACTTGGAAGGCTGAGGCAGGAGAATCGCCTGAACCCGGGAGGTGGAGGTTGCAGTGAGCTGAGATTGTGCCATTGCACTCCAGCCTGGGTGACAGAGCAAGACTCTGTCTCAAAAAAAAAAAAAAAAAAAAAAATGTCAGAGGCTAATCTTGAGATAAATCAGCCATGGATACCAAGCTGCAGAACTCTCCCCAACCTGGAGATTACCTCAAGATCATTAATCTACAACCTGGCCACAACCAAGATGGCACCAGCCTGCACTACAGGTGGACAATAACTCAAGATAGCCCTCAAAACAAAACATGCAGACCTGCACCCTGCACCACGCCCACATGTTTCCCATACCAAGTTTCCCTTTTTAAACCCCCTCAGTCATTTGAGATGGTTTTTGGATGCATGAGCCTAACCATCTCCTCAACTGCTGGTATTTGAATAAAGCTGCTTTCCTTCTACCATACCTCATCTCCTGTGTATTCAGCTTTTTGATCAGTGAGCAGCTGGACCTGAGTTCAGGTACAAGATCTGTGTCCCATACTTTTTCCAGAAAGGATTTTGAGGGCTTCAGTATTTAAATAGGGAAAAACGCAGGCCAGGAGGGGAAAGGGGAAAAAAAGGAGGGAAGGTAGTGAGATAAGTGATCACATTCCTGTCATGCTTTCATTAGCAATCATTGAATCCATATGTTACATGTGAAAGGCGGTGGTAGGAGAACAGTCAATTACTCATTCATCTCTTACTCAGTCAATCTGCATTTGTCTGGGGGGTGGGGGGGCGGGGTAAAATGATAATTTCCAGTCTTGTTTTTGTCCTGTACTTGTGAAGATAAACTGTTAATTTTCATTGTTAGGGTAAGGGAGGCCCCTGAAAGATATGTGCCCATCTATCTTGCAGCTGACTGTTTAGTAACAAAAGGAAAGGCAGTTTCTTGCACGACTCAGTTTCCAGGCTTAACTTTTCCCTTCTGCATAGTGAGTTTGGGGTCCTGAGATTTTATTTTATTTTCCTTCCACACTATCTAATTTCTTCCTCGTACTTATTAATTTGGAACTTATTTATTAATTTGGAACTTATTACATTTATATACTTATTTTTCAGAGATTAATCTCTATCCCTACATGATAGTACAGGCTCCAAGTAGGTTTATCTAGCTCATCACTATATTTATGAGGCCTAGAACACTGCCTGGCACATAACAGCAACTGAGTAAATAACTTGTTAAATTAATGAATTAATTTTCTGTGTCCACACAGATGTTTAGTGAAAAGAGAATGTCTCATTTTAGGCAACTTTTTTTTGAAGAGCAAAACATTTAGTGTGTCTGTGCAGCCCTTTTGATACACGAAAAATTTTGTTATTGGTCTTACAGCTGCATTTAGAATATCCTTTCACTGAATGAAGAAGCATTCTCTTAAATAACGGGACTTTCTTAGCTGCAGTACTGATTAATGGCTCATTGTGCAAGCAAACTCAGGGTGATGAAAGATGTTTGAATCTTCTAAGAAGTCTCTGTTTCCCTGACAATCTTTTGGACTTTATTCTTGAAAGCCACACATTCTTTTAATAACATATGATCATTATTTTTCTTAAAGGTTTTCATTGTTTCAGGTCTATTTTATTATTCTAAAAGGTAATTTCTTATTAACAATAGGAAATAATTAAATTATAAAGTTTTCAAATAAAGGTGTCCTTTAATCTTACATATGGTTTTCAAAATTATTTGACTCATGTGATAAAAGTTTTTGTTAACCAGTGTATTTTAAACTCAGTGTTTCTTGACATTGGTGAAATAAACATATTAGGTCAAAGAGAGTGCAAGTTACTTCTTATATTAAACACAACCTGGAAATGATATATTGATTAATGTCTGTGGTTGTAGACATGTGCGTTGTAAGTGTCTCTCCAATTGGATTCTTTGTCATAAGTAAGGGTTCTCAACATTTCCGGTGGGATTCCACTTTTTCATTTTTCTCTTCTCTATGGGTAGAATACCAGTTTTTTTCTCAATTCCTTGCTTTGACTGTATTATTTTAGTCTATAGAACAGATGGCTTTCAAATTATTGAGCTTGCTCTTGAGAAATGTCTTGAGAAATGCAAACTTAGTCAAGAAAACCTTTAAGCAATTTTTCATGTGTTTCTTTTTTTATAAAATTAGTCCATGAAACCTAGTTTTGAAAATGAATAACATGATTCATAATTAAGATAGTATAAATTCAACTTCATCTATACTTTCCTTAATGAGTAAAATACTTTATAGACAGCTGGAAAGATTTAACTGTACTAATGGTATATCACTGATTATAAGCAAAACTTTAAAATGAATGTAAATTAGTTCAGAGAAGCAGAAGAAAGAGACATTTTAATTCTCATCAGCAAGTCATTCATTTTCTCTTGGTTTCTTTACACACTACTTTATGTTTTTGGAAATGAGTTCATCGTGCCCACATCTGAACACAGAAGCAGTGTTACTGTGCCTGCCCTTAACTCTCTCCCGTCTGTTCTCCACAATGCATACCAGTTATCTTTCTAAAACATATTTTTTTGTATCACTTTCCTGATTAAAAATCTCAGAGACCCCAGATTCCAATGATAGCCTTCAGGGTTTGAGCTTAACTTAAGGAGTTCAACTCCTGGAAAATGTTTTATTTTTCAGTCTTAACCATATATTATTAAAAAGTCATTACCTGGCAGGCCTCATGAGGAAAAGGTACCCTCCCTACATCAGATGTGGTATACAGCCAGGGCACTACAGTTTCCAAGGAAAGTTGCAATCAAAGACTCAGGCCCCTCTGGCCCATCCTGCCCTGCATATTTGCATTCCTGGCCCATGTGTTTCATTTCTAGATATCTTTATCTGAGGCCTGAGCAGAGGTCGTCTTTAGGTACCTCTGCCAAGGCCTCCTTATGAGATAGGTGGGAAAGAGAGACCTTGAAGACATTTTGCCCCAGTGGGGCCCATAATACCTCTGGCCCTTTTTCCCTGGGCTCTCTCAACAATGAGACAACTGCCATGATACCTGAGCTCTCGCCCATGTGCAACACCTTGGGGGAAAGTGGAACAGGAGGAGTCGGGACTTCCTCCAATATCCACTCTTGCTTGTACCATGGCAGTAAGTCATTAAAAGCTTCACCATTTCTTTCCTTTTTGGCTTCAATCAGCTAACTTGAGATCTGGCAACCCAGCTCTTTCTCCCAGCTCAGCTGAGCCCTTGACACCACTCAACACTGCCTCAGGTACCACAGCCGACTCTGCCCTGGGCACCTGCACTTCCAGTCTTGGCATTTCCCCTCTTGTTTCTCTCTTTTCTTCTCATGTTCTTTCCATGATTGAATAACTCGCTCAGGGGCTTATTTTCAACCTGATTTATTCTGGCAGAATTAATTGCCTCCTCCTCTGTATTCTCCTCATGTGGGTAGGTGACTGAGAAGTAATTCTTATTAAAATAATTTACATTATAAAATTATAAAAGCAACATGGCCACGTTACAGTACATTTGAAAAAAAAGAAGAGAGTAAATAAATAGTTTTTAATTATCCTACCACCTTGAGCAATTTTCATTATCATCTGGGGATTTATCTTTAACTCAATTGTCTTATATCCTCTATGTTTAAATAGTTAAATAGTAGTTACAGTGTAACTCCAACCACTTGTTCTTAGCCCCACCCCACTAACAACATGCATGCAATGAAGATGTCTTACTATTGATAAAACAGTCTTCAAAACCAGTGTTTCAATGACATTATAATAATTTATAGAGAACTGACATTATTTGCTAAGCTATATTGCTAATCACTTGTTTGAATTGTTGCTATCTTAGTTACATGAATGTACTAGCACGGGTGAGGTAGCAGTGATGAGGATACACTGAGGCAAGACCAGAGCTCAGGGTACTAATTTGAAAAACCAAGAACCTCATATACTGCCATAAAATATGAATGTGAAAAAAATGAAAATGTCAAGGCATTCCAAATTATATAGCGGTATAGGGCTACTATGATGTATCTGTCATATTCTTGGGTCTGCATTTAGACTGTGAGAATTTCTAGGTATTTCTTTCTCCTTCTGGAGATTTACAGTCAGTCTTCAAGTTTGCTCCTCTATAAGAATGTATCTGATTTTGTTAAGAAAGTTCTTGAGAATTGCTTCTGAACATTACAAAATTGACTACCTATCAGTCTTCTTATTCATCTTTACCTGCTAATGCTGGTTTCCCACATAAGTACTCAGGGATGGCTCAGAAATAAACAACGAACAGTTGTTGGTAAAAGTCCCCTTAAAAACTTCTCCTTGTGCTAGGACCAGAGTTACTATGGGAGAATAAGCTTGTCTCACATACCATGTAAAGTCAAAGAACAAGAAAAAATTGCTTCGTTGTAAAGAATATGATATAGTACCTGCGAAATGAAACTGTTTTAGGAGATGCAGAAAGAAATAGAAAATAGTTTAACAGTAGTTCAAAAAATATCTATTTCTCCCATATCGTTGAAGCCTATGCACACTGGCATTTTTCCTGGCCTATGAGCTTTTAACTGTACTAAAAGATAACCCATAATATATTACAGTAAAGGTCACCTGTCTAAGTAGGTGAGAGTTATTACATCAAAATAATGACCAGGAGAACATGAAAGAAATGAACTCAAGTTATAGGGAGAGATTTAGAAAGGCTATAATAATTTCTTCTCACTGCCCCCTTGAGAAGTCCTGTTAATATAGGAAGGCTATAAAATGCAATTCCTTATAATCAATACATCTAGGATACATTTCTACGTATCTAGGAGGGTGTAGGTGTGGTCCTACCTAAAAGCATAACAAACAGCTAAACAAATGACTTCTTATCACTCCAGTCAGTCAAAATGTCATTTTTTTAACATAGTAGCTGTTAATTTAGGCTCCCCTTTAAAACAAAACAAACAAAAAACAGTTTTAAGAAAGCCAACTGGTGAAGCATTATGTGGAAGTGAGGGCAATGCTTCATTCTATTTATTCCATGACTTGATAAAATATCCAGGTTCACTATTTAGGTGACTTTTTTTATAGCAGTCAAACGAATTATACAAATGTCAAGCAAAAAGTGAGATTATGTTGTGTCTATGACAAATAGTCTACGGAGAAGCAGGCTTTACTGTTGCTGCCTTAAATGTTAGATATTTTTCAATTTAATATGTAACCTTTTCTTTCCCATCTTCTCATTATGGTCTACTAGTTCTCCTATTTGTTATTTATAAACACGGACTTTCTTCAAATGCTCTGTATTCCACATCTCTAACTGCTTCACTAAACCTTTCTTAAAGAGCAGGGTGAGTTCGCAAGTAACTCAGAGAGATAATCCAGATGATGGATGATTGACCTGTGTATTACAGACAAAAATAGGATTGGTTCAGCTATTGTTTAGACTCAACTGCTTGTCAAAGTTTTGACACTTTAACCCAAGTATTATTTAAGATCTATGGAATAAAAAAAAAGCAAATATTATGCACAAAGCATTGTGCAAAAAAAAGACAATGATACTGAGGCAAACTAGTGCACGAGTCCAGCTCCTCAGTATAAATAAACAAGCATCTTCGAATTTAGAAGTGAATGAAAATCAAAAGAATCTTGATTAATTTTCAACTCTGCAGAATATGCTACGTATGCCCCTTAACCGTGCTCTTCAAATAGTGATGACAAACTGAGAACATAGGCCAGGGTGTGCACAAGGTGGTAGTGAGGAGCCCAGTGCGGGAAAGCAAGGGACAGAGCCTGACACCAGCTGAGCTGTATGTTTTCTGCTAGTATTACAGTGGGTTGATGAGGGAGAATGTCAGCTGCTGCCTTTTCCACCCCCAATACCTTTTTCCTGCTTTATTTCTATTACTGACTTATTACCGTCACTTCCTAACACTGGGAAGTCACTATTGCTTCCGAAGACAAGTTAATATAACAATGGGTGGCCCATATATTCTAGCAACAGAAGGCCAGGGTTTAAATCTTACTCAAGCACTTTCTACCTGTACAGCCTTGGGCAAGCCAATTAAGCTTTCTAATGCTTTCTTGTCTAAAAAATGAGGAAACAGTGTATACCTCATTTTTGGAATATTTAAGTGTCTTAAAGTGTTCAAAATGTCAAATTTATAGTGAGCAACTGTTAGGGGTACGATAATGCTGGTTCTCCTCTCCCTGAAGGATACTAGTACCCATTCTTCTGAAAAAGAAGTGCCATTCATCTCCCTTGCAGAATCCTTTTCATTTTATCAATCTAGTCACCTGGGATGCCTTCTATCCTCTATGTGCAGATCATTTTAATTTCATGCCTGAACTATTTCAATAGTCTCTTAACTTGTCTCTGATCTCCAGGTTATTCCCCTCCCATCTCTCTTGTTCACTGTTGCCAGACTAATCTTTCTAAAGTGTCCTTCTGACCCTGTCATTCTGCTGCTTAGAAATATTTAAAATATTTCTAACAAATACAAGAAAAATTCAAAACTGCTTGCTGACACAGCAGAGCAGGCCTCACCCTAATATGAACCAGATAGCATTTATTTCTTGAATCTTTTAAATTCCTGGTGCTTTGCATGTATTTGCTCTAATCCTTAGAACAATATGGCAGGACAAGCACCAATTTTACAAGTAGGAAATGGAGAATCAAACAGGTTTGAGGACTGGACAAAATTCAAAAGCTAGAAGGTAGGGAAGTTTGAACTCCCATTTGGTTTTGTACCCTATCAAGTCTGTATTCTTCATTAACACACACTAACTCTCAAACAATTGTACCCTCACATTATACTGCCTACATCTCTATATTTCATGTGTTTCCAATTATTTGGTAACATGGTGGTATCCACTATCAGACTGTGGGTTCCTAGCATGGAGGGATTACACTATCTTTTTCTTCTCTGCATCTCTTGGCACTTGCCCATAACAAATAGGACACTCAGTAAAGTATATAATAAATTAATGGATCAATTAATAATTAAAGACCCCCCAAAAAAGACATTAGGAGCAATGTAAGATGGGCTTTGAGGGCCCACTGCAACCTGAGTGCAGTGTGGGTAACTGTATTTTGATGATGGAGAAGACATTAAAAGGTGTGAGAATTGTTTGTGAAAATCTAAATGAGAGATTGAGCACTCAAATCTGTCCCCACATTTTAACTATATTTGTTTCCCTTCTTTCATAGTAACAACCTCTTATACTATAGTAGTTTAGCCTTTTTTCCTGTATAAAACTAGAAGTCGTACATTTTTAAATTACATTATGAGTTTGCTTCTCCTCATGTTATATTCTGTCCTTAGTAATAGTTGTGAAATGTAGTAGAGTTCAATTCCCCGTGGACTTTATATGACCTTGTGACTTCATAGCTTAAGGATGGGTCCTAATTGTAGCTTTGCTTTAGAAAGAAATAATGTCATCTGCCTGTGGAAACACAAAGAACTTTTTATTACCCGACTCTGTCACTCAAAGTCTAATCCTGACCATACAGAATACAGTCCAATCCAAGGTCTAATATTTAACTTTCAGTGTGTTGGGGGGGGTAGATGGATGTGGGTGTGTGGGTATGATATCAATTTTATTTGGGTAACTGAGAAATGATGAGGGCATTAATTTCTGCAATTAGGATTTACAGGCATGTTTACAAATAATAATTTCATATCATGTCAATAAAAAACAAAGTTCAACCAAATAAATTTAATTAGTCCAGTGACTCTCAAATTTAAAAAGAATAGCTAGCCCCAAGGGATTTTTCAACCTACCCTCTAATAAAAAAAGTAAGCTTGGTTGGTGCTTCAAAAATACATAACTAAATTCCCTCCACCACACACACACACACACACACACACACACACACACAACGGGATTGCTGTAGTTGAGCAATTTCTTTGCAGAGGTCTATATTTTTACATTTTTAAGTATATTAATTTCTTTTGCAGCACAGAATTGGCAATACATCTTCTCACTATTCTTTGCCTTTCAGCAGTACAATGATTAGTGGAAAAAGTAAGGCAAAACTGCCCTTGGAAAACCAATTAATACCAGTTAAGCAGAGAAATGTTGACATTCATCTTAAATCAAAAGCATTTCCTGGGCCTTGTTAACATATTTGATGATAAATAAAGGACAAACAGAGACAAATGTAAAAAATAATCACGTAGTGACAGAAATAACAATACTAGAAGTAAAAGAGAGATTCAGTATTTATTGGGACTTAGTAATTCAATTTCAGTCTCTGGAGTTTAGATTATTGATTATTTTCAGTCATAAAGAGTGAATAACTAAAAATAAAAAACACCATGAAGCAGTAATGGTTATTTATCATGATTGTAAAAATTATTTTATTTATTTTATTAGGCACTTTTCCATTCTCTTTATGAGAGGTAGTATATGTCTGCATTGCTACATAATTGGTTTCGGCTGCTAGCCATCTGACAGTTAATTACATATTGCCTGTGTTGTGGTCCTAGGAGAGGTTCCAACACCTACCAGAATCTAGTCTGAAGCAGTTCTATCATGTAGTAAGAGGGAGAGTGCCTCCTTTATGCAAGAAATATGATTGATTTGCCCTATAGACATAGTAAAATTTATCTTTATATTTGAGATGTTTCCATTTTAACCCTCTGCAAAGATAATAATTAAAAATTATTTATAAACCACAAATCTTTTAAATGTATCAATTAAAAATATTTTCTTGTTACTGGTCTTAAAACTCATATTTTATGGGAGAATAATTTGTCTCATTCTTATTACCTACTCTCAATACAATTCTGTATGTGTATGTTTCAGCAAGGAAAACACTTCTAAATATACCTAATTAAAGTCACCAATTAAAAAGAAATAAGGAAAATTATTACCAGACATCCTGGGAAAAACAATAATACCACAGCTATTTTATTAAGATAACTATATATACATATAACTTTTTATCAAACTCAGACACTCAAGAGCAAAAGGAGATACTATTAATATTAGATTAAACTACATAAAAATTGCTGCATTTATAGGCTAAAATGATCAAATACTGTTGACGTCATATGGTTAACCTATACTTACTAGGGGACAAAGGGAGAAAATAAAGAATGCCCCAAGCAAATTGGGATATGTACGTACCTTACTTTTCCTTCTGGAACTGTTTTAATTAATGAAGTATGGTACCAATCATATGAGGCTTGGTGTTGCGAATCAACTGCCTACTCTGTGCCCACATGAGAGATGTCTATTCCATATTCAGCACTTCTCCACGTTTATTTTTGATTTATAAATGGTGAACTTACCTACACTTCCTATCATACTTTTATGTGCTGTCAGTTCCAGCTTAAAGCAAATACACTTTCTTTGCTTGTGGCCTGTATCTCCCTTTGCCTACCTATTTCTTCGTGTAATATTCCTCTTCCTTCTGCCCGTACCCTCCCACAGTATGCCATGCCTATCTCAGCCTTCAACTATTCTCTATTAAAATATACATGTTCAGAAGTGGAATTGCTAGATCACACGGTCATTCTATTTTAGCTACCCAGGAAACCTCCTTCCTGTTTTTTTTTTTTTTTTAATAATGGCTGTATTATTTTTATATCCCCACCAAGAGTGTACAAGTGTTCCATTTTCTCCACACTCTCACCAACAGTTGTGAACTTTCACCTTTTTTTATAGTAGCCATTCTAATAGTTGAGAAGTGATATCTTGTGGTTTTGACTTGTAATTCCCTGATGATTAGAGATATTGACTATTTTTTCATATAGCTGTTGGCCTTTTGTATTTCTTCTTTGAAATCAGTATGTGGAAGAGATATCTGCGGTCCCATGTTAATTGCAACATTATTTATAATAGCCAAGATTTGGAAACAAACTTAAGTGCCCATTGAAAGATGAGTGAATTTTTTAAAATGTGTTTTAAATATACATAGTTGAATACTACTTAGCCTTTTGAAAGAATAAAATTCTGTCATTTGTGACAATATGGATGAATCTAGAGGATGTTATAAGTGAAATAAACCAGAAAGAGAAAGACAAATATCACATAATCTCACATATATGTGGAATCTAAAAATTTGAACTCATAAAAGTAGAGATAGTAGAATGGTGGTTGTGGGGGTGGGCAGGGTAGGGGAAATGCTGGTCAAAGGGTATAAAGCTTCAGTTAGAGAGTAGGAATGCATTCTGGTGATCAGTTGCACAGCACAGTGACTATAGTTAATTATAATAAATTGTATATTTCAAAATTGCTGAAAGAGGGGATCTTAAATGTTCTCACTACAAAGAAATGGTAAACATGTGAGGTGATTAATATACTAATTAAAATAATTTATAAAATTTATAAAATAAATAAAATAATTTACATAAAATAATTCAAACCGAATTTGTTGCTTTACTTAGATGAAAAATTTGCATATTAACAAAACTCTTTAGTAGTCTGTAGCAAGGAAGTGATAAGCTCAGTGATGTTAAACATGTTGGTGGGCCAGGTGGTGAGGTATCTTAGAGTGAAAGCATCTTTTTCACTATCTTCAAATAAAATCTTATAGATATTTGACAAATAATAGTCAAATAATGTCAGGCTTATCATTAATTATTACTTTATGCTGTTAACAACATAGTACATAGGGTCAAGTGCAGTGGCTCACACCTGTAATCCCAGCACTTTGGGAGGCCAAAGCAGGCAGATCACGAGGTCAGGAGTTCCAGACCAGCCTGGTCAATATGGTGAAACCCTGTCCCTACTAAAAATGGAAAAATTAGCTGGGCATGGTGGCACACACCTGTAGTCCCAGCTACTCAGGAAGCCAAGAAAGAAGAATTGCTTAAACCCAGGAGGCAGAGGTTGCAGTGAGCCCAGACCGTGCCACTGCACTCCAACCTGGGCAACAGAGTGAGACTCCATCTCAAAACAACAACAACAACAACAACAACAACAACATAATACACAGATTGGTTATCATCCATGCAACCTAATGATAGAGAGACCCTAAATATTCATATCACATTCAGGGTGTTTATTTAATACCCCATTACAGATACAACTACTTAAATTAATTTAATATGTTGGGTGACTAATTATATTTCTCTTTCCACATCTTAATATAGATGATTTCTAAATCTTATAAATGGTTCCCAAGCAGGACTACTTGAAAATGTGAGCCAGGAAATCTCAGTTCCTACAGTATCAAATAAAATGGTATATTAATTTGGTATGGCTCCCCTAATAAAGATAACAAAGTACCACAGACAGTGTGGCTTAAACAACAGGAATTTATTTCCTTAAAATTCTGGAGGCTAGATGTCAGAAATTAAGGAATTGGCAGGGTAGGTTTCTTCTGAGCCTCTCTCCTTGACTTCCAAATGGCGACCTTCCCACTGTGTCTTCACATGGTCTTCCCTCTAAATGTGTCTCTGTCCTAATGTTTTCTTCTTATAAGGATACCAGTCATATTGGAATTGGGCTCACCTTAATGACCTGATTTTAACTTAATTACCTCTTTAAAGACTCTACATCCAAATACAGTCATTCTGAAATATGGGATATAACGGATGGTATGGGTTCATTGGAAATGTACTATACCTATTACTAAAGGGTAGGTAGCGTAGTACCTTTGGTAGTAGTTAGGGTAGTACCTTTCCAATGAAAAACATGATTTGGTTTGAAAATCGATCAGATTTTATTCCTAAACCTAGTTTACAGAAAGAGAAAAACCCACTCTGCAATATTAATAGACATGATTATTTAAAGGCAGAAAGCACCACCAGCCAATTCTCTGTGATTGCAACTAGACAATGTAATTAAGTCATTTTAAAATCGCTGTGATATGTAATCTCAGAATTTGTTTTTCTGTGAAAAAAAATTCCAATAAGCAAGGAGAAATGCTAGATATCCAATGCATTTTCCAATTGATATTTAACTCAGGGCAAGAGATAAAACATGATAGGGTACTGGATTTGAATGCTATCTCCATGGCAATGTTAGTTATAGTCTGACCTATAGATGATCTAATTTTTAATTTCCTTATCAATAAAATGAGGATAATTGTTTATACTTCAAAAAATTGTTTATAGGAGTTCAAGGACCAGCTTGAACAGCATAGCAAGACCTCACCTCAAAAATATTAAATAACTAAACACATAAAATTTTTAAAAAGTTGTCTTGAGAATTGAACTAATGAACTAATAGTAGCAGATAGTCAAATAATGCTTGCCCCCTTCTCTTCTTTTTTACATTTAATTTGGGCAATATTCAACTGATCCTTCATACTGAAAATCAAAACAGCTTTAAGGTACCTCTTTAAAACAAGGCCTTCAGAGAATAAAGATACCCACCTATTGGTAACATAGGCCTTGAGATAATCTGGCTCAGCATATACCAAAATAATATCCTGCAATATGGAGAATATAAATGTACTTTATTGTGTCTCCTCTGAAAAACAGAATTCATTGCCTGTTTGTATGTTTACAATCTGAGAGGGAAAATCCCAAGGTCAAGATAGGACACACTTTCATACAGATCACCAATAGGGAAATTAAGTAGAAGGGGATAATTTGATAAGCTTCCCCCAGAAACCACAAATAAAGGCAATGCTCACACAATCATATAAATTATCCTGGAAGTGGTCTGACCAGTAAGAAAAGGGTGTTTATTACATATTGGTAATAAATAAATTATTAATGAATGAACAAGTGAGCCTGCATGGAGCTGTTCTGGTTGTGCTATCTGCTTAACACATTCAGTTTCTGAGGAGCTGAGGAAAAGTCCCTAAGATGAAGTGATTAGTCCCCACATCTACCTCTGAGGGTTGATATAAAATTTTATGCCAAGTAAATGTAACAGGAAGCCCTTTAAATTCATCTCTCCATTTTGCTTTTACTCTGGACGATCTACCCTGTAATTGCTACAGGGCTGTAAGGGATGTTAGCCAGAAATAAAAATGCAATTTGAGTTAGAATCTAAAATCTGAGTACATGACATTGTCAAGAAAAAACATTTCCAAAGCAAAGATCATGGTTTGATTACATTTCTACTTATTCATCATCATCCCACATAGTAATTTTTACTTATAAACATTTGAGATATGCCTATTACAGTTATGTAATGTTTCAAATTACACATAATATGGCCTGAGCTGTGCCTAATAATCTACTGTAATAAGTTCTCTATTTGCACAATGCTGTACAATAGTTTCATGTAAGGCTTCTTTTTTATTCTTTTGTTTTCTTTTGTTTAGTTTCAGTAAAGAACGGCTTACAAAAGAACTTGAGGATTTTGAAACAAAGAAATTCTCTGAGACAAAAAAAGTGCTACTTATTTCAACATAGCAAACAGAACTTCTGTAAGTTGATAAAAAAATCATTCATCTGTTTTAAGTGTGTTTTCAAAACAAGCTTTTGGCCTTTGGTCCCCACAAAACCAATTATAATTCAAGTTTATTTTAACATAATTTTTTTAAATCTAGAAAAATATTTAACTCACTTGTGTGAATATTCCTGAAGCACAGAAGACAGTCCTTTTCTTTCTGAATTCCTAGATTCAAGCAGGGGTGTCTGTAATATAAAGAATGTTCAATGTTTGTTAATTTTTCTTCAATGCTGTGTTAAAAAATACATTTTAAGATCATTCATTTAGATTTCCCTTTTAATTTACATAGTCCGATATACACAGTAAAAAACATTAATAATTGCTGGTTTGGGTGTTTAAAAACATTTTTTTAGAGATGAGTGTCTATGTTACCCAGACTGGATTCAAACTCCTGGGCTCAAGCAATCCTCCCACTTCGGCCTCTCAAGTAACTGGGACTACAAGTGCATGCCACCATACCCCACCTACTAATTGTTGATCTTTAAACCATCTCCCAAAGTAGAAAATCGTGAAGTAATTAATGCACTGAAATTAACATTGTTTTAGAGTGCTTCAGTTATAAATGTACAAATAAAAGACATAAACTTACAAGCTAAAAAATTTTTACAGGAAAAGATCCTTAATGTTTCACCATTTAAATTTAAGACATACTAGTATATTCATTACAAAAATTATCGAAAGGCCATTTAGCTATTTATGGATAACAACACTTTATTGAAAATATCTCTTGTCATTCACGCTTCGACTAACCCTAAATCTGGAGAGAAGCAATTACAAATGCCTTCATAATTAAGAGGTAACCCAAATAGGGGAAATATTTTAACATTTAAGTACTAAGAAAATCTTTGATTTCTATTGTGCTTCAGCCACTACCATGGTAAGATAATTGATTAGAAAACAGTGACACACACACACAAGATTGGTAAAACAGATACTCAAAACCTAGAAAACAAGAAAAATGTTTAGAGATGAATTAATACGTTGTCTCATTTTGCATTATCCTCATGCTCGTTGATTCTGGGGACAGTAACAACAAATATTTTTGATCCATTACTTTACACTTTGGGATTCTTCTTTGTTTTTAATTATATTTTGGTATTTTAAGAGAATACCTTACAACACATTGATTATGAATTCATGCTTTTATCACACAAATATTTGTTAAAAGCTTACTATGTGGCAAGTGCTACTGTATACACCCCATGCTTAGTACACACACACACACGTACACACATTTAATTTATTGTCTCACGTTTGTTCATAAGTGTCTCAGCATCTGTCTTTTTTTCTTTCTATTTTTTTTAAGACAGGATCTCACTCTGTCTCTTGTGGAGTGCAGTGCCATGATCTTAAGCTCACTGCAGCCTTGACCTCCTGGCTCAAGCAATCCTCCCATCTCAGCCTCCCAAGGAGCTTAGGAGCACAGGAGCAAGCCATCACACATGGCTTTTGTCTTATTATTTGGAGAGGCTAGTCTTGCTATGTTGCCCAGGCTGGTCTCAAACTCCTGGCCTCAAGCATTCCTCCCACCTTGGTCTCCCAAAGCACTGGGATTACAGGTGTGAGCTACTGTACCCAGCCTGTTTATTTATTTAGTAACACAACTAAACTACACATTTCTGTAGAGGAGGAAATAATTTTTTATTTCTAGTAATTACTCTTGAGCATATGGGGCTACAATTAAAGGGTGATAATTGTTTAAAATAAAATTACTCCAAGGAAACAGAAACATCTGAATCCCTTGCTCAAGGGATTCCCCACCTCAGTGTGTCAGAGATTATATACTAACAAGTAATAAGGCAAAGTACTCTTTATTAACTACTAAGGGTATTGGTTTCAAAAAGTCAAATCCCATGTAGAACCTCTTTCCTTCCAGGTAGACCTGAAAGGTCAAGACTCAAAGCAGAGCAAATGACTCTATCTTTGTTTTTACACCAAATCCTAAATGTGAAACCAAAGTCTTAGATCTCTGTGGACATCTAAGAGCAGCCACCTGAGGGAAAGAACTAAAGCAAAGGGAAGCACTAAATACAGGACTAATATTTCCCCAGTGCCTAGAGAGGAGTTCCTCCAGGCTGCCTGACCTCGACTTCCCAAAGGCCAGTATGATAAAGAGAAACAAATGGACAGTTCTCCTTCAGCAGAATTTACTTAGGAAAAATGAGAAACCCCATAAGGACTATTTATAATGTTGAAACTCCCTCAACAACCTGCAGTCATTAGCAGAGTAGCCAATAATGACTTTAAGGCTTACCAAACCACAGTTATTCTTTGGGAGTGGAGAACAATAGGGAAATAGCAAGGGATAAAGAGGAACTTTGAGGTTCTCCTCTGCTAAGTTTCAGTAGCTACAAAATTCATAGTAATATGGAGAAGAGATAGCATAAAGTCAGTAAGTAATTTAATCTTTCTTAAAGATTCCTTATATATCCATGATTCTTGGAAATGTATATCACAAGGCTATATCCAAAATATATCAATGTATGTGTGTCTCTAAAATATTTTAGCCAATCCATACATTTTGACTATCCAATTTCATTCATAAGAGCCCATCAGTAAGAATCCATCATGGCCATTACCAAATGTGAAGTGTTTATGAAGGTATCATTAACAAATCCCTGTTAGTAATTGCCTCTACAGTTGGTCTTTCTGCCTTTCTGACAATTCCTGGAGTGCAATTTTTCAGTTTCAGCAACTAACTGCCCCTAGAGTTGAGGCTGGGACAAGCACATACATAGATATTATCACCCTGTCCATTCCCACTTTTTAAGATTATAGACATTATAACAACTGCATAAAATTATATTTTACATTTATTCTCTCTTGTTTAGTTATTTTTAAAGTAGAACAAGAGCTTCTTCAGTACTGAGAGCGGTGTCTAGCATATAGTGAGTATACAATTTTTTGAAAGAATAAATGAATCAATAAATGAAATAGACAAGTAAATATGTATAATTCAGCTTAGATTTAACTACATTTAATAAACTCATTTTACAAATACTTCTTGAGTAAATCTGGAAAGTTATCAATCACTACTTAGGCAAACGTCAACGTTGTGTTTATAACTTTTTCTTTCTTTAATTTGCTATAGATTCAGGAATTAAAGTAGTCTCTTGAATAGCCTCTTGTATTTATATTTTATTTGTTTAAAGCCAATTATAATGCTTCTTGTCACTTTCCTAATTGAAACACTCTCTAGTCTCTACTTAATTTTACAAGTATTTATCTCCAATATTTAAAGTTCAGAAAAGAATTTCCTTTTTAAATATAATTATTTTTGTTTATAAGGTTTGGTGTAGTTTAAACTGTGTCATTGAGGAAGGATGCTTAGAAATCATACTGCATTAACAATATCTCATCTCTTGATGGGATATTTATAGGATCAGTAAAATGCTATCATAGTAAACATTCACCCACCACAACTCTCTTCCACCACTCCAACTTCATGCCTCCAATCGGTAAAAATTTATTTAAGACTGACATGGATTTTGATAATTAGAGTCTATTGCAAAATGTGACTATGCTCAAAATCTGTGTAAGTGACCTAAAGAAAATAAGTTTTCCTCTCCATCTCTAATTTGAAACACTGCCAATACAATCTGCACCTAGCAAAAGCAGTACAAATATGGATATACACTAGTTTCTCCACATAATTATTTAGGATTTACTAAGTTTATTGTAACTTTAGGATTTTCCTCTTTTAACATTATCACAAAAGAAAAAGAATGCTCTGTATTTAGTAATTAGGCAATCTGAATTTCTATAATGAAATTGATATTCATATTTTTCTTAGTGTTTTATGACTTCCGCCTTGCAAAAACAAATTTATCACATTTTGATAATGTCATAAAAATCATATGCAACTTACCATTTTAAATACTAACACTACTTCCAATACCATCAATAATTACTTCCAAACACTATTTATTAGATTTGGGATTTGGTCTCTGAGAAGTAGCCTCACATTCTTTTAAGCAAATTTCCATCATTTTCTATTCTATGGCCCAACAGAGCCTACAGTGACAAAGAATATTGTTCATCAGTTTTATTTATATGAACTATCAAATTCCAGTGGATTTGGAGATAGTGAGAACTACTATTTCTGAGCATTTAAGTGCTTTGATGACCTTTAAACCATTAGCGTTGAGAAATTTTATTGCCTTCTTGAGGACTTGGTAAGTTTTTCATCAATTTGGTACAGAGCTTACCATTTTGCTCAGTTGCAGTAAGAGTGATTATTTTCCTGGGCTAGGGACACCAAAACTCACGCAAGTTTATAATAGGTCTCAAACCTGTCCACGATATTAAACTCAAAACTGATCCAGATTAAACTACAGATTTAATTCTCAAAACTGTCAGAGAGATTAAAACTACCTAATGATTTACTCTTTCAGAGCATAACAGCTATTGTTAGTTAAAGCTGAAATAAAATGATTGGTGAAAGATTCGCTTAAGTGATGACTGTCTCACACATAAGAATTCCTTAAAAAATAGAGAAAATTGATATGTATAAAAAAGCTTAATGTATTAAAAGTACAAAAACAGGTAAACACAGTCCTTTTTAAATATTAATGAACCTATTATAATTAATAGTAGTATTATTTTATCTTCAAGACAATCTGACACCTCAAGTCTTTACTTATCTCTTTTTATTTTTATTTTTAAACTGATGACTTTATAAAATGCGAGGAAAGAGAGGCTCCTATATTTTACTGCAATTCAGTTCTAAAAGGGATAAGGCACAATTTCTAGGAAGTTAATGAAGCTAAAAAGACAATGCAAACCTATACATATCAAAACATGGATGAATCTCACAAACAAACATAGCATTAAGCAAAAGAAGTCATATGCAAAAGCATATATACTATATGATTTGATGTATCTCAAATTCATATACATGCAAAACTAATCTTTGATGTTAGAATCATTATCACAGTTAACCTTGGGAAAGCGGGTAGTGATTTGAAAGGCATATAAGAGAGGTTTCCAAGGTACTATTAATGCTCTATTTCTTGACCTGGATGCAAATTACAAAGTTATGTTCATTTTGTGAAAATTCATTGAACTCTTCATTTGTGATTTGTGCACATTTTTCAGTACCTGTTATGATTAAATACTAATTTTGGATATTTTGGTGAAAATTTAACTGAGAATTTGAAGAAAAATAGGAATACATTTATGGTGTTACTAATCATTTAAAAATGCACGGAAGATACTTAAGACGTAATTACAGACTTACAGACCATAATATCTTTCCAATATAAGAATTTAGGAAAGTCAAGGGAATGTTTTTAACTATAGCTTCCTACCCTTCTCCTTCAGTCTTCCTAGTTTTGCCACTGTTTTTGTTTATACTGATAAGTCTTTAAGAATTGACTTATACCTACAGTCAGCTTTGGTTTTCTCCATTTCACTGTACAGAGAAATGTCTCTGGTTGACAAAATTCTGTCTCCCTGTATCTCTGATCTGATCTTTCTGTCTCCAATTTCTGAGCTCCAATTTTCCTAGGAGATTCTGATCTTCTTTATGATATGAAAAAAATAAAATTAAATTTTGAAGCCTAATATTAGAAAGCTTTTCTTCCCTAGAATATAAACTGAATTTTTCCCTCTTCCCCTGCAGATGGTGGTGACACCGTCATATTTTCAGGAGAACACTAACATTTTCTCTATTACCCTCATGACCCAATATTGTCCATCAAATTAATGGCAGGTGGCTCAAATAATTGGTTCAACACTTGATGCCTGAACTACCTGCTCAATAAATCTCACTTTTAGTACATTCAGAGTTTCTTTTAAAATAAATTATTTCTATATTTACTAAGTACATATCTCAAATAGAAATGGGACAAGGTGCATGACAGAAACAGTGTAACATCACTAACTTGTCTATTGTTATATTTAAAACAGAATTGAGATGATGAAAAAATTCTTCATCTGTGTTCTAACACAGGGAAACCTGAAACTGTAGTTGAAACATTGAAAAGAATCTGATCAACTGGAAGTCTTCATTACACATACCCATAGACCCTCTTCCTTTACCTTCTGTAAGAGATTTTATTCAAGTTCACTGCTCAGGGAGTCAATTGTGCTGTCTATACTAGTAAAATGACAAGAGAAAATCCAAAGGACACCTTCAGTTTGAAAATAAATCTAAAGGACTAGAACTCACCTCACTAAATGCACATCTGAAAAATGTGTATTATTTCAGTCTCAGCTTCAGTTTCTACTCCTCTGTGAAGCTCTTTTCAATTATCCAGGGTCAGATGGAGTAACTGCTTCCTGGGCTCAATTAGTACCTTCCATGCTACGCATATGTTCTCTGGAACTGTTCATGCTATTTCATAATTATTTGTTTCCATGTTTGTCTGAACTTGTGGGGTCTAGATTCAAATAAAATCGTGACAATGGATGATTGATCTGTGTATAATCAGTCCACATCAAGTGATGTTTTAAAAAGTTGTTGAATGAATTAATTAATAAATGATAACCAATGTTAGTTTTCAAAAAAAAAATCTATCACAGAGATCACGATTTAATGGTATCCAACAGATTATTTAACAAAAATAATTCAAAGCAAACAAAAAAGATTAAAAATCATCTTTTTCTCTGATCCATTTAGACAATGAATACATTTCCATTTCAGTTAATAAAGAAGTTTATATTTTCAACATTCTAAAAAAAGTGAATGTTCAAGTTATTTCCATTTGAAAATCATGTAGACTTGCAGGAAGAGGCTGTCAGCAACCTCTTCGATTGTTCGAGATTTACATGCTCATGACTGCAGGACTGATCAATCCCAGAGATAGTAATGCACTGGAGAGATTACCAGTGCAATGGGACATATATTTTCTAAATATGGTTTCACATCAGGGAAGTAAAACAATTAGATAAATAAAAATATAGATAATTCAATTTTTAAAAAATGAGTATGTCGTTGTCTAAAGTCTTCATTAATTTTTACCAAAATGTATTTCCTCTTGAAAATAACTCAATCTTTTGGACTCTAGAATAGAATGAAGGGCAACCAAAGGTCATATTATTCTGTTGAATATGACACAATTGTCCACTTTCTGGCAGCATCTTTTCCTGTTCATGTCATTTCATTTCCTCCATGCAGCTAGCCAACTGTTCTATGCTTTCTTAGCTATATTACTTAAAACACCTTTTTAATTCCTTTATAAAGTAACTATTATATTCTCCATAATTCCTTTTGTATATATTTGTAACGTGGTCCTCAAAAAGGATATGTATTTATTAGATATTAACTATTGAATATTAGGCATTATTTAGATGTTGTCCTAAAACTCAACAAATAATAGAAAAGCCTTACATAAAATAAATTTTCTAAAATTAAATAAGCAAAGGTCATCCTAAATATGATATTTAGAAGTACTGCACCTCAATTGAATCTAAAATCAGAAAACTGAAGAGGCTTCAAGATGGCTGACTAGAAGAATCCTCCACAAAGACAAACAAAAATAGAGAGTAAATAATCACACTTTGAAAAGATCACCTAAGAGAAAACATTGGCATTCAACAGAGAAGTGACAGGAAACACCTAAAGCAAGGAAGTGAGGGGAAGCAAGGTAGCCTGCTGGCCTGGATCCACTAGGAACACGGAGAGGCTCCCCAGTGCAGAAAAAACAATATGTAAGAGACCCTCAGCAGTCCACATTCCCACAATAAACTCCTTCACTCCTAGCCAACCCTCATGGACCCTGAGACTAACATAAGAAGCTGCCTGGAGACCACACAATAGAATTGCTTTAGAAAGAAAGCTCGGGCTGGGTTCCATATACCCTGCAAGTCCTAAGCAGCTACAGCATGGTGCCATTATGAGAACCAAACCTCCACCAAACTCCATTCTACTCTGGGGCCAAACAGCCCTTGCATCTCCACATTTCTGGAGCTCCACTGACATCCCCATCCACAGCCACTGCCACAGCTGGCTGCTGCTGCCAGGGCCAAAGTATGAGCACTGGCAGGAACCCCACTGGCCCCAGCAGAACAGCCACACATTTTCACACGCCCTAAGAAAAGACTTACTAGTTCACAGTCACTAGCATTGATGGCTGCCACCACCAGGGCCCAAGTGCAAACCACTGACAGTGACCTTGCTGCCCCCAGTATCAGAACCACTTAACAGCTATAAGCCCTCTGAGGACAGGTTATATTGCCAACAGCTGCCACCTGAGGCCAAAGTACATGCTCTCCAGCCACCTACTTATGGCTGCTGCCACTAAATGTAACCCTGCCCTCCCCAGTGATAAGTCTGCAGTGCAGCTGCTGCTGTCCCCACTCAAATATTCCACCTGCATCCTGGGATCACCCTGCCCCTGACTACCATAGCCAGTGCCTGCACACACCACCAGTAACCCTGAAGACAGGTCTGCCCAGTCCAGCTCTGCCCCCTCCCAGTGTCCAAGCATGCCATCAGGGACATGGGTATCACCCAGCCCCATCCACTACCACTGGCAACTAAGAACTCCTCCTGGGTACCTGAGGTCAGGCCCACCCAACCTGCCACTACCACCACAACTGGCACTAAGCAGCACACACCATCTGCTGGCCTAGTGACTGGCCTGACCAGCCTATTGCAACCACTAACACCACCAGTGCATACCACTTGGGATCCAGAAAGTTGCCCTGCCACTGCCATTGCCATTGCCCAAGCCACACCTGCTTGCCAGGGACTCAAGAACACACTCTCTTAACTGGCTCATTGCTACCACTAATGGCACCTGAGCAAGAATCCTAGAAGCCCAAGAATAGGCTTGCCTGGACTCACTAACACTGATGCCAGTATACAACACTCTGAGGCCCAAGGACAGTCATGCTTAGCTTACACTAACACCACTGGGGCTTGAGGACTGCGCCACCTGGCATCTTCATCGCCAGCAAAATCTCACCACAACCTCCACTAACCAACATACCCTAAGCCCCTGAGGAAATCACAGATATGACTGACACTGTTTATAGCCAAAGAAATTGTACACAGACTACACTACTGTACATAATCAGACTCAAAGCCAAAGTGCCCTATCCAGCCAACACCATAGATACATCTTCAGGAAAAAGTCCACTCATATTAAAACATCTAAAAAAAAATGGAAGAAGTGACTATTATACCAGATGCACAGATATCAATGTAAGGACACAAGAAACAAAAAAACAAGAAAATATTACATTTCCAAAGGAACACAATAATTCTCCAGCAACAGATTCCAGTGAAATAGAGCTTTAGAAAATCTCAAAAAAAGAATTCAAAATAATGATTTTTTAAAAAGCTCAGTGGGATGCAAAAGCATAAAAACAAACAATACAAAGAAGTCAGAACAGCAATTCAGGATATGAATGAGAAATTCATCAGGTAGATAGAATTCATGAAAAAGTTCCAAACAGAAATTCTGTAACTGAAGGATTTATGGAAAGAAATAAAAAATGCATTCAAAAGATTCCATAATATATTAAATCAAGCAGAAGAATTTCATAAATGCAAATAGGTGACATAATTCAGTCAAACAAAAGTTTTAAAAAATAAAATAAATAAGAATGAACAAAGTCTACATAGCATATGGAACACAATAAAGTGACCAAATATTTTAATTTTCCATGTCCCAGAAGGCAAAGTGAAAACCAAAGGGATAGAAAACATATTTAGTGAAATAATAGCCAAAAACTTTACCAGTCTAGCATCTGGATACAGGAAGATCAGAGATCCCCAAAAATATTCAATTCAAAAGGTCTTCTTCAAGGGATATTACAATCAAGCTGTTAAAAGTCAAAGAGTGAATTCTAAAAACAGCAAGAGAAAGCATCTAGACATTTATAAGGGAATCTTCATCAGACTAACAGTAGATTTCTCAGCAGAAACCTTACAAATCAGGGAGGAATTGGAAGATATATTCAAAGTGCTAAAAGGGGAAAAACAAAAAACAAAAACAACAAAAACCACCCTTCAAGGGTACTACACCCAGCAAAGTTATCCTTCATAAATTAAGGAGAAATAAGGTCTTTCTCAGACAAGCAAAAGCCAAGGGACTTCATTATCTCTACACTGGCCATACAAGAAATGCTTAAGAGAATCCTAAACCTGGAAGTGGAAGAACAAAATCTACCACCAAGAAAATGCATGGAAGTATGATACTCATTGGTAGAACAAACACACAAATAAGGAAAAGAAAGAAATCAAATGCTACCACCACAGAGAACCACGAAACTACAATTATAAACAAAAACAGAAAAAGAAAGGAGGCAAGGATATCTAAAACATACAAAATGAATTAACAAAATAACAGGAATAAGCTCTCATATATCAATCTCATATATCAATATTAAACTTAATGTAAATGGATTAAATTTTCCACTTAAAAGATACGGACTGGCTGAATGGATTGAACCAAAATGAACAACTATAGCTACCCACAAGAAATTAATCTCATCAGTAAAGATGTATAAACTGGAAGTCAAGGTGTGAAAAAGGATATTCTATGCAAACAGAAAGTAAAAGCAAGCAGAAGTAGCTCTACTTGTAACAGATAAAACAGACTTTAAGTCAGAAACAGTAAAAAGCGAAAAGAAAGTTATTATATAATGATAAAGAGATCAGTACAGGAGAAGGATATAATAATTCTAAACATATATTCACCCAACAATGAAACATCCACATATAGAAAGCAAATGTTATTAGATCTAAAGGAAGAGATGGACTCCAATACAGGAATATTTGAGAAGCTCAACAAGCCAAATTTCAGCATTAGACAGATCATTTAGACATAAAATCAACACAGAAACATGGGCTTTTAACTGCATTTTATATCAAATGGACCTAAGAGACAATTAGAAAGTATTTCCTCTAACAGCCACAGAATATACATTTTTCTAATCAACACGTGGAACATTCTCCAGAATAGACTACATTAGGACACCAAACAACTCCTGACATTTTTTTTTTTTTTTTTTTTTTTTTTTGAGACGGAGTCTCGCTCTGTCGCCCAGGCTGGAGTGCAGTGGCGCAATCTCGGCTCACTGCAAGCTCCGCCTCCCGGGTTCACGCCATTCTCCTGCCTCAGCCTCTCCGAGTAGCTGGGACTACAGGCGCCCGCCACCACGCCCGGCTAATTTTTTTTTGTATTTTTAGTAGAGACGGGGTTTCACCGTGGTCTCGATCTCCTGACCTCGTGATCCGCCCGCCTCGGCCTCCCAAAGTGCTGGGATTACAAGCGTGAGCCACCGCGCCTGGCCGGACATTTTAAAATATTGAAATCTATTAAGTACCTTCTCAGACCACAATGGAATAAAACTGGAAAACAATAACAAAAGAAACTTGGGAAGCTGTACAAATAAATGGAAATTAAACAACATGCTCCAGAGTGACCATTGGATCAAGGAAGAAATGAAAGAGGCATTTAAAAAATCTGGAAATACTTGAAAATCAAAACATGACACAGCAAAACCTATGGGATATATCAAAAGCAGTACTAATAGGAAAGTTCATAGCAGTAAACAACTATATCCAAAAAGTAGAAAGATTTCAAATAATCTAATCATACACCTCAAGAAACTAGAAAAGCAAGAAAAAAACAAGCTCAAAATTAGTAGAAGGAAAGAAATAATAAAAGTCAGAGCAGAATTAAATGCAATAGTGACTTTAAAAAATACAAAGATTAGTGAAATGAAACATAGATTTTTTTGAAAAAATAAAAGCAATACACCACTAGCAGGACTCACCAAGAAGAGAGAAGACCCTATTTAATAAAATCTGAAATGAAAGAGACATAACACTAATACCACAAAATATAAAATATCATCAGAGACAATTATGAACAACTATACACTGACAAACTGGAAAACCTAGAGGAAATAATAAATTCCTGGACACATACAACCTATGAAGATTAAATAAGAAATAAACAGAAAACCTGAGCAGACCTATAACAAGTCATACCATTGCATCCATAATAAGTCTTCAAAAAAGCAAAGCCCAGAACCAGATGGCCTCACTTGCCAAATTTTACCAAACTACAATGTAGAACTAATACCAATTCTTTTCAAACTATTCCAAAAAAAAATTTAAAAGGAATTCTCCCTAACTCATTTTATCTGGCTAGAATTACCCTGATACTAAAACCAGACAAAGATGCAACAAAAACAGAAAACTACAGGCCGATATCCCTGATAAATATAGACACAAAAATTCTCAACAAAATACTAGCAAAACAAATCCATCAACAAATCAAAGAGATAATATACCATGATCTCCTTGGATTTATCCCAGGGATGCAAGGACAGTTCAACATATGATAATAAATTTGATACATCATATCAACAGAATGAAAGACAAAAACCATATGATCATCTCAATAAATTGCAGAAAAAGCATTTAATAAAATTCAATGTCCCTTTATGATAAAAACTTTCAACAATGTAGATACAGAAAGAACATACTTCAACATAATTAAGGCCGTGTATAACAACCCCACAAATTGAATGGGGAAGAGCTGAGAGCCTTCCCTCTAAGAAGTGGAATAAAACAAGGATGCCCATTTTTACCACTCCTATTCAACATAGTATTACATGTCATAGCTAGAGCAATCAGGGAAGAGAAAGAAATAAAAGGCATCCAAATCAGAAAAAAAGGAAATCAGATTGTTCCTTTTGCAGATGACAGGATCTTATAACTAGAAAAACCTAAAGACTCCACTAAAATCTCTCAGACCTGATGAATACATTTGGTAGGGTTGCAGGATACAAAATCAACCTAGAAATATCCATATTTTTGTTTTGTTTTGTTTTGTTTTGTTTTTGTTTTTGAGACAGAGCCTCGCTCTGTCACCCAGGCTGGAGTGCAGTGGCACGATCTCAGCTCACTGCAAACTCTGCCTCCTAGGTTCACGCTGTTCTTCTGCCTCAGCATCCTGAGCAGCTGGGACTACAGGTGCCGGCCATCACGCCTGGCTAATTTTTTGTGTTTTTTTTTTTTTTTTAATAGAGACGGGTTTTCACCATTTTAGCCAGGATGTTCTCGATCTCCTGACCTCATGATCCACATGCCTCGGCCTCCCAAATTGCTGGGATTACAGGCGTGAGCCACCCTGCTCAGCCAGAAAATATCCATAGTGTTTATATGCACCAATAATGAACTAGCTGAGAAAGAAATCAAAAAGGCAATCTCATTTGCAATAGCTACAAAAAAGGAGACATAGGAGTAAATTCAACCACAAAGGTGAAAGTCCTCAACAAGGAAAATTACAAAACACTGATGAAATAAATGAAAAAGAACATAAACAAATGGAAAGACATCCTAAGCTTATAAATCAGAATTAATATCATTAACATGACCATACTGCCCAAAGCAATCTGCATATTCAATGCAATCCCTTTCAAAATACCGGTGACATTCATCACAGAATTAGAAAAAAAATCCTAATATTCATATGGAACCTAAACAGAGCTTGAATAGCCAAAGAAATCCTTAGCAAAAGGAAAAAAACTGGAGACATCACACTTTCTGACTTCAAAATATGTTCCAAGGATATAGTAACCAAAACAGAGTGATACTGGTATAAAAACACATAGACAAACAAAACAGAATGGAGAACTCAGAAATAAGTCAATGTCTTTACAACCAACTGATTTGTCTTTATTATAGACATTTCTGATAGATTTTCTAATTTTTTAAATTAGAATATAACATATACAATACATTAAATAATTCACCGAAAAGCCATTTTAATAAAATAAAGCTATTACCAATGAGGAAATAAATCTTTCCAATGTTACGTAAAAATAAATAAAGTATATGTATTTTCCTTTTCACTGCTGTCATGGTTTAGGTGCAGAATTGCTGTATGGATTGCTTCCAAGATGTTACAGCAAAAGATAAGAGAAAATTTTAACCAAATAAAGAGTTTATTCATAGCATTTAATCTATATATGCTTTAATATTACAATTAAATCATTATCTAAAGTAATAGGAATCTCTGAAGATTGAGTGTCAATTTTAAACTTAAAAATAGAAAAAGATGGTAATTGGCAGTGTAATGAAAGATCATACATGGTCACTCAATGTGATTTGCAACTTCAGAAATACAGCTTTGAAGTTAATTCAACAGTTATAAAAGACGAAGAAAAGAGTTTTAGATTACAAGTATAGCAGATAAACTTTTCCATATTATATACCATGCTTCATTGAACTGAATACCCAATTAAAGCAGAAAATACTGTAAACAAAATTTTGGTGAACATCTTAAGTCAGAATATTAAATCTTGGTCTCTTAGTCATTTAAGTGTACATTATTCTATTTTTATGCTGCTGATAAGAACATACCCAAGACTAGGCAATTTACAAAAGAAAGAAGTTTAATGGACTTACATTCTACATGGCTGGGGAGGCCTCACGATTATGGTGGAAGGTAAGGAGGAGTAAGTCACATCTTACATGGAAAGCAGCAGGCAAAAAGAGAGCTTGTGCAGAGAAACTCCATTTTTAATACCATCAGATCTCATGAGACTTATTCACTATCATGAAAACAGCACAGGAAGGACCTGCCCCCATGATTCAATTACCTCACACCGGGTCCCTCCCACAACACATGGGAATTCAAGATGAGATTTGGGTTCAGACACAGCCAAACCATACCATTCCTCCCCTGGCCCCTCGCAAATCTCATGTCCTCACATTTCAAACCCAATCATGTCTTCCCAACAGTCTCCCAAAGTCTTAACTCATTACAGCATTAACTCAAAAGTCCACAGTCCAAAGTCTCATCCAAGACAAAGCAAGTTCCTTCAGCCTGTGAGCCTGTAAAATCAAAAGCGAGTTAGTTACTTCCTAGATACAATGGGGGTACAGACATTGGGGTAAATACAGCCATTCTAAATCAGAGAAATTGGCCAAAACAAAGGGGCTACAGGCCTCATGCAAGTCCAAAATTCAGCAATGCAGTCAAATCTTAAAGCTCCAAAATGATCCCCTTTGACTTGATGGGCCATATCCAGGTCATGCTGATTCAAGAGGTGGGTTCCCATGGTCTTGGACAGGTCTGCCTCTGTGGCTTTGCAGGGTACAGCCTCCCTCCTAGCTGCTTTCATGGGACAGTGTTGAGTGTTTGCAGCTTTTCTAGGAGCATAGTACAAGCTGTCAGTGGATCTGCCATTCTGTGGTCTGAAGGATGGTATCCCTCTTCTCACAGATCCACTAGGCAGTGCCCCATTAGGGACTCTATGTTGGGACTCCAACCACACATTTCCCTTTCACACTGCCCTAGCAGAGGTTCTCCATGAGGGCCCCTGCAGCAAAATTCTGCCTGGACATCCAGTCATTTCCACACATCCTCTGAAATTTAGGTGGAGATTCCCAAACCTCAATTCTTCACTTCTGTGCACCTGCAGGCTCAACACCACATAGACGCTGCCAAGGCTTGGGGCTTGCCCCCTTTGAAGCCACGGGCCCCTATACCTGGGCCCCTTTTAGTCACAGCTGGAGGGGCTGGGACGCAAGGCACCAAGTCCTTAGACTGCACATAGCATGGGGACCCTGGGCCCAGCCAAGAAAACCATTATTGCCTCCAGGCCTGTGATAAGAGGGGATACCATGAAGACCTCTGATGTGCCCTGGAGACATTTTTTTCGTTGTCTTAGGGATTAACATTTGGCTCCTGATTACTTATGCAAGTTTCTGCAGCGAGCTTGAATTTATCCTCAGAAAATGGGATTTTCTTTCCTATTGCATTGTCAGGCTGCAAGTTTCTTGAACTTTTCTGCTCTGTTTCTCTTTTAAAACTGAATGCCTTTAACAGTACCCAAGTCACCTCTTGAATGCTTTGCTGCTTAGAAATTTCTTCTGCCAGATATCCTAAATCATCTCTTTCTATTTCAAAGTTCCACAAATCTCTACTGCAGTGGCAAAATGCCACCAATCTCTTTGCTAAAACATAACAAGAGTCACCTTTGCTTCAGTTCCAAACAAGTTCCTCATCTCCATCTGAGACCACCTCAGCTTGAACCTTACTGTTCATATCATTATCAGCATTTTTGTCAAAGCCATTCAACAAGTCTCTGGAAGTTCCAAACTTTCCCACATTTTCCTGTCTTCTTCTGAGCCCTCCAAAGTGTTCCAACCTCTGCCTACTACCCAGTTCCAAAGTTGCTTACACATTTTTGGGTATCTTTTCAGCAACACCCCACTCCTGGTACTGATTTACTGTATTATTCCTTTTTCATGCAGCTGATAAAGACATACCTGAGACTGGGCAATTTACAAAAGAAAGAAGTTTAATGGACTTACAGTTTCACATGATGGGGGAAGCCTCAAAATCACGGCAGAAGGCAAGGAGGAGCAAGTCACATCTTACATGGATGGCAGCAGGCAAAAAGAGAGCTTGTGCAGGGAAACTCCAGTTTTTAAAACCATCAAATAGCATGAGACTTATTCAATATCACAAGACAGCACGGGAAAGACCTGCCCCCATGTTTCAATTACCTCCCAAAAGTTCCTCCCACAACACATGGGAATTCAAGATGAGATTTGAGTGTGGACACAGTCAAACCATATCAAAGTGCATATGTGTTTAAAGAGATTTTCTTTAAAAATAAAAATAATCACTTTTTAAAATCTTAGAATTATAGAACTCTACTAAGGTTTAGACTTAATGTGTTTCTCACAGAATGCATGTACCTTGAGTTCTTGCGATGCATGAGTTTAAGCAAGTTAAAGTAACCATCTATGTTTTTAATACGCCATATTAAACTTTGGTTGAGAATGCATGGGATGAAATAAACAATGAGAAAGGGACAAAAATGACAGAGAAACAGACACTTTTTGCCTATTTTTAAAAATTTAAATAATTTTTAATTTGAAGGACAAATATATTAAACACAAGGCAAATATACCTTTGTAAGAGAGCATGGCTCCAAAAGAGTGTTGCCAACTTATTTTTGGTTGGTATGTTTTTCCTCTAGAAAAATGACATTTAATTCTTTGTTTATTTTCCTTTTTTTGGAATGGATGGGATTGTGGGGTAGGAGAAAAGACGTTATCCATTTTAATGTTAGAAAAAGCAGCCTCAGCTTCTACTTATAGTCTCTTTCTCTCATGTCCTCACAACCCTAGGTCCAATCTTTAAAATTCTTTTTCTCTACCTCTGTCTCAACCTCACTGTGGTTTATATATGGACAAACACACACAAACCCTTATACTTATTTCTTCCTCAGCAGTATTCCATTTTAAAAAGATATAAACATAGTTCTTTTATAAAAAGAATTTGAACTTTTTAAAGAATAAGTAAAACTTCAATCCTGAAAATGATTGAACAATTTTGAAATACTGATATCCCTTGGAGAATATTTTTAATAATCAAAAGTAATCTTGATTGACTTATTTTTCATCTAGGAAATTGAAATAGACATCCAATCTTAGACTGAAGCAACCAAATGTAGTCGCTTTGGTGCCTGCCCTTGTAACTTTATATTCATGTATTGTCATGTGATAATATAATCCATAGGCATGTGAACCAGGATATATAACCATTTTTCTTATAAATGTTAGAGGATATTAAGAGCAACCACACAATGAAGATAAAAGGAAAGAACAAGGGATTTTTTTCCCCTCTACTAGATCCAGTGGAAAAAAAATATGTAGTATAGGACTTTACTTCTATTTCCTTAAACAAATAAAATTGAAGCTATCAATAAGACATAATGAGACAGACTGGTTGATACTAAATTGACCATTTTTTGGAAGCTCTTTCATATCATAAAGTGCCTATCTAGTCTGAAAGCAACATATCTCTGAGATATAAAATCAAACTTAATTCATGCCCTGTCATCTAACTGTTTTGTAGAACCTCAATTTAGAATATCCCTTCCCAGTGTGAATAATACTAGAGAGTGCTGGAAAGTACAGCCATGATACAACACAAAATCTCTATTGCCTCATACAAACAGATACTAGGCATGAGATGGGAGGTACTAACCAGAAGATGGGGACATGGAAAACACTTTTAAAGACAAAAATACATTATGCTTCCTAGTTCGTTAATAAATTTTAAAACATGGAAATCTCACAAAACTTTTACCCTGGGATTGCCTACCATTTCTCCATTTGTTTATTAAAATCTGGCTGAATGTAAGGCGTTATGTCGACTCATTCTTTAACCTGTTTCTCAAATCTATTATGCCCTTAACTCATCTCAAAATTGCTTTGGAAATCTTTTACTCCTATGCTGTGCCATTTTGCTTTCATTGTTAATATAGTTTGCCCAGTCATGCTGGATAAAATCTAAACTATAAAATCACCTTTGATTTGACCTTCAAATTTAGCCTCACATAAATTTTTTGATGAGTTTCTCTCTCTCTTTTTTTTTTTTTTTTTTAGAAGAAACAGCCATAAAGTTTATTAAAAAAAAAAAAAAGTTGGCCAGGCACGGTGGCTCACACTTGTAATCCCAGCACTTTGGGAGGCCGAGGCGGGCGGATCACGAGGTCAGGAGATCGAGACCATGATAAAACCCCGTCTCTACTAAAAATACAAAAAATTAGCCGGGCGTGGTGGCGGGTGCCTGTAGTCCCAGCTACTCGGAGAGGCTGAGGCAGGAGAATGGCGTGAACCCGGGAGGCGGAGCTTGCAGTGAGCCGAGATTGCACCACTGCCCTCCAGCCTGGGTGACAGAGCGAGACTCCGTCTCCAAAAAAAAAAAAAAGGTTGAGGGGTAAGACTTCAGTGCTTGGATGTAGCAGCTGAATTACCAGCATTATTTTACCCATAGCTTATTTCAATCTCTTGTTGTTGATATTGTTGTTTGCTTGTCGTATTTTTTTTTGTCTTTCCAAGCCTTTTGAGGCTGAGGTCTATTAGTCAGCTGATGTCCCAACTATTTAAGACTAACTGTTAAACTGTTAAAGTAACAGTCAGTGTATGAGAAAGTTACCACTGGTAAGGATGAACCAGTTAGGGCTTCTTTAAGTCCTAAGGTCACAACAATCTTTTGACCCTTATCAGTTGGCTTTTCCTGCAATATGGTTTTTGTTGTCACTCCCATAATCTACATCTGGATCATTGTCTTCCTCATCATACTCATCATAAATTTCCCCATTGATGTCCTTGGACTCTATCTCTTCTTTGATATGTGGTTCCTCTCCTTTCACAAAAGTGCTCTGGATAACAGGCATCCCGGGCTCTGGGCTGCTGGACACACTTAAGTGCTCTGAGGGCAGGTGAGAGGAGGGCATTCCAGCCATAGTGATGGCTCCACAGTACACAACATCAGCAGTGGCAATTGGGATCTGTGCTTGTTGCCCAACATTGAAGTACTGCCGCGTCTCCTGCCACCTGTTGTGCATGATTGCCTTGTATTCACCAAGGTGCAGCTTTTTGTCATCCATGAGGCAGGTGCCCTTTGGTCTAGGCTTGTACTCATAGTCAGGGTACTTCTCTAGGTGCTGCTTGCCAAGATGGGCTTGCTCCTCATATATGGCTGTTTTCTACGTTTGTGATAGCTTTCCAGTGAGATCCCAATATCTTGCTGATGTTGAAGTCATGCATGTCAGGAAAGGCTTGAAGGATCTTTCTCTGCTCATCTTTAGCCCATATCATGAAGGCATTCATTGGACGCTTTATGCGGGGTTCATTGCTACCATGCCCCTTGGATTCCCTATAAATTCTTGACTCTGAGACTCCAGCACTTCAATCAGAATCTCCACTCAGATTGAAATCCACCATCACATGGCTAAATTATCCTTCTTCATTTTGCTTAACTGCCAGTTGCTGAGTCGGACCCTCTACTGTTTTTTCCTTTTCTGTCCAGCAGTTATTGAGACCCAGGCTATTCACAACAGCCACCTTCCCATAAAGCACCTGTTATTCCCATCGAAGTTGCTCCTTCATTTGCCGAGCTTCTTGGATTGCCTTGGTGACAGCATCATGGTCATTTAAGTAAACTATTGTGCTAACTCTGGCTGAAGGACTAGCAAACGCTGCTGCAACACAGGCTTTTAGGGGGCCTGCCCCACTGTTTATTCTCAGAGCTGGCATATGGGGAGAGGTGGGTGATGTGGGTGATTTGCCATCAGAGGTCTTGGGTTTGGCTGATAGATTCAGTGGCTGTGCCAGTTCATCCTGCATGCACAGCTCCTATGGCACAAATTCGAGTTTCTCTTTATTCAAGTGGGTAGGAGACTGAGGAACAGGAAAATAAAGTTCTAGGATGATTTGGTGATAAATCTTACTGGTGAGTAAAATAAAGCTTACTGGTGGCATTATTTCATAGGATAGCAGGATACAATGCAAGGTAGAGTTTAGACCTGCATCACCAAATCCTAACAGAATAAATATGTAACAGATGGGAAGCCCATGATAAGAAGCCAAATACTGAGGAAATTAAGAGAAAGAATTGAATTTGGAGGAGTTTTGAACCATGAAGAAAGGGAAGAGCTAGAGACATTTCCTACTAGAATATCAGGTGTATGTTATAGCATTTCATAGAGTCTCTGGATATTTGAGTTCAATAATATGCTTGGAGAAAGTAATGGAACCAACTAATGGAATACTGTATTTATAAAATATTTCTCAAACAATCTGTGATTTGGTCAAATTGATTTATTTACTGTTTTGATGCTGGAGATGATGTGGAGAAATAGGAATGCTTTTACACTGTTGGTGGGTGTGTAAATTAGTTCAACCATTGTGGAAGACAGTCTGGTGATTCCTCAAGGATCTAGAACCAGAAATACCATTTGACCCAGCAATCCCATTACTGGGGATATACCCAAAGGATTATAAATCATTCTACTATAAAGACACATGCACATGTATGTTTATTGCAGCACTGTTGACAATAGCAAAGACTTGGAACCAACAAAAATGCCCATTTATGATAGACTGGAAAAAGAATATGTGGCACATATACACCATGGAATACTATGCAGCCATAAAAAAGGATGAGTTCATGTCCTTCGCAGGGACATGGATGAAACTAAAAACCATTCTCAGGAAACTAACACAAGAACAGAAAACCAAACACCGCACATTCTCACTCATAGGTGGGAGTTGAACAATGAGAACATATTGACACTGGGAGGGGAACATCACATACTGGAGCCTGTCAGGGGGTGGGGGGCTAGGGGAGGGATAACATTAGGAGAAATACCTAATGTAGATGACAGGTTGATGGGTGCAGGAAACCACCATGGCACGTGTATACCTGTGTAACAAACCTGCACGTTCTGCACATGTATCCCAGAACTTAAAGTATAATAAATAAATAAACAGAAAGAAGTATTTACTGTTTCTTATATAGCTCTTGAACTTTTCTACTTGTGACTTGGCATTCCATATTTACTGCAATCTGTTAATATTTAAACCCTACCATCTAGGAAAAAGCCTCAATGCAAATATTTAAAATCTACCTTTTTTTCTGAAGATAATCAGGTTGCCCTGATTTGGAAATAACTTATTTTGGCTTTGAACACACATAAAACTTATTTTCCAACTACTGTAACACTTATGAGATAAATATATTACATACAGTTAAAACATATGAACACTGTATTATATACATATATGGGGTAGGTGTTATGTGTGCACAGATCTGCAATAATTCCCCTTCTACTTTGGTAAGTATTTTGAAGGCTCTTTTAACTTTATGAGTTCTCATTATCCTTGTATTTCACGTAATAGGTGCCTAGTAGAAATGAGTTGAATAAATGAATAAAGGAAGAAGTTAGGAATGGAATAAAGAAGAAAAGATTCAATGGCTAGGTAAACAGTGCATCTTTAAGAACAACTAACCCACCTCTGCCAAAGAGTGCATCTTTAATAACAACTAACCCACCTCTGCCATGTGAAATTTCCTTTACATTATCCTTTCCCTTCTTCTGTTGACAATAAATATTAGGTTAAAAAGATAAGATAACTGAGGAGAAGATTCTGAGAAGACGGTGGAGTAGGAAACACCAGAGACCTGTCTCTCCACCTGTACGACAACTACACTGGCGGGATCTGCCTGATGTAACATTTTTGGAACTCTAGATTCATTGCACATGCTCAGGGGAAGATTCAGGCTCAGAAAAAAACCTGAGATCTCCATTTCATACCACAGGCTGATTCTCACCACAGAGACAAATTTTTACAACAACTAATAAATCAAAAAATTTTACAAAATCAAATCAAAATAAAAGAACAAATCCTGGGAAAGGAATTTGATCTCCAGAGTTACCACACTATTAGATTCAAATTTCCAGTTTGCGATGACAAAAACCACAAGGCATACAAAGAAAAAGGAAAATATAACCCATTCAAGGAGAAAATAAAATAAACAAACAGAAACTTTTCCTTAAAAAAAGACCTAATGGCAGATCTACTAGACAAAGGTTTTAAAACAACTGTATTAACTGTAGTAATGATGCTCAAAGAACTTAATGAAGATGAGAAGAAAGTTAAAAATATATATATAAACAAATCAGATTATCAATAAAGAGACAGAAAACATAAGGAGAAACCAAAAAGAAATCCCAAAACTGAAAAGTACAACTGAAATGAAAAATTCACTACAGAAATTCAAAAGCAGATTTGAGTAGGAAGGTGAAAGAATCACCAAACTTGAGGGTAGGATAATGGAAATTATCAAGTTTGAGGAACACACACAAAAAACAATTGAAGAAAAGTAAACAGAGCCTAAGAAACTTGTGGGACAAGATAAAACAGACCAATATATACATTGAGGGAATTCCAGAAGAAGAAGAGAAAGAGATAAGGATAGAGAGACTGTTTGAAGAAATAATGACCAAAATCTTCCTAAATTCAACGAAAGACATAAATATATAAGAAGCTCAAAAAAACTCCAAGTAGGATGACCTCAAAGAGACCCACACTGAGATACGTTATAATCAAATTATTGAATGACACAGAATTTTGAAAGCAACAAAACAGAAGTGACTCATCACATACAACTTTTCCTCAGTCAGATTATTGGCATATTTCTCATTATAAATTTTAAAAGCCATGCTATAGACTGAATGTTTGTGTCCTTCCAAAACACATGTGTTGAAGTCCTAATCTCCAAGATGGAATTTGGAAGTGGGTTTTTTGGGAGGTAATTAAATCATGAAGGTGAAGCTCTATTGAATGGGATTAATGGCCTTACAAGAAGAGATATAAATGAGACCATCTCTCTCTGACATGTGAAGACCAAGACGGCAACTATCTTCAGGCAAGGAAGAGGTCCATCACCAGAACACAACCATGCTAAAACCCTGACGTCAGACTAGTGAGAAATAAATGACTGTTTTATTTAAGCTATCCAACTCATGGTATTTTGACATGGCAGGCCAAGCTAACTAAGACAGAGCAGAAGACAATGGGCGGACATATTCAAAGTGCCAAAAGAAAAAAAGTTTCAACCAAGAATTCTACATCTGGTAAAACTGCCCTTTAAAATATAAAAAGAAATGAAGGCATTCCTAGATAAACAAACACTAGAGAGTAACTTTAAGCCATGTAAAGAAATAAAGATCTCGGGAAATGTGTAAGTAATTAAAAATAGCTATAATTGGGGCATTCCAAGATGGCCAAAGAGGAACAGCTCTGGTCTGCAACTCCCAGTGTGATCAAAAATCACAGAAGACGGGTGATTTCTGCATTTCCAACTGAGATACCTGGTTCATCTCATTGGGACTGGTTGAACAGTGGGTGCAACCCACAGAGGGTGAGCTGAAGCAGGGCAGGGCTTCGCCTCACCAGGGAAGTGCAAGGAGTTGGGGGATTTCCCTTTCCTAGCCAAAGGAAGCCATGACAGACTGTACCTGGAAAATTGCGACAATCTCACCCAATTACTGTGCTTTTCCAATGGTCTTAGCAACCAGCAGACAAGGTGATTCTCTCCTGTGCCTGGCTGGGAAGCTCCCACACCCATGGAGCCTTGCTCACTGCTAGTGCAGCAGTCTGAGATTGATCTGCGAGACGGCAGCCTGCCTGGGGGAAGGGCGTCTGCCATTGCTGAGGCTTCAGTAGGTAAACAAAGTGGCCAGGAAGCATGGACTGGGTGGAGCCCACCACAGCTCAACAAGGCCTACTGCCTCTAGACTCCACCTCTGTGGGCAAGGCATAGATGAACAAAAGGCAGCAGACAACTTCTGCAGACTTAAACATCCCTATCTGACAGCTCTGAAGAGAGCAGTTGTTCTCCCAGCACAGTGTTTGAGCACTGAGAACGGGCAGACTGCCTCCTCAAGTGAGTCCCTGACCCCCATGTAGCCTAACTGGGAGACATCTCCCAGTAGGGACCAACAGACACCTCATATAGGCAGCTGCCCCTCTGGGACAAAGTTTCCAGAGGAAGGATCAGGCAGCTATATTTGCTGTTCTGCAATATTCACTGTTCTGCACCCTCCGCTGGTGATACCCAGGAAAACAGGATCTGGAGTGGAACTCCAGCAAACTCCAACAGACCTGCAGCTGAGCGACCTAACTGTTAGAAGGAAAACTAACAAACAGAAAGGAATAGCATCAACATCAACAAAAAAATCATCTACACAAAAACCCCATCTGTAGGTCACCAACATCAAAAACCAAAGGTAGATAAAACCACAAAGATGGGAAGAAACCAGAGCAGAAAAGTTGAAAATTCTAAAAATCAGAGCACCTCTTCTCCTCCAAAGGATTGCAGCTCCTTGCCAGCAATGGAAAAAAGCTGGACAGAGAATGACTGTGATGAGTTGACAGAAGAAGTAGGCTTCAGAAGGTTGGTAATAACAAACTTCCCTGAGCTAAAGGAGGATGTTCGAACCCATTGCAATGAAGCTAAAAACGTTGACAAAAGATTAGATGAATGGCTAACTAGAATAAACAGTACAAAGAAGACCTTAAATGACCTGATGGAGCTGAAAACTATGGCAGGAGAACCTGTGACGCACGCACAAGCTTCAATAGCCGATTTGATCAAGTGGAAGAAAGGGTATCAGTGACTGAAGATCAAATTAATGAAATAAAGCAAGAAGACAAGGTGAGAGAAAAAAGAGTAAAAAGAAACAAATAAAGCCTCCAAGAAATATGGGACTATGTGAAAAGACCAAATCTATGTTTGACTGGTGTACCTGAAAGTAATGGGGAGAATGGAATCAAGTTGGAAAACACTCTTCAGGATATTATCCAGGAGAACCTCCCCAAACTAGTAAGGTAGGCCAACATTCAAATTCAGGAAATACAGAAAACACCACAAAGATACTCCTCGAGAAGAGCAACCCCGAGACACATAATTGTCAGATTCACCAAGGTTGAAATGAAGGAAAAAGTGTTAAGGGCAGCCAGAGAGAAAGGTCGAGTTACCCGCAAAGGGAAGCCCATCAGATTGATAGCAGATCTCTCGGCAGAAACCATACAAGCCAGAAGAGAGTGGGGTCCAATATTCAACACTCTAAAGAAAAGTGCTTTCAACCCAGAATTCCATATCCAGCCAAACTAAGCTTCGTAAGTGAAGGAGAAATAAAATCCTTTACAGACAAGCAAATGCTGAGAGATTTTGTCACCACTAGGCCTGACTTACAAGAGCTCCCAAAGGAAGCACAAAACATAGAAACAACCGGTACCAGTCACTGGAAAAACAGGCCAAATTGTAAAGACCATCAATGCTATGAAGAAACTGCATCAATTAACGGGCAAAATAACCACCAAACATCATAATGACAGGATCAAATTCATGCATAACAATATTAACCTTAAACGTAAATGGGATAAATGCCCCCAATTATGAGACACAGACTGGCAAATAGGACAAAGAGTCAAGACCCATCAGTGTGCTATATTCAGGAGACCCATCTCACATGCAAAGATGCACATAGGCTCAAAATAAAGGGATAGAGGAAGATCTACCAAGCAAACGGAAAGCAAAAAAAAGCAGGGGTTGCAATCTTAGTCTTTGATAAAACAGACTTTAAACCAACAAAGATCAAAAGAGACAAAGAAGGCCATTACATAAAGGTAACGGGATCAATTCAGCAAGAAGAGGTAACTATCCTAAATATATATGCACCCAAAACAGGAGCAGCCAGATTCATAAAGCAAGTTGTTAAAGACCTACAAAGAGACCTAGTCTCCCACACAATAATAATAGGAGACTTTAACTCCCCACTATCAATATTAGACAGATCAACGAGACAGAAGGTTAACAAGGAGATCCAGGATCTGAACTCAGCTCTGCGACAAGCAGACCTAATAGACATTTACAGAACTCCCCACCCCAAATCAACAGAATATATATTCCTCTCAGCACCACATCGCAGTTATTCTAAAATTGACCACATAATTGGAAGTAAAGCACTCTTAAAAGAACAGAAATCACATCAAACTGTCTCTCAGGCCACAGTGCAATCAAATTAGAACTCAGGATTAAGAAACTCACTCAAAACTGCACAACTATGTGGAAACTGAACAACCTGCTCCTGAATGACTACTGGGTACATAATGAAATGAAGGCAGAAATAAAGATGTTCTTTGAAACTAATGAGAACAAAGACACAACATACCAGAATCTCTGGGACACATCTAAAGCAGTGTGTAGAGGGAAATTTATAGCACTAAATGCCCACAAAAGAAAGCAGGAAAGATCTAAAATTGACACCCTAACATCACAATTAAAAGAACTAGGGAAGTAAGAGCAAACACATTCAAAAGCTAGCAGAAGGCAAGAAATAACTAAGATGAGAGCAGAACTGAAAGAGATAGAGACACAAAAACCCCTTCAAAAAATCGATGACTCCAGGAGCTGGTTTTTTGAAAAGATCAACAAAAGTGATAGACTGCTAGCAAGATTAATGAAGAAGAAAAGAGAGAAAACTCAAACAGATGCAATAAAAACTGATAAAGGGGATATCACCACCGATTCCACAGAAATACAAACTACCATCACAGAATACTATAAACACCTCTATGCAAATAAACTAGAAAATCTAGAAGAAATGGATAAATTCCTGGACACCCTCCCAAGACTAAACCAGGAAGATGTTGAATCTCTGAATAGACCAATAACAGGCTCTGAAATTGACGCAATACTTAATAGCTTACCAACCAAAAAAACTCCAGGACCAGATGGATTGACAGCCAAATTCTACCAGAGGTACAAAGAGAAGCTGGTACCATTCCTTCTGAAACTAGTCCAATCAATAGAAAAAGAGGGAATCCTCCCTAACTCATTTTATGAGGCCAGCATCATCCTGATACCAAAGCCTGGCAGAGACAACAAAAAAAGAGAATTTTAGACCAATATCCCTGATGAACATCGATGTGAAAATCTTCAATAAAATACTGGCAAACCAAATCCAGCAGCACATCAAAAAGCTTATCTACCACGATCGAGTCAGCTTCATCCCTGGGAGGCAAGGCTGGTTCAACATATGCAAATCAATAAACGTAATCCATCACATAAACAGAACCAGCAACAAAAACCACATGATTATCTCAATAGATGCAGAAAAGGCCTTTGACAAAATTCAACAGCCCTTCATGCTAAAAATTATCAATAAACTAGGTATTGATGGAACATATGTCCAAATAATAAGAGCTATTTATGACAAACCTCCAGCCAATAACATACTGAATGGGCAAAAACTGGAAGCATTCCCTTTGAAAACCGGCACAAGACAGGGATGCCCTCTCTCACCACTCCTATTCAACATAGTGTTGGAAGTTCTGGCCAGGGCAATCAGGCAAGAGAAAGAAAGAAAGGTTATTCAATTAGGAAATGAAGAAGTCAAATTGTCCCTGTTTGCAGACGACATGATTGTATATTTAGAAAACCCCATTGTCTCAGCCCAAAATCTCCTTAAACTGATAAGTAACTTGAGCAAAGTCTCAGGATAGAAAATCAATGTGCAAAAATCACAAGCATCCCTATACATCATTAACAGACAAACAGAGAGCCAAATCATGAGTGAACTCCCATTCATAATTGCTACAAAGAGAATAAAATACCTAGGAATCCAACTTACAAGAGATGAGAAGGACCTCTTCAAGGAGAACTACAAACCACTGCTCAAGGAAATAAAAGAGGACACAAACAAATGGAAAAATATTTCATGCTCATGGATAGGAAGAATCAGTATCATGAAAATGGCCATACATTCCTAGAATAACATACCAATACTTAACCATGAAGAAATAGAGAATCTGAAGAACAGGTAACTGATAAGGAGATTGAATCCATATTCAAAAATCTCCTAACAAAGAAAGGCCTTAGACCTGACTCTTTACCAGTCAAATTTTAGCAAACATTTAAAGAACTAATAACAATTCATCTAAAACATTTCCAAAAATATTGACGAGAAAGAAACACTCCCTAATTCATTCTATAAGACCAGCATTACCCTGGTACCAATGACAGATATCCTTTATGAACATTGATGCAAAAATTGTCAAAAAAATACTTGCAAACTAAATTTGAGAGCACGTAAAATGATTATACATCTCATGAGCAAGAGATATATTTTTGGAATGTAAGGATGGTTCATGGATTAATATAAAAATTAATCAGTGTTATATACTACATCAATATAATGAAGGGAAAAAACACAAACAAGTCATCTCAATTGATGCAGAAAAAGCATTTGACAAATTCAATACTTTTACATAATAAAAACACTCAACAAACCAGGAAACTAATAAAAGACATATATGTAAAACTTACAGTAAACACTATACTCCATGGTGAAAGACTTAAAACTTTTCTTCCAAAATCAGGAACGAGGCAAGGGTGCCTGCTTTCACCACTTCTATTCAACATAGGACTGGAAATCCTAGCCAGAGAAATTAGTCAAGAAAAATAAATAACAGAATTATCTCTTTTCAAAAATAAAATGATGTTATATATAGAAAACCCTAAAGACAACACACATACACTTACACACACACACACACACACACCTGCAGAAGTAGTGTGCTCCTTTATTTATGAGAGATACATTCCAATGCCCCCAGTGGATGCCTGAAAATGTAGATAGTACCTAATTCTACATATATTATATTGTTTCCAATACATACATACCTATGATAAAATTTAATTTATAAATTAGGCACAGTAAGAGATTACCAGCAATAAGAAATAATAACTAGAACAATTATAACAATATAACAATATGCCAACGTCACTACTCTTTCACTAGGGGACCATTTTTTTTTTTTTTTTTTGAGGCAGAGTCTCACTCTTGTCACCCAGGCTGGAGTGCAGTGGTATAATCTCGGCTCACTGCAACCTCTGCCTCTCGGGTTCAAGTAATTCTCCTGCCTCAGCCTCCCGAGTAATTGGAACTACAGGTGCCTGCCACCATGCCCGGCTAATTTTTGTATTTTTAGTAGAGACTGGGATTCGCCATGTTGGCCAGGCTGGTCTCGAACTCCTGGCCTCAAGTGATCCACCTGCCTCAGCGACCAATATTAAATATAATAAGGACTACTAGAACACAAGCACTGCAATACTGTGACTGTTGGTCTGATAACCGTGATGCTACTAAATGACTAATGAGTGGGTAACACACACAGTGTAAATATGCTGGACAAAAGGATTCTTGTCCCAGGTAGGATGGAGTAGGATGGCACAAGATTTCATCAGGCTATTCAGATAGGTGTGCAATTTAAAATTTGTGAAATTTTCATTTCTAGAATTTTCCATTTAATATTTTTGGACTACAGCTGACCCTAAGTAACTAAAACTATGGAAAGGAAACCATAAATAAGTGGGGGTTACTGTAATAAACAAATTCAGCAAAGTACAATAGCTGAATATAAAGTCAACACACAAAAATCAGTTGCATTTCTACACACTAACAATGAACCACCCAAAAAAGAAATTGAAAGAACAATTCAATTTATAATAGCATCACAAAGAACTAAATGCAGTCAAGCACCACATAATCTTTTGGTCAGTGACAGACCTCATAAATAATAATTAGTCTCGTAAGATTTTAATATCACATTTTACTCTACTTTTTACATGTTTCCATATGTTTAGATTCACAAATACTTACCATTGTGGTGCAATTGTCTACAGTATTCAGTACAGTAAAACGTGCTCTACAGATTTGTAGCCTAGGAGCAATAAGCTATAGCGTAGGTATGTAGTAAGCTATACCATCTTGGTTTTTGTGAGTACACTCTGATGTTCACACAACAAAATCACCATCAGAACATGTCCCTGTCATTAAGCAACACATGACTGTATTTAGGAATAAACTTAACCAAAGAGTTGATTGACTTATACAATGAAAACTGTAAAACATTGATGAAGAAATTAAAGAAGATGCAAATAAATGATAAAACATCCACATTTGGGAATGGGAAGACTTAACACTGTTAAGCTGTAAATTGAAAGCAGTCTACAACTCAATGCCATCCTTGTCAAAATCCCAATGTAAAACCTATCCTAAAATTTATGTAAAATCTCAAAAGACCCCACATAACCAAAACAATCCTGAAGAAGAATCAAGTTGGAGGACTCACACTGCTTCATTTCAAAACTCACTACAAAGCTAAAATTATCAAAACAATGTACTACTGACATAAAGACTGACATATAGATCAATGACATAGAATAGACAGTCCAGAAATAAACCTTCCCATATATAGTTAGGGATTTCTTCATTATGGAACTAAAGGCATAGCCAAAAAAAAAAAAGGAAAAAACAGACAATTCAGACTTCTTAAAAATTTTAAAAACGTGTGCACCAAAAGACTATCAATAGAGTAAAAGGCAACCCACAGATTAGAGGAAGATACTTGTGAATGATATAAATGATAAGGGATTTATCATATCTAGAATACATAGAGAACTCTTAAAACTCAACAACAAAGAAAACTCATTTCAAATATAGGTAGAGGATCTGAACAGACATTTCTCCAAAGAAGATGTACAAATGGCCAGTAAGTACATGAAAAGATGCTCAACTTCACTAATCTTTAGGAAAATGCAAATTCAAATTACGAAGAGGTACCATCTCATGCCTATTAGGATGGTTACTATAACAAAATACAGAAAATAACAAATATTGGTGAGGATATGGAGAAATTAGAACCCTTGTACACCAGTGCTGGGAATGTACAAACAGCTTCTGTAGAAAATAATATAGTAATTTTCAAAAATAAATTAAAAATAGAATTACCATATAACCCATCAATTTTACTTCTGGCTATACACTCCAGTGAATTGAAATAAGAGTCTCAAAGAGATGATATTTTTATATCCATGTTCATAAGTAGCATTATACACAATTGCTAAAACATGAGAGCAATTCAAGTATTCATCAAGAGATAATAAGCAAAATATGATAGATACATACAATGGAATATTATAGATCTTTAAAAAGGAAGCAAATTCTTGTGACCAGCCTGACCAACATGCTGAAACCCTGTCTCTACTAAAAATATAAACAATTAGCCAGGTATGGTGGTGGGCACTGGTAATCCCAGCTACTCAGGAGGCTGAGGCAGAAGAATCGCTTGAACCTGGGAGGCGGAGGTTGCAGTGAGCTGAGATTGTGCCATTGCACTACAGCCTGGGCAACAAGAGCAAAACTCTGTCTTGAAAAAAAAAAAAAAAAAAAGGAAGCAAATTCTGACATATGCTACATATGGATGAACCTTGAGGACATTATACTAAATGAAATAAGCCTGACACTAAAAGACAAATACTATGAGATTCCTCTTGTATGAGGCACTTGGAGTAGTCAGAATCATACAGACAGAGCATAGAGTTGTGCTGTCAGAGGGTGGAGGCAGAAGTGAATGGGGATTTATTTTTTAATGGATATGGTATTTCAGTTTTACATGAGAAAAAGAGTTCTGTAGATGAATAGTGGTGATTGGCTGCTCAACAATATGAATGTGCTTAATGCTACTGAGTACTAACTAGTACTGAGCACTAAGTATATCCTACTATGTAATACTACTTAAAAACTACTTAAATACTGTATTCTTAAAAATAATGAAGATAGTAAATTTTGTGTTCTGTATATTTTACTACAATAAAAAATTTGGAAAAAGAAAAGGATAACTTAATTACATAAGCAAGTTTCAAAGATTTTCCTATGGTTGCCCTTTATTATGATTAAAGTTTCTTTTCCAGGAAAAGAACACGATGAAGCAGTTGTGAAGTCACAAAGCCTTAGAACAAAAGGTGATTGCAATTAAAAGTGATAACCGAGGACAAAAAGGAAGGTGCATAAGTCAGTGGAGGCCTATGCATAGATTTTACCCTCTTACCATGAAGGCAAAGTAAGAAACAGAGTCCTAAAACTCATTGCAGGACAGGCCGATGAGTCTCTTTTCCTTTCCACAAATTAGGAACCTAGATTTTCCACTTAGAAACAAAGATACTGACACTATACTCCAGCTGCATTATAGGAATCTTTTTGTCATCTGATATAGGCACTTCATCACCAGGCATAATGATATTCCTAATGAAAACATCTTATAAGCATTAAATAATTAATTTATACATTAAATTTCAGAAGATTACATGTCTAACTGGCAGACTATCCTAGGCTGCTTCTCTATGTATAGGTAGCACTCTGAGGATATGATATTACTGTCCTGTAATGGGTGGAATGTAATAGAATTAGCTCAAATTACAATGTGTAAGAAATGATCCAGGATAATGGGAATAACAGCTATACTTCGTTACATTTATAAAAAGATTTTCAATTTATAAAATATGTGTTTTGTGCCCCTGTAAGGCAAGTAGAAGAGGTATTATTAAATTCCATTTTTAATAAAATATTCTGAAGTTTAAGGAAAGGAATGTCCACATTCACAAAGTTAATGAAATCAGGAGCTAAAGATATCTGTAGATGGGTTTCTGGCAAATAATATGATTTTGATGTCATAGCACAGATACAATTCGAATCAAAATCCAAGCAAGTTATTTAGTAGAATTTGACAAACTGATTGTAAAGTTTATATGGAGAGGAAAAAGAATCACAGTATCTGACTTTAAGACCTACTATAAAGCTACAATAATCAAGGCAGTGCAGTATTGATGAAAGAACAGACAAATATATCAATGGAACAAAATAGCCCAGATAGACCCATAAAATTTAGTCAACTGATCTTTGACGAGATCCTCTGACAAAGGAACAAAGTCAATACAATGGGGCAAAAATGGTCTTTTCAACATATGGTGCTGGCACAACTGGACACCCATCTACAAAAGAAAACCAAATCCAGACACAGGTCTTACACCCTTCATAAGAATTAACTCAAAGTGGAACATATACCTAAATGGAAAACACAAGACTATAAAAACTCCTAGAAGATAACATATGAGAAAACCTATATGACCTTGGGTATTGCAATGACTCATTAGATATAATATTAAAGACACATCCATGAAATATATAATTGGTAATCTGAACTTCAAAAAAATTAAAAACTTTTGCTCTGCAAAAGATAATGTAAGAGACTGAGAAGATAAGCCACAGGGTGGGAGAAAATATTTGCAAAAGACACATCTGATAGCAGACTATTACTCTATCTCTCTCTCTATATATATATGTATATATACATGCACATATATACCCTCTATAACTATATATATTCATATATATAGTTTAAACTCAACAACTATATATTTGCTATATTACTACAACAATTACTATACTATACTTACTATAGTTTAAACTATATATCTATGTATAGTTGTTGAGTTTAAACTATAGTAAGTATAGTATAGTAATGGTTGTTTTAGTAATATAGTAAACAAATAACTTGATTTAAAAATGGGCCATTTTGAGTTGATTTTTGTATAAGGTAAGAGATGAGGATCCAGTTTCATTCTTCTACATGTGGCTTGCCAATTATCCCAGCAACATTTGTTGAATATGGTATCCTTTCCCCACTTTATGTTTTTGTATGCTTTGTTCTTCAACAAAGCATACAAAAAACTTTACAGCCAAAAATCAGTTGGCTGTGAGTATTTGGCTTTATTTCTGGGTTCTCTATTCTGTTCCATTGGTCTATGTGTCCATTGTTATACCAGTACCATGCTGTTTTGGCAACGATAGCCTTGTAAGTACAGTTTGAAGCTGCGTAATGCGATGCCTCCTGATTTGTTATTTTTGTTTAGTATTGCTTTGGCTGTGTGGGCTCTGTTTTTGGTTCCATATAAACTTTAGGGTTGTTTTTTCTAGTTCTGTGAAGAACGTTGACAGTATTTTGATGGGAATTGCACTGAATCTGTAGATTGCTTTTGGTAGTATGGTCATTTTCACAATATTGATTCTACCCATCCATGAGCTGAAGATGGATCAAAGACTTAAATCCAAGACCTGAAACCACAAAAATTCTAGAAGATAACATCAGAAAAACCCTTCTAGACATTGGTTTGGCAAAGAATTCATGTCCAGGAACCCAAAAGCAAATGAAACACAAACAGCAATAAATAAATAGTACCTAATTAAATTAAAAAGCTTCTGCATAGCAAAAGAAATAACCAGCAGAGTAAACAGACAACCTACAGAGTAGGAGAAAATATTCACAAACTATGCATCCAACAAAGGACTAATATCCAGAATCTACAAGGGACTCAAACAAATCAGCAAGAAAGAACCAAATAATTCCATGATAAGGTGGGCAAAGGACATGAATAAACAATTCTCAAAAGAAGATACACAAATAGCCAATAGACATATGAAAAAAATACTCAAAATCACTAATTATCAGGGAGATGCAAGTTAAAGCCACAATGAGATATCACCTTACTTCTACAAGAATGACCATAATTTAAAAACAAAACAAAACAAAATGTTGGCATGGATGTGGTGAAAAGGGAATATTTCTACACTGCTGGTGGGAATGTAAACTAGTACAACCACTATGGAAAACAGCATGGAGATTCCTTACAGAATTAAAAGTAGAACTACCATTCAATCCAGCAATCCCACTACTGGATATCTACACAAAGGAAAATAAGTCATTATATGAAAAAGACACATGCACACGCATGTTTATAACAGCACAATTCTCAAATGCAAAAATATGGAAGTAACCTAAATGCCTATCAACCAATGAGTGGATAAAGAAAATGTGATATACATACACCACAGAATACTACTCAGGTGTAAAACAGAATGAAATAACGGCATTTGCAGCAACTTGGATGGAGTTGGAGACCATTATTCTAAGTGAAGTAACTCTATAATTGTAAATCAAGTATCGTATATTCTTACTTTGAAGTAGGAGCTAAGCTATGAGGATGAAAAGGTATAAGAGTGATACAGTGGACTTTGAGGACTTGAGGGAAAGGATGGGAGGTGGGTGAAGGATAAAGGACTATATATTGGGTACAGTGTACACTGCTGGGGTGACAAGTGTACAACATCTCATTAAAAAAAAACTTATCCATGTAACCAAAAACCACCTGTTCCCCAAAAACTATTGAAATAAAATAAAAATAAATGGGCCAAAGACCTTAATAGATATCACACCAAAGAGGTACAGATGGCAAATACGCACATAAAATAAAAAACCCTACACACCCACTACAATGGCCAAAATCCAAAACAACACCAAATTTGTTGAAAATAACAAATTCTGGTGAGGATGTAAAGCAATCAGAACTCTCATTCATTGCTGATAGGAATGCAGAATGGTACATTCTCTTTGGAAGACTTTTTTGTGGTTCCTAACAAAACTCAATACCCTTACCATAAAATCTAGCAATTGCACTTCTTAATATTTACCCAACGGAGTAAAAATCTATGTCCACACAAAAGTCTGTACAGGAGTTTTCATAGCAGCTTTATTTATAATTGTCAAATCTTGGAAGCAACCAAGATATCCTTCAGAGGGTGAATGGATAAATAAACTCTGGCACATTCAAACAATTAAATTTTACTCTGCGCTATAAAGAAATAACCTATCAAACTATGAAAAGACATGGAATAACTTAAATGCAGGTTACTAAGTGAAAGATGCCAATCAGAAAAGGCTACTTATTGTATGATTCAAACACTATGACATTCTGGAAAAAGCAAAACTATGAGAACAGTTAAAAAAACCAGAGTTTGACATGTGTTAGAGGGAGCGCAGAGGATTTTAGGGCATTGAAATTATTCTGTATAATACTATAATGGTGAATGAACGACATTTTACATTTGTCCAAACCCATAGAATGTACAACCCTAAAGTGAACTCTAGTATGAGCTATGAACGCTGGGTGATAATGATGTATCAATACAGATTTCTCAATTGTGACAAAAATACCACTCTGGTGAAGGATGCTGATAATGAAGGAAGCTATGCATGAGTGGTGGCAGGTGATATATGGGAAATCTCTATCCCTTCTACTCAAATTTGCTGTGAGCCTAAATGCTCTAAAAAATAAAGTCATCTATTAAAAAAATACACACATATTGGAAAAGCAAGTGGAGAGTGGAACAGAGGCAGAAAAAGCAACCAGGGAAGAACTGCTTTGCAAAAGGATTTAAAATTACACTATAAAAATATGCTGTTGCCTATCACAATAGACTGAGAAAATGAAAGACTGTAAACATATTAGGAAAAACTGAAACCACAAATACTTTACCTGATTATGTCTTTCATTTTGGATTTCTCATTGGATTCACAGCATTCTCATTAATATTATCAATATGTGATAACAATGCATTGCAGCATGAAATGAAATAAAATTAACTTAGATAAATGTAGTATCTACTCTCTAGGATCCTTGCATGTAGACAAAATACAGATGGAAGAGCATGCAAACACATGAACATTTAAATTCCAGATCAAATATGTGTTAACAATAAGAAAAACTCAACAGGACCTGAGAGTTAAGGCTTTCTTATAATTTACATGGGATTCACATGGAATATGCAATTGCATAATATGGAAGAATTATTCTCTCCCTTATTTCACTCATTTGGTTAAAGGACCATACTGGGGTAATTTTTCAATTTTAAATGTCTTTTTTGCTGTTCTTTACCATTTTCTGCCTCAATGTTGCTAGCCTCTTAACCCTCTCACACATACACTTAGTTGTCTAGGCTGTCCTACACCCACTAGTGTTATGGACACAAATAGCCTTAGCTCACAAAGATTTCCAACCAACAAAAAACTTTCAAGTTCTTTCCCCTGCTTGTTTTCTGATAAAAAATGAAACGAAATGAAATGGAGATTTACTTTGTCAAGATGTGGAAACCTATTCACTCATTCACTGAAAGATATGCCTTTAAAAACTTGCTCAAGTCAGGGTATAGATTTAGAAAACTAATTTTATAGTTTCAAATCTCAGCAAGACTATCTTGAGCCAATTTTCACTTTCGTAACATCTAGGGAAAAAATTATATGTTTTTACGCTTATACATACATATGTATATATATGTTTTATGTTTATACATACACATAATTTGAAGATTGCTTTTATTTTACATTTAGTGTTCTACCTATATTTTAAAACAAAATAGTTCAATTTTGGAACTTTTTTAAATCTTTAAATTAACAATCATAAGCTGATTCCTAAATACATTTTGCTAATGATTATTTTCTGAATACATATTTTTAAAACACACAAGGAGAAAAAAAAATAGCCCAAATTTAAACTTCAGCTGTAAGCTATTGGTTGGTAATCTAACATCAAGAATGCAAATACATTTACTTTAGTCAGGGACCAATGCTTATTCATACCTGACTCAGAAGCATTTGAATATGGAACACCAACTCTAGGCAAATTAACAAACTACATAGAGGTAATTTTATAAGTTCCCTCTTTGTCTTCTTACATCATATTCTGAACTTACTTTGCCCTTAGTAATGCACAACTATTTCTCAGAGTACAAGACAGTTAATTTAAGATACAGTAGTTTCCCCTTATCCAAGGAGGATACGTACCAAGACTCCCAATGGATGCTTGAAACCAAAGATAATACCCAACATTTTATATAGAGTTTTCCTTATACCGACATACCTTTGATAAAGTTAAATTTACAAAAATTAGGCATAGTAAGAGAGTAGCAAGTATTACTAGTAAAAAACAGAACAATTATAATAAACACTATAATAAAAGTTATATAAATGTGGTCTCTCTCTCTCTAAATAGCTTATTTTTCAGACATCAGTTGACTGAGAGTAACTAAAACTAGAGAAAGTGAAATTATAGATAGGGGGGAATATTTTCAAACAAATTTTTTTGAGATGGAGACTCACTCTGTTGCAAAGGCTGGAGTGCAGTGGTGCAATATCAGCTTACTGCAACCTCTGCCTCCCAGGTTCAAGCAATTATCCTGCCTCAGCCTCCTGAGTAGCTGGGATCACAGGTGCGTGCCACTGAGCCCAGCTAATTTTTGTACTTTTAGTAGAGGTGGGGTTTCACCATGTTGGCTATGGTTGGCCAGGCTGGTCTTGAATTCCTGACCTCAGGCGATCCGCCCGCCTTGGCCTCCCAAAGTGCTGAGACTACAGAAATGAGCCACTGCGCCTATTTTCAACATTTTTTTATGTGCCACTTGAAAACAAAACAAAAACATCCTTTGCCAATTAAACAATGATACTCCGTCAATTGGAAGATGTAGCCTTGTATTAGTCTGTTTTCACACTACTATAAAGAACTGCCCAAGATTGGGGAATTTATAAAGGAAAGAGGTTTAATAGACTCACCATTCCACATGGCTGGGGCGGCCTCAGGAAATGCACAATCACGGCAGAAGGGGAAGCAGGCACATCTTAGGTGACGTCAAGTGAGAGAGAGAAGTGCAAGCAGAGGAAATGCCAGACGCTTATAAAACCATCAGATCTCACGAGAACTCACTCACTATTATGAGAACAGCATGGGGAAAACCGCCCTCATGATTCAATCACCTCCCACCAGGACTCTCCCTCAACACCTGTGGATTACAATTCAAGATGAGATTGGGTGGGGACACAAAGCCTAACTGTATCAAGCCTCATTTCACAGATGTTAAAATGTGGGAAATGATGGATATCTTAGAACATAAGAAATGCTCTATTTGATAAGCCTTTTACTAGCCCTGAAATAAAGCCACAGCAATAGCAGAATTTCTGGTATTAATTTTTATATTTGTTGTAATGGCTTAGTAGTGATCAAAGTACTTTTGTGCCAGAATTGCCTATGTTCATGTAAAAATTCCCATATATAATAGGGTTATTTGTTTTTATTTGAAGTCTAAGCACCCGTTGTAAAGACTACTATAGATATTGTAGTAAATTTGGAAAGTTGATACTGATAAAGCTAAAAAATCCATTTAGGTGAAACTAATAATCTTTGCTAGAGACTTCAAGTTTGCTTTTTGTAGCCAAATTTCCAGTCAGTTAGACATGACTTTGTTATTAAGGAGATATTTGCAAGCATACTTTAAAAGTTAATAAAAACTTAATGGAATATATGAAAAATATGTTAGAATTATATAAACAATTACGTATACATACACACACATACACACAGTATATATAGTATATTATGCGTATATATATGTGTGTGTGTATGAATATACACACACACACACACACACACATTCGTGGTTAAAATTTAAATCTTCAGAGGCTAAGGCAAGAGATCGCTTGAGCACAGGAGTTCAAGCCCACCCTGAGAAAATGGAGAGAACCTGTCTCTACAAAAAATTTTTAAAATTAGCCAGGCGTGATGTCCTATGCCTATAGTCCCAGCTACTCAGGAAGCTGAGGAGGGAGGATTGCTTCAGCCTGGTAAGTTGAGGCTGCAGTGAGCAGTGATCACACCACTGTACTCCAGTCTGGGTGACAGAATGAGACTCTGTCTCAAAAAAATAAAAAATAAATAAAACATTAGTGAGTATAGTGAGTATTTGCATCTGTAAATATTAATTTCCATGGCTAATATTTACGAAATTGTCATATAACTCAAAATGGTTACAGAGAAAGTATGTGTATCAGAGGTAAACTGCTTTCATCATATTTAATATTCAAGTTCTAAATTTTTTGGAAAGATCATAGGTTGTAATTTAAACAGATGGTGGTATGATCTTTGGAAAAGCATTCAGCCATGTTGCTGTTTCATGAGTTTGACAGGCTTGAAATTAGAGAAGCTATCAATGACTGTCAGGTTTGGCAGCAAGGAAAAATCATGGTCGATATAATTTAAGGATTTCTTCAATACTCTTTGTCTAGAGGCCATGCAGATTATAGTTTTAAAAATCAGTCAGTAGCTTCAAAGGAAAATTTTCTCAGTCTATGCAAAGATTTATGGAACTGATTATTATTTTACTGGTGAATTGATTTCTCACTAACAAACTTGCTATAATAACCAATATTTTAGCTTTTCAGTATTTCATATTTTTAGGTATTATCTTTAGTTTGTTTTACATTTTCGTCTCGTCAGTTAAAGAGTAATGTACATATGTGTTCAAAATGATGGGTCAGCCACTTCTCAGTGTTTTGGAGGGAATCCAGAAAGGAGATGTGAATTGAGGTATTTTATAACTTGGGTCATTCACATCTAGTTCAAGAATCAGTTTTTATCCTAATTGCCTGTCATTTCACATTAAACATATATTTTACTAGAGTAAGATTGCTAAGTACGCCACTAAAAGTACATTCTATTTTTTTTTTTACTTTCCCTCCACTTCAGCTAACATATTTTAAATGGATTAGATGAATGTGTTTCACTATACCACATCAGAACCAAATGAGGCCATGGGGAGGCTATTATGTGCATCTGAGTTCACCTAACTTTAATGTCTTAATGATCAACCAGTAACTTAATACCCCTCAGCACCTTATGAAATTAACAGGCTGCCATTTACATGCAGTTCTAGGATAACATCAGTGGTGTATTTGTCTAATTACTGAAGTTTCCAGTTCCCTCATGAACAAAGCAGGAATAATGAACCATTTTAAATAATGTAGCAGTAATGTTATAATATCCCAGTGCTTCACAGAGAACCACTTTCTCCAAATAGGAAATATAGTCTTAGCACGTATGAGACATGAGGAATCACAGATGTTTGTCACACTTTGTAGATGTGTTGGATGACATTTCATAATGCTGAGAAACGTTCCAAACTATTTTAAGAAGAAAGTAAAAAACACGCATACAGGCATGGCATTAAAATAGTGCAGCTATGACTGAACATCTTGCTAGAACCTCCAATATATCCAAAGGGGAAAGAATGAAAAAATATTACTGCACTTTTGCTGTTGTGTGGTCTTCTGCTAAATTGATCAGTTCAATAAATAGCTGAGTACAGCCACATAATCACTGCTATGTTGACATTTATTTTCATACATATTAAACACCGAATCCTACATGCATGTTATTTTGGTCTTTAAACAAGATGTTTAATAAATATGCCATTGTGACTTGAAATCTTGCCTAATGATTTAGCTGCATTATTAAAGTATTGCACTAAATATTTTAGATTTTATTAGTTATCTTCATCGAGTTGTTTAATGATGTGTTTGTTCTAAGATTTAGTCTTCATAGAAATCCAGATGATGAAAAGTAGGGGAAAGCAAGCTAAGGTCATAAGACGAAGCTAAGAAAAACCAACAGAAAATAAATTTTACAATCATTGTTATTTATATATTATTTAAAAGCATTACTAGAAGGAAATAAGCATAGTCTAAGAAATGACCATGGCATGAACTAAAACAAGATTGAAACATATCCAGTGAAAGATAATATATGGATAACTATTAATCTGAATGAATCTTGCCTAACGATGCACACTCTTGGAAAGTTTAGTTAAATTAATTTTAAAATTTAAGTCATTTTCTCTTGTTATGCATCCTTATTGCCTAAAACTATAAAAATAGCTATAAAATCTCATTTTTTTCTTAAGAGAAACATGAAAAGTTCAGTTTTTTTGTGTACTCCTAAACTTTATTCTCCTGAAGGTCATTACTTTACACTGTTTCTTATCCTCTCCAAAATGTAAGATGCTTTACTTTCTTCTGAAACTTCTCTGGGTTTGTTATAGATTATTTAAGGGGCTAAAACCACTGCCATGCTTTCTAACGACAATCTTACCTGTTCTGAGTTGAGCTACCTTTTTTGGCTATTGTAATGAGATATATTTCAATGCCCTTGCTCGTTTCGCTAAACAATAGAGTTATGTTTCTGATTCCTATTCAGCTAATTAGAAAGTAGCTTCCATTTTGTCTGTTCAAAAATTTATATTGGCCGGCACAATGGCTCACACCTGTAATCCCAGCATTTTGGGAGGCCAAGGCAAGCAAATGCTTAAGCCTGGAGTTCAAGACCAGCTCGGGCAACATGGCGAAACCCTGTCTCTACAAAAAGTACCAGTCAGGAATAGTGACACGAGTCAGTGGTCCCAGCTACTTGGGAGGCTGAGATGGGAGGATTACTTGAGCCCAGGAGGTCGAGGCTGCAGTAAGCTGTGATCATGGCACTGCACTCCAGCCTTGGCAATGAAGTGAACAAAAATGAACAAAAATGTATATTAAAGTTTCAATGGAATTAGTTGAGGAGGAAAGATGGCAATGGCAAATAAGTTTTTTTTTTAAATAGCCTCAAAAGAAATTAATGCAGGAAAAAAAAAGTCATTACTGCCATAAGAGTCTCAGGGTTTATTTATATGTAAACGCTGAATCAGGAAATTGCCACATGGGTGAACTGCTATTAGTAGAAATCATTGCCAAAGGGAACAGAGATTTATTTTATTATTCCAATTTTAAGTGATCATCATTTTATGATGTGTTCCCAGTGGATCCATAAATAGGTTTATCTGTATTGCATTTACCACACACAATGAGTGTTGCCATGGAATTTGTTTTGGTCCTTTGTCACTAATTCTGAAATGCAGGATACTCAGGGGCTTCTGCTATTCTTTTTTTCCCCTCAAATTCAATTAACTATTTAATTTCAGGAACCTCTGCCTTATCTAATAACTTAATTATGTGATTTTTTAATTCAAATTAGAATGAATATGTCTAGAAAACGCATGGTAAAACTTTGAATCTCAAGAGAAAAACAACAACAATAATATCAAAAATAACTCATCTAATTTTAAAACTTTTTCATAATATCTGAAAAAAACAGTTTCTTAAATTTATATAATGCGATACTTTTACTGACTCATGATAATTAAAAGTTATGGGAATATCCCACTTACTATTTCTAGGAGGCAATTTCTCCACTGATAGAGGCTGGAGAGTAGTTCCCAATACAGGATTTAATTACAGATATATCCTAATAAACAGCAGGAGTCTATATGTCATTATTTGAAATGATGTATGTCAACCCCAAACCCTCAACCAAAACTATTTATAAATGACAAGCTCATGTTAAGATGTAAAGAAAAAGTTCAAAACATATTTTGTTCTACAAAGTTCAGTTCTTAGAAACCAAGAGCCATTCTACTGGTCAGACTTTGATCAGTAGACTTTCTATAACATGTGTCTGTTATGCCTATTGAGCTATAAAATATTAAAAGGTAATAACTTCATCTACTAATTTAATCATAGTCTAATATGTAAAAAAGTTATTTGAAATAATGATTATTTGAAACTTAATGTTTACTTTTGCCTTTAAACTAGCCACTTGGCCTTTCAAGTGCCATGGCATAAGTCATGTCAGTGGGATTCTAAATTTTTATGACTTCTAATTACAGTGATTTTAAAAAGGCGGGCAAAGAGTAAGAATTAAATTATTATTTCTATGATCATTCTTAAGAAAAATAAAAATTTAACCATTTTATCCTATTGAGACTCTGGAATAGATGAAGCATTATTTAGTTTATCACATCACATACCTTTGGTGTGAAAAGCAAGCCAAGATATCAGTAGAAAATGATAACCTAAAATAATCTGCATATACAAGTTTAGTAGGATTATAAAACAATGATCTCCCTAACTACTCACATAAAAACTAGCCCAATCCCAAGGTGTCTTTGTTTACTTTTAAGCTCTAGTTTATAATTTTATTGACCTAGAGTGAAGTTAAGGCATATCTGCTTATTTCTGCAGGCGGGTAAAAATGGCCTTATCTTTTACTTCTGTATTAGAATATGGCAAAATATACTCATTATTCTGCTTGTTTCTCTAGTTCACTAATAGATAGACATTTTACAACCATTTCAAGTACATAACACTGTATTGGGAAGAAAATGCCCTTTGTTGACAGTATTATAGTCCATATAGTAGTTAATGTAACCACTATGCTCTCTTAAATCCTATAGTTTACAACCCATTGTCAATATCGCTGGAAAAAAAGTGTTAAAATGTAATTTTTAGAAAGAATGGTAAAATCATGACTCAAAAATGCATATGAAAAGAAACACTTGTTAAAGAATTTATTTTACTAATATCATATGAGGGACCAAGGCAGATATTATGACTGGTTTAAAGAAACAATCAAAAAACAGCACAAATTTGTATGAAGTAAGGGAATATTGAGATGAATTGCAAATGGGGACAAAATTGTTCCACATTGGAAATTAATTGAAATCATTAACTTACAGGAGAGAATTTACATATCATTAGTCATTTACAACTTACAAAGAGTTGCGAAATAGCTCAAAGACAACAGGACTAGAATATGATAAATCTGGAAGGACATGCTATAGAAGATGCATAGTTTTCTGTTGAAAAAAATTTTGCACAATATTCCCCCTATTGATTAAAAATAATCTCAAAGAAGATTACTCTTGATCACAAAATACAAATTGTTCTCATTAGATTTAGTCTGATTATTTACATAGGTGCATCAACAGTGTTAATTTGCTACATGGGCCTTCCTAAGTTTGCTTTGCTAAAAGTTTTTCTAAAGAATCTCAAATTGGACCTTTAAAAGCCCCTTGAGGCTTGGCAGTCAAGCTAACAATGCACCACAGGATTTTGTTTACAGTACCTATTTATTTGGGTGAATTTCTTTCTTCTCAAGGTCCCTAAAATATCCTAATGTTCCTGGGATGGACAGGAAGTGACCTTCATTACTCACTTGTGAGGCCGGGAACCCTGTAAGCTAACTGCCATAACAGTTTTCCTAAGAGGGCTTTGTAAACGTTGCTTTCATGAAGTCAATCTTTGTTCCTTAAAAGTGTCTGGTCATACCTGATTAAATGAGCATCAGTCTCAAATAGGACAATCCTGGCAAGTCTTTAGTTGCATAACCAAAGTTTCCAATTATGTCTTAGCATAAGGAATAACAGATTATTATTGGATTCATGCAAATAGTTACATGGCTACAAAATAAGTATATTCAGTAAGAGTTTCCAAATTCTTGGCCAGGTGTGGTGGCTCACGCCTATAATCCCAGCGCTTTGGGAGGCCAAGGCGGGCAGATCACAAGGTCAGGAGTTCGAAACCAGCCTGGCCATCATGGTAAAACCCCGTCTCTACTAAAAATACAAAAATTAGCCGGGCGTGGTGGTACACATCTGTAGTCCCAGCTGCTTGGGAGGCTGAGGCAGGAGAATCGCTTGAACCTGGGAGGCAGAGGTTGCAGTGAGCCAAGATCGTGCCACTACACTCCAGCCTGGGTGACAGAGCGAGACTTCATCTCAAAAAAAATAAGTAAATAAAATAAAATAAAATAAAAGAGTTTCCAAATTCTGGAGGGCTTGAGTAGAAAGAATAATTCACAAATGTTTTATTTTAGTTTACAAAAATGGAGTCTATTAAATTGCTATGAGTTATATAGCTTAAGAAGATAGAAAAAGGCCTTTCTTCACTATTCACAATAGCAAAGACTTGGAACCAAGCCAAATGTCCAACAATGATAGACTGGATTAAGAAAATGTGGCACATATACACCATGGAATACTATGCTGTACTCCTAATACTAGGTATTAGGAGATATACCTAATGTTAAATGATGAGTTGATGCAGCACACCAACATGGCACATGTATACATATGTAACTAACCTGCACGTTGTGCACATGTACCCTAAAACTTAAAGTATAATAAAAAAAAAGAAAGAAAAAAAGAAAAAGGCCTTTCTTATATATCGGTAAATAGCACATTAAAACCATATCAATAGTCCAATCCTGGCAAGTCTTAATCATCACTCATTAATTCATTCAATTCTATGTAATTTTTGTTCCACTGGATCTTTTGTTAGGAGTTTCATAAACTCATCTTTAAAATTACTAAAATTCTGGAATTCCTGACTCAGTTCCAGTGTTATAGTCTAAATAGCTTATTTCGGCGATGTCATCAGAAGCTCATACCAAAAAGTACCGGGCAATGCCCTTTTCCATAGGGCTCTCAAGTAGTTCTTTGTTGAAGAAAAAGCATCTGACCTATAATTTATTTCAGAGCTTTCAGGAAAGCATCAGAGTAAAATAACAACAAAAAATTGCCCATAGAGAACAAAAGACTTAATATGACTGTTGCTAACTTATTAGTGATAATTTTTAACAGTAAAAGATCTATTAAAAATTCATAACAAGAATAATACAATTGACAAGAAAATTTGGTTATTTCTATGGCACGCAATATAAGATAATATAATCAATTGCAAAAAATAGATGATCATAATATTTACAGAGAAAAAATTTTGATATAAAAATAAGCCTTATCATAGAACACATTATAGGAATCTTAAAAAAAAATAAGCCTGACATATCATGAATAAACTAAGTATATAATAAGATATACTAAAAATATAGCAAGGATATCAGTAAGAGGTTTACTAAATCTGTAGTAGTTCTTAAACATCTGTGTATTAACAAAACTCCATATTAGATTATTGTGAATCTCCAGTTGAAAACTACTGACATAGAAGATCCAAATTAAAGAATTAATGATTCAATCACATTAGCATTTTAAAATATAACTGAAATTATGACGGCTAAGATGCACCCTTTTCAACTAACATCAGGTACAGCAGACTGCTAAGTAGAAACATCCCTTGGACAGCAAGGACGCTGAAAAATCTCTAGGAACTTCCCATATTTCATTCAATTTCTGAAATACTTATAATCATAACATTTACCTAAGCCAACCTGGGCATCTCTTCTCATTTTATAACTCTTCCCTCACAATTCATCAATAGTAATGTATCAAATAAGCCTCATTATTTCTACTTCTTTTTTTATAAGATAAATGAACAAAAAGAACTTTTTTCAATTCTTTATTTTTAACTTTTTTGGGTACTAGTAGTAAGTGCATATGTCTGTGGGGTACATGAGATATTCTAATAAAAAAAGGCAGTGACTAATAATCACATCAGGGTAAATGGGATAGCCAGGACCTCAAGCATTTCTCCTTCGAAGAACAGAACACTTTGATCTTCCAGATGCCCTCTCATAAATCTCAAAGATAATTTTAGATTTAAGATAACCTAAAAATTATTTTATTTTATATTTATAATTTGCTTTCAGAAAAAAAATAAAAATTAAAGTTGTGAAGAGATTTTAATACTTAAGATAAAAATCAGAAATGCCTGAGAAACAGTATTATCATTCTTTTTTTATATTTTTATTTTTTCAAGACAGGGTCATGCTCTGTCACTCAGGCCAGAGTGCAGTGGCATGATCACAGCTCATTGCAGCCTCCCCCTGCTGGGCTTAAGCAATCCTCCCACTTTAGCCTCCTGAGTAGCTGGGACTACAGGCACACTCCACCACTCCTGGCTAATTATTTTAAAAAATTTTTTGTACAGAGGTGGTCTCACTATGTTGCCCAGGCTGCTCTTGAACTCCTGAGCTCAGGCAATCCTCCTGCCTTGTCCTCCCAAAGTGCTGGGATTACAGGCATAAATCACCACACCCAGACTGTCACTCATTTTAAAGTAACAATAAAACATTTAAAAATTAAACATAAGAAGTTAACATGAATGTAAAAAACCTAAATGAGGAACTTATTTTCTTTAAAAAGGACATCAGAAAATTGATACAAATATCGAAGTTTATTCCAGTAAAACACAATATCTTTATTATCTAGGCATATTCCACAGGAAAATATAAGAATAATTATTTTTATTATGGCAATAAAAAGTAAGCCAAGGAAACAAGGCTATGAAAAATGAGCACATTTTACTAAGAGTTTAAAATATTTCGTAGTTTTTCAAACTCAGATATTGTAAATGTAGACAAATAAAATTAATTTGCAAATATTGTCTTCTATTATGCAGTTTCATATTCTGGAACAAACTGACAGTTTAGAACCAATCTCAGGGGATCCAAGAAGTCAGAATTAGTTTTATGATATTACTAGAGTGTTATTAACATCAATGTAGTCATCGTTGCTATCTTCAAATGAATACAAGTAAGCATTTAAATTTTTCGTTTCAAATTTTTACACAGTAAATAATAATAATTATCACCCACAAACTCTTTTTAGAATCCTCAATAAGCCTAAAAAATGCAAAGGGATTCAGAGACGAAAAAGCCACTCCTTAAGAGAAAACTATTCCACGCCGGGCACGGTGGCTCACGCCTGTAATCCCAGCACTTTGGGAGGCCGAGGTAGGTGGATCACCAGGTCAAGAGATTGAGACCATCCTGGCTAACACAGTGAAACCCCGTCTCTACTAAAAACACAAAAAATTAGCCGGTTGTGGTGGCGGATGCCTGTAGTCCCAGCTACTCGGGAGGCTGAGGCAGGAGAATGGTGTGAACCCGGGAGGAGGAGCTTGCAGTGAGCCAAGATAGCGCCACTGCATTCCAGCCTGGGCAACAGAGTGAGACTCCATCTCAAAAAAAAAAAAAAAAGAAAAAAGAAAACAACTCTTTTCCTTGAAAAATAGAAGTATGTACATAGTTGTATTTCTCTGAAACTATTGTTTGTAAGCATTCTCATTCCAATATATCAATCATATCTTTTAACCAAAGCAAGGTCTATTTCAGAGAAAATTGGGGGGTGGACCTCCATGAATGTTACAAACCTGCATCCTTGCAGTCCAGCATAGCTCATGAACACAGCCACTCTTTATACTAACCTCCTCAAAGGGACAAAATGAACGCATTCATTAACAGACCTGAAGATATAGTCTCTCCGTAGCATATAAATATAAAATAAGAAACAAAGCATATAAACCTAAAATTACGCTTAATCAGTATTTATCTAGTGGTGTAATGAATGAATGTATATCCATTAGTTGATTTAGTTTAATGTCTGTCCAAAGTTTTAAACCATCTGAAGAGCTTAGAAATTATCTTCAAATTGACATCCTACAAAACATAATTACTGCTGAAATAACATTGTCAGGATAATGAATTAATTTGGTTAAACACAAATTTATATTTTTCACAACCTTAAACATGAACTATTAGTAATGTTAGGTTGGTTGATCAGTAAACCTATGTAAGTTTAATAAGAACATACTCAAGTAGAATTAAGATTTACCTTTGTATTTAACATTAATAAATCAGGATTGATGTAGCTATTTTTATTAAAACAAAATTATTAAACTAGTCTCATTTGCCATGATTTACCTAAATTATATAAACTAGAATTCTTAAAAACATTTCCCAGTTAGTTTCAATAAGAGTACCTTTTTTTTTTTTTTTCCCCTTGAGATGGAGTCTCACTCTGTCACCCAGGCTGGAGGGCAGTGGCATGATCTCGGCTCACTGCAACCTCTGCCTCCCAGGTTCAAGCAATTCTCTGCCTCAGCCTCCTGAGTAGCTGGGATTACAGGCACCCGCTACCATGCCAGGCTAATTTTTGTATTTTTAGTAGAGACGGAGTTTCATCATCTTGGCCAGGCTGGTCTTAAACTCCTGACCTCGTTATCCACCCGCCTCGGCCCCACAAAATGCTGGGATTACAAGCATGAGACACCGCACCCGGCCAAGAGTACCTTTTAAGTACAGCATATAGGAAATATTAGAAGTTCAATTTTCTTATTTCCTGGAAATTTTAAAATATTATCTTTATATAAGCACTTATTTGTTACTTTAAGCCAATCAGAAAAGAGTTTTTTTGTTTAAGAGGTTTTATAATCAAATTTATTAACACCATTGGATTTAGGAAAATATTATGACTTTATACAATAAGACATAAAGGCCTTTCTGAATTCCAGACATGTAGCCAGAGACAAGGACACATCGAATTTATTCAATTTTCAAATTCTAGCCATGGGTAAAGATTAAATACAGAATTACAAAATTCAATGGTTAGTATCAAATAATTATTCCCTTGTCATATCAATGGCTCATGTTAGTTTTATTTTATTTTACTTTTATTTTTTATAGACAGAGTCTGTCCTTCTCATTCAGGCTGGAGTAAAGTAGCATGATCATTGCTCACTGCAGCCTGGAACTCCTGGACTCAAATGATCCTCCTGCCTCAGTCTCTTGAGTAGCTAGGACTACAGGTGTGCACTGCCATGCCCAGCTAATTTTTATGTATTTATGTATTTTTTGTGGAGACAGGTTTTGCTATGTTGTTCAGGCTTGTCTCTAACTCCTGTCCTCAAGGATTCCTTTGGTCTCAGTTCCCCAAAGCGCTGCGATTACAAGCATGAGCCACTGGACCTGGCCAGTTCAATAACTGCTTTGGATCCACCTCCAGCCAATTAAACTATCCATGAAGTGCACTTGTCTAGCAATGAAGTTTGCCAGACTCTGGTGGGTGAACTCGTTGGGCATCTTAGTGAAAATCCTCTAAAATTGTTCAAGGGTACTTTTCATAAAAGTTAAGTTTTTGAGATCTATTGCACAGCAGGTTGACGATAGTTAATAATAATGTATTGTATATTTCAAAATAGCTAAGAGAGTAAATTTGAAATGTCTCACCACCAAAAGAAATGGTGATATGCCAGTTAGCTTGATGTAATCATTCCACATTGTATACATTTATCCAAACATCACATTGTACCCCATAAATGTATACAATTTGTCAGTGGAAAGTAATAATAAAATGTTAAAATCATTTCTTGCACACAAATATGAACATGGACATGTGTTAAATAATTTACTCAAGTCATATAAGGGAACAGGCAGATATGATAGCCACTTCAAAGAATAAATCAAATAGCACAAATTTATATGGAGTAAAAAAATGTTGAGGTGAATTGCAAATGTGAAAGAGAATTTTCATCATGGCAGGGAAGGAAGCCAATTAAAATCACTACTAGACAGGAAAGAATTTACCTAAAACTTTAAAAATACCTCAAAGGCAATGGCCAGAGATAGAATCTGACAAATCTAGAAGGGTACATTATGAATAATATGTAGTTTTCCATTGAAACAAAAATTCTTTCTACAAAAGTAATTCTACATTTTATACTTATCACCAAACTGGCCTAATAAATATTGACTTGCAGAAGTATATAGGGTATCTATGTAAAACATAAGACTGTTTTGTTATTTCTACATTGGTTTATACTCACTGAGTGTAGAGAAGGTGCCCCAGGAAAGAGAGATTCACAGTTACGTAAGCCACTTTCAATCCTCTATGATATACGGCTAGGCATTAGATTAGACAAATTACAATATCTGCATTTTTCCCATACCTTACAAACATCTAGTGGAGAGACCAGAAAAGATTCTTGTATACAAAATACCAAACCGTTTCATCCTCCACAATAATGCAAACCTAGGCACAATATTAAGCTAGGAAGCTCTACCTTAGTGACTGCAGGGTGTGGATTTTCCTTTCATTGTCTCTCTCTCTTTGGTTGAATGTGCCAACAACCAGAAATCATCTTCTGACCTCCATGATTCAAATTGACTAACCTTGTCCCTGTAGTCAGTATAATTCTCATCAGAACTGGTCTTTTCTAGCCCATAACTTAAAGACCCCTCTCTTCTCACGGGCCTAAGTCTCCCTTGCTAAGGTGACTGTATTGTATAATGAGTTCTGGCAATGTACCTCCAGTTAATTTGTCTGCACTTCTCTAGGATTTTTGGAGAACAAATGGGTGGAATAGGTGGGTATTCCAGACAGCATGGTTGGCAGAACCGGTAACCATCTGGGGACAATCATGCTAAAATCCCTCCTTGTAGCTGCTGACCATACCTAAGAAAACACCATCGTGATGAGTAAGTTACTTAGTGGAAGTAGATCTGAATCCATTAGCTGAGTTTGGATCCTTCGTGACTGAGAAGGTTGTGCTATTTAGTCCTGAGGCTAGCAGCACTGTTAGTGAGTCTTCTATGTGCCCGTCTATCAATTTGAGCTCCTATTTTCCAGTAGAAGCTCTTATCTTCCAATTTTTGACAGGAATAATGAAGGAGAGCATATATTTTATTATTGATGCAGATTTATATTTTAAAGATGAAAAAGCACCATTTGGTTTATCTCTTCCTGTCTCAGGCTGCTTCATGACAACTTATCAGGAAGCAGCCTGTTACTGAGGTCACATGCAGCTCTTCCCGTCCCGAACACAGGTTTTAAAATATGGACAGAATCGCCAGATGTACATGCCCTGCAAATTAGGAATAAAGCACCATCTGCCCATGCACAGGCTTATTCTGTTTTTCATAAAGAGAGCAGTGACTTTGCTATCATTTTCCCCTTTTTTTCCATTCATATGCATGACTGGTGAGAAGCTTACATAGACTAATTCCAGGACACACAGTGCAGCTGGTAAACAAAGGAAAGCATTTGGGAAAAAAAGGGGGTCTAGACATTACATTTTCACCCCAGGGAGATTTTTTTTTTTTTTGTCTATTCTCTATTACATTTGTTAAATGGCTCACAAAATCAGTGGCATTTTAAAAATTAAACTGTTTCTTAATTTCTCATAAAATTAACAAATGTCTGTTGTAATAGACAAAAGTAAACAAAAGGAAAATAAAATGACTAATGTATTTCTATGCTCAAAAATAAAATATTGATATATTTTCCTTTCAGGATAGATTAAGATACATAAGTAAATAATCAAATAATTATAAAAGTATAAAATTAGGCCATGCTATTTTTGTATACATTTAAAGGGTAATAATATATTGTATCAGCCACTCTTCTAAGTGTCTTACACAATGCAGTTATCCAGTAGATATTATTATGCTCATTTTATAAAAGATAATTGAGGCGCATGTTCACGCTGCTGCTTAGTGGTGGAGCTGTGATCTGACCACATTCTTAAGTAATTTGCTAGGCCACACCTACATTATCAAATTCATTGGCAGATTATTTAAATGAGTGAATGCAGCATTACCTGGTATATATATTTGAACTGTTCCTTCATTATAAGGCATGTTAAGCAATAGTTCTCAAAATAAGGTAAAATCATGACTCAAACAGTTTAAAAATAAACTTGTAATAAAGATTTTCTTTAATCCATTATGGAAGAAACTGGTGAGGTGTTCAAATCTCTTCAAAAATGAATCAAAACCACAGAGAGAACAAGAAAGAGAGATTTAGAAACCAGTAATAATAAAATAAATGTGCAAATAGGAACAAAACTAGTCTTTTTCATGGTATAGGAGGGGAGTCAATTGAACCTCCAGAGGAAAAAATTGACACGTCTATAGACAATAATTATTTTGCATCACTATGAATTATGTACAATTTACAGAGTTGAAAATAATTTTGGAATAAGATAATGCTGGAGGCTAAACAAAAATACATAGTTTTCCATTGACCACAGATTTTCCCCTACAGATCTTTAAATTGTTTCCAGTTTTTGTTATTATAAATAATCTCCAGTAAATCATTTATATATACATTTTGTGCACATATTAATTAGAAAATACAAATTCATATACATATATATATATACATTCCTTTTCTCAAATTACCAATACATACTACCAAATGGCCCCCAACAAAGTTATAAAATCAACTCCCAAAAATGAGGCTGTAAGTGCATATTTTTACACACACAAAGACAGTAGATCTTAGATTCTCTTTTTTTTTTTTTGAGACAGAGTCTCGCTCTGTCGCCCAGGCTGGAGTGCAGTGGCGCAATCTCGGCTCACTGCAAGCTCCGCCTCCCGGATTCACGCCATTCTCCTGCCTCAGCCTCTCCGAGTAGCTGGGACTAAAGGGGCCCGCCACCACGCCCGGCTAATTTTTTTTTTTTTTTTGTATTTTTAGTAGAGACGGGGTTTCACCGTGGTCTCGATCCCCTGACCTCGTGATCCGCCCGCCTCGGCCTCCCAAAGTGCTGGGATTACAAGCGTGAGCCACCGCGCCCGGCCAATTCTCTGACTTTTTAATCTCCAAATTCTCATTTCACTGCAACGATGATGAAATATGCGTTTTATGCATCAGAACAAAATTAAAGTTGCAACATTTTGCAAGCTGAAAGTGTGAAAAACATTGTCTTAGGTAAAAGGACCTCTAAATATTTGAAGTCATTAAATGAATTTATCATAGAACCATGTTCTTAGAGGAGATATTAAAAGGGTACTTGGTCCATTTTATTATCTCTTTGACAAGAAAGATTACATGTAGGTTTCCCATAAACATCCACACATGCTCTCCTTCATTATTCCTGCCAATGCACACACATACAAATATACATGGAAGATTCGGGAAGTAACCAAGAGAAAAGAAAAAAGATTGTTATATGAATGAATTTAGATGAATACTGACTGTATAAATAAGAATGTCTTATGGGGCTTAAAATATACATTGAGTATTATAATACACAGTAAAAATCACAATTTGAGGGGTTAAAAACGTTAAAATGCTTTAAGGTCTTTGCGTAACCGAAAATCTCCAAAAGAATATTCCAAACATTCTTGAAATACTACGTGCATTCGGTGGAATTGCATCCTCCAAAAAGATATGTTCAAGCCCTAACAGCTGGTACCTATGATTGTGACCTCATTTGGAAGCAGGGTCTTTACAAATGTAACCAAGTTAAGAAGAAGTTATATTAGTTTAGGGTAGGACCCAATCCAGTGACCAGCATCCTTAAAAGAATAGAGAAATTTGGACACAGAGACACATAAGAATGCCATATGATGATCGAGGCACAGATTGGAGTGATATATCTATGAGCAAAGGAATACAAAGGATTGCTGGCAATCATCCATATCTTGGAGAAGGGCATGGAACATTCTCCTTCAGAGCACCAAGAAGGAACCAAACATGCTGACACTTTAATCTTGGATTTCTAACCTCCAGAATTGTGGGTAAATAATTTTTTATTGTTTTAAGCTCCCCAGTTTGTGGTATTTTGTTATGGCAGCCTAGGAAACCAACTAATAGGCTATCTTGCCAAAAAAGTCTCTTGATATCTAATCTCAATATCTCATATTTAATTTTCAGCAAAATTGTACTAACCAAGTTTTATACACTTTAAAACTGAGCAAATTTATTCTTTTTTACAAAAAAAAGTCTATTGTGAGTTTTCATAGATACTCAAAGAATTTGTTTTACCTTAGCTCCTTTAAGTCTTTCTCATTCGTATATATCAGAGAATCCAAATTTTAGAGTATGTTTTTGTCTGTTTTGTTATGTTAAGTCTAGTTTAATCAGTAGAGTCAATCACAAGCTACATTCTTCTAATTTTCCCTTTAACTTTGTTACCCCGTTACTTGCCTTCAAATCCCATTAATATGTTTTCTTAAGATATAGACTCCATAGTCCACAAAGGAAAATAATTGTCATAAATCAGGAAGAATCCACAGAGTTGAGGTTTCATTTATGTCAACATAACCTCTACTCTTGATCTCAATTCATTTCTCATCAGCCAAACTTCTCAGATTTTAGACATCAGCATTAAGTTCAGAGTACAGGTGCAAAGGGTCTTCCATGATCAATCATACATTTTGAAATAATTTCCTAGTTTGGTCTGGCCGAATATACTGCTGACCTTCAGATCCATAACAAAAGAACCATTTGTTTAACCAAGATTTTGTCAGACAAGATGAAGGAATTAGCTGGAAGTCAAGAACATGACTTCTTTACTTATTAAGATTAGCAATACAAATATACAGAAGCCCAGCCAATCCACATATCACTTACAAGACTTTGTTAAGAAAATGTATAGAAAACCATGAAAGAATATAGGATACATATAACAATATATTTTATTTGTTCCATTATATGACATTTGTGCTGCATCATGTTTAAGGTTTTCTATAAAAACACATTTTAATCTCTTTGCAGGAGAAATAAAGAAACATCATGACACCATTTGAAAAAATAAATTGACACTTAGATTTGGCATATTTAGTCAGTTTTTAACTTCAATGCTTAGAAAGAATGGTGTTAATCTCTCTTTTCTTGTCACTGCATGCTATATAAGGAACAGCAAATTGCTTGTATAAAGTTCAAACTAAATATAAAATCATTTTGTTCAGAACATGCCTTTACTCAGTGGTTAGGTGGCATTTTCTAAATGAGCCCTCTAAACAGTATTGAAGAAATTTTCTCTAAAAGAACATTTTCTACCACTTGAAAGGTCATTTTATCTTGAGAATTTTTCTCTCGTGCTTGTGAGTGCACTATCTACCTGCTGTAGGGCTTTTTGACCTCTACCAAAAAGAAATGGGCAAATTTAATTTCTTGATCGTAACTCACACGTGCTACTCTTCCTAAGAGTCACTGTTAATGTAAGGTCATTTTATGTGGAAAATGAGTTAAAAATTTGGATATTAAATTGCTGGAAGAGCACTTTTGATCTCTAATTTCCATCCAATAGTCTTCTATTATAAGCAAGAATAATAAAGCAATGATTAAGAGGGCATGAAAAGCACCAGAAACCAAAATGGCAGTAAGCCCCTTGAGCAGTGGTTCTCAACTCTAACTGCACATCAGAATCAGCTGGGGCATGCTGAAAAATACCAAAGCCTGTGTCTCACTCCTAGAAATTTTGACTTAATTAGTCTGGGGTGGGGCCCAGGCAGTGGTATATTTAAAAGCTCCATAGTAATTCTAAAATGTAACCAGGTTTGGTACTCACTTTCTAAACTAGAAAAATTATCCTCCATTTTTTTCCTTGATCACTGAGATCTTCGACAATTTGTTGAAAGCTCTGGCCATCTCCTCCCAAGTCATACCTTAAAGCCAGGGAGATTATGGACATCCCCCTCTTAATCCTTATCCAATGATGCTTTTAAAAGAATGGGCATATGCCCAAGTCTCCCAGTGAGAATCTATAGTTTAGGGGAAAAATAAAATGGTAACAAACTATTATAGCAGTCTGGATCCAATCAGCTCTAGAACCATTCAGTGATTTAATTAGGGGAAGGTTAATATGAATCATAACTAAAGTGATAAAAGAGTAACTGGAGCCAGGCATGGTGGCTCACGCCTGTAATCCCAGCACTTTGGGAGGCCAAGGCAGGTGGATCACCTGAGGTCAGGAGTTCGAGACCAGCCTGGCCAACATGGTGAAACCCCCATCTCTACTAAAAATACAAACATTAGTCAGGCATCGTGTCAGGTGCCTGTAATCTCAGCTACTTGGGAGGCTGAGGCAGGAGAATTTCTTGAACCCAGGAGGCAGAGATTGTAGCGAGCCGAGTTCGCACCATCGCATTCCAGCCTGGGGGACAAGAGCAAGATTCTGTCTTAAAAAAAAAAAAAGTAACTGGAGATATAATGAACCTCTGTATGATATCCTATGGCTGAGGGAGAGTACATAAGGAAGGATGAACATGGAAAGAGGATCCCTCCCTAAGACTAGGGTACAGAATAAGGTTGAACCCACTGGATAGCAGCAGTTTGCTAGTTTGCCAGATGATATGGTTTGGATTTGTGTCCCTACCTAAATCTCTTGTTGAATTTTAATTCACAATGTTGAAGGAGAGGTCTGGTAGGAGGTTACTGGATCATGGGGATGAAGGTGAACTTCCCCCTCGCTGTTCTCATGATAGTGAGCTCTCACAAGATCTGGTTGTTTAAAAGTGTGTAACACTTCCCCCTTCTCACTTTCCACCTTCTCCGGCCACATAAGATGTGACTGCTTCCCCTTCGCCTTCCACCATAATTGTAAGTTTCCTGAGGCCTCCTCAGCCATGTTTCCTGTACAGCCTGCAGAACTGTGAATCAAACCTCTTTTCTGTATAAATTACCCAGTTTCAGGTAGTTCTTTATAGCAGTGTGAGAACAGACTAATACACCAGGACTATAGCTGATCTGTTGTTATGGAACAGAAAGCAAGCAACACTCCAGGAAGAAGGAAAGATGGACGAGTCACAGCTGGTGATTGAAGTGTCAGTGGAGTGGAGGCTCCAACATGGCTGGAAACCTAGAGCACAGGAAGGGCTGAAAAGGAAGATCCCTAGGATACTCTGGGGCTGCAAGGTCAATGTGTATCCTGGTCATGTGGCTATGGCGGAACTCCACTAGATGTCCTCGCACCCACACCACCAGCCAACCATATTGCATCTAGACACCACAAGCAAAGGCTTTTATCTTGCAATGTCCCTCTAGCATCTTCTTCTAAGAAAGCTTAACACTCTGTTTAGTTTTAAGAAGAAATGCATAAAGGAATAACGCAATCTATTATGACCAAGAAGGCCTTAACATTCGCCGCAGCTTGACTAAACTTTCAATAGATTTCTTCTGGACTCTAGATATCTGACTTCCCTCTTTTTAGAGCATTTCCTTTAGAAAACTTGCAGTTGTAAATTCTGTCTCTGCTCCTTTGAGATGTAAATCTTCTCTGGGCTTTTGCCAGTTTCCCAACACGGGACTGTCTTTCTCAGGGACCTGGGCACCATTCCTTTGATATGTACTCATCAGGAGAAATAGCACAGCACCCATACATAATTCTCAGTCCTTATGGGAAGGAAAGATCCTAATTTCCCTAAGTGTAAATTAGCATATATGTGTGACGTAATCACATTGACAAGCTTCCCCCTAACTTCTTCTCCAGTACTTTTCCACTAGCTCATTCCAACACTTAAACTCTCCCAGTTTTTGTATCTACAGAGTTGAGCTCAAGGTCCGTATCCTGTTGCAGTATTCTTGAATAAAGTCTTCCTTGCCTGCTTAACATGTCCTGTTTAAAATTTTTTGAGAACTATTGCAGAACATATATTAAAACACAAATTTGAACCTCAGAGGCAATAAATTGAAAACTGACACAAACGCTTTCCTTGTGTTTATTTAAAACACATGACACAAAACTGACCATTTTTATCATTGATTAAAATGTACTGAGTTGTAGTGTTTGGAGAAACATTTCCAAAGAGGCCTTGATCATTTGAAAGCATAGAAGAAAAAGAGAATTTGACATCAATACAATAAACACTAAGGAAAATTATGAATGATAGGAGGTTTGGCAGTTTTTTCCTTCTCCATTTTGACATTTCTTCTGTTAGGGTCTGAATGTTTGTGCCCTCCGAATTCACATGTTAAAATCCTAATCCTCAAGACGATGATATTAGGAAGTAGAGCCTTTGAGGAGGTGGTTACGTCTTAAGGCAAAGCCCTCATGAATGGGATCATTGCCCTGTAAAAGAGGTCTCAGACAGAGCTGCCTTGCCCTTTCCACCAGGTGAGTACCCAGTGAGAAGGTGTCATTTATGAGGAAGTGGGCATTCATCGGACACTAAATCTGTTGGCACCTTGATCTTTGACTTTCCAGCCTCCAGAACTGTGATAAATAAATTTCTGTTGTTTACAAGCCACCCAGTCTGTGGTATTGTTATAGCAGCCTGAATGGACTAAGATGTTTCCTCACCAAAAGTTTTTTCTTTTTTTCTTACTGGAAAAAAAAGTCTTTATTCTGCCAGTTTTTGTAGTTTCCCTCTTGATTTTTCTTTCACTTTTTTTCCCTTCTTTGCTCTCAGTCAAATCCTATCTGCTCCATGTGCCATTCTATCAGGACCTCACTAATTGGATATGCTATTTTTACCCAGGTGTTAATAGCTAAAATAATTATTTTCCTATTGGCATAAAAATTTTAATTTGGTGCATTGCCTTAATGCAAAAAACTGACTATGATGGACATTTCAGACACTAATGAATGAAGCATTTGGGGGCAAGGAAACATATTCAGCAGTTTTAGAATAAAATCATTAACTATATGCTTTCTTAAGGGGATGCCAAGCATTAAGTTCTAAACCAAGCTTAAAGATGAAAAGAGAAATAATCAAGTCTCACTTCCTACATGGCTATAAAATTCTTACCAAATGTTTCTTCTGGATTCCCTGGAGTTGTCAAAACAATTATGTGGGACCTTACATTATATAAAAAACATAATATTTTGGCCGGGCGTGGTGGCTCACGCCTGTAATCTCAGCACTTTGGGAGGCCAAGGCGGGCAGATCACGAGGTCAGGAGATTGAGACCATCCTAGCTAACACAGTGAAACCTGTCTCTACTAAAAATACAAAAAAATTAGCAGGGCGTGGTGGCGGGCGCCTGTAGTCCCAGCTACTCAGGAGGCTGAGGCAGGAGAATGGCGTGAACCCGGGAGGCAGAGCTGGCAGTGAGCCGAGATGGTGCCACTGCACTCCAGCCTGGGGGACAGAGCCAGAAAAAATTTTATTGTAAAAATTATAAAAAATTTTTTGTAAAAATTATAAAAAATTTTATTGTAAAAATTATAAAAAATTTTATTGTAAAAATTATAAAAAATTTTATTATAAATTTAATAATTATGTGGGACCTTCACATTATATAAAAAATCATCGACCTACAACCTTATGGAGCCACCTACACTGAAGCAATGAATGTTTGTTTTAAAGCTAAGTGTGAGTAAATAATGGGACATTCAAGTTGTGCCTGTGTGCAGGTGAGCTGAATGGAGCCAATTTGAAATTTGACCAACAGTGAAAATGTTCTCAGAATGTGCTGTAGCAGGCCTTTCAAATGTAACATAGAGGTTATTAAGCCTCTATAACATCAAGAGCAAAATCCATACCAGACTAAAGAGTAATCCATAAGAACTTCCCCTATTTCACCCCAGCAACCTGCTACCTAAAGCTGCTCCAGGTGAAGAGGTATGTGCTCCTCCGTTAATTCTAAGAAAAATGACTATACAGATTCCGATACATCAGCACACATAATTTTTATTATTTCTTTTTTGGATTGCATTCAGACCTGATACAAGTAAGGAGTAATCCTTGAGGATAATCCTTGCAATAAGGCCTCTAAATAAACGAATGAATGGATGAGACATTTTATTTCAGCAAAAGCTTTATTGAAGAGTCATTTAAGAAGATCCTTCTGCATATCTTCAATATACCTTTACTTTAGGTTTAAGCAATTCCATATAATATAGGGAGATAGGTTTCTGGAAGTAACTTCTTTGTTTGTGGAACTTGATCTCATGTTTTAATTACCCCAACGCTTTCATTTTCTTCAACATTCACAACCTCCATAATAAGCAAAAAAATCTTTATTAGAGATGTCTACTGTGAAAAATTATGAAATGCTTTGGAACGGGGAAAAATACTGCTCACTCTTTCAGGTTTTCTCAAAATGTCATTGTTTTTTAGCTAATTTTCAACTCTGTCAGTCATAGAAAACATAATGTAAATAATTATCATCTTTAGAAATGCAAAATAATAATGTTTGAGGGAGTGCAATTGATGACCGCCTGTAGATAGGCTAGATTTGCATCTGAATGTAAATTCATATCAATATTCATTATTGTCTAAATATATGTTGTCTTTAAATTCTACCTTTGAACAGCTGTATCTTCTTATTAGTTCTTTCATTAATCAATTAAATAAGACTTCTGATACATGTTAATTCTATATTTATATTAGATTATGATTTTACCTTTGAATAAATTTATTTTTAATATCCTCTTGCATTTTTCTACAGTCCACTCTCAAGCACTTTTGTGCTATTAATCCTTTAAATGATTCACTCCACTACACCACCACCTTCCCAAAGTACCAAAAAGGAGTGCCGCTAGATTTCACCTTGGGAAGGGGGGTGTGTGGTCACAAGGGTTAAGATGTCAGGTAGAATCCCTATATGTCAAGGGGAAAAAAAAATAGTTTGATCCCTCAGGGTAGATTATCGAAAAGGAAATCAAGACTTCTCTGCCTTTAATTACTTTACCAGTGAGTCTTTTTTATTACCTTTATTTCATTTTTACCCTCTAAGAAGTAGAGAAAGAGGGGATATTCAGATATATAAATATGGCAAATAAGCTGACAGGGTTGTCCATGTCAATTAAGAGTCATAAGACATTTGTGAGGGAGACAATCAATTCTAAATCCAAGTCTGTGAGCTATCATTTAAAACTTTAACTATCTAGGTGAAATTCAAGCTAATTTTCTAGAATAGCTCTTTGTTTCTAAGTTTGGGGTTCTATTATGCCTTCTTAAATTTATTTTTATGAAAGGAAAATAATGTGGTACTTGTACCCTATAATTTTTAAATTAAATGTTTTTAAAATGTTTTGAAAATCAAATAAAAAATCTTTAAGATTTAAAAACAAAGTTTATTATTTGCATTCAATATTTTACAAATTTATTGTAATAGAATTTATATTTCATAAAATTCACTCATGTAAACTACACATTTCAGTGATTTTTTTTTTTTTTTTTTTTTTTGAGACGGAGTCTCGCTCTGTCACCCAGGCTGGAGTGCAATGGCGAGATCTCAGCTAACTGCAACCTCCACCTACCGGGTTCAAGTGATTCTTCTGCCTCAGCCTCCTGACTAGCTGGGATTACAAGCACCTGACACCACGTCGGCTAATTTTTTTTTTCTTTTACTATTTTTTAGTAGAGATGGGGTTTTGCCATTTTGGCCAGGCTGGTCTCAAACTTCTGGCTCAAGAAATCCACCCACCTCAGCCTCCCAAAGTGCTGGGATTACAGGCATGAGCCATGGAGCCCAGCCTCAGTGATTTTTTAAATATGTCTACAGAGTATGTTCCAAACATCACTATAACCTAATTTTACAATATCTTCATCACTCTAAAAATATAGGCAGTCATCTCCCATTTCCACCCACATGTCAACCCCAGGCAACCACTATCTACTAAAGGAAGGCTTATCTATTCTGGACATTTGTATAAATTAAGTGATAAAATATGTAATCTTTTATGATTGGCTTCTTTCATTTAGCATGAGGTTTACCAAGTCCAACCATGTTATGGCATGTATCCGAATTTCATTCATTTTTATGGCTAAATAATATTCCCTTGTATGGATGTACTATATTTTATCTGTTTACCAGTTAATAGAAATGTAAGCTCTTTCTACTTTTTAGTTATTATATATAATGCTGCTTTGAGTGTTCTTGTAAAAGTTTTTGTAGGAACATGTATTTTCCTCTCTTAGCTCTATATAACTGGAAGTGGGATTTCTTGGTCATATGGTAATTCTGTTTAACATTTTGAGGAACTACAACAGTTTGCCAAAGTGACTAACAATTTTACACTCCCACCAGCAATGTAGGATTCTGCGTTCTCATCAAAACATATTATTGTGTTCTGCATTCTCATCAAAACATATTATTGTGTTTTTTAATCATATGGTAATTCTACTGCTATCTTATTGAGGTTTTTATTTTCATTTTTCTCATAACTAAGGATGGTGAGTATCTTTACTAGTGGTGAGGATCAGTAAGCATCTCTGCTTACTGGCCTTTAATGCTCTTATAAGAAGATGGCCATACAAACACGCAGACAGGTAGACTGCATGATGACAAAGGGGGTGATCAGAAGTATGCAGCTGCAAGCCAAGGAATTCCAAATATTGACAGAAAACCAGAAAAAACTAAAAAGAATCAAAGAAGGATTCCTCTATCATTTTCAGAAAAAGCATGGCCCTGCTGATATCTTGATTTAGGACTTCTAACTTCCAGAATTGTGAGAGAATAAATTTCTGTTGTTTTAAGCTGCTTTCAAGTTTGTGTTACTTTACTACAGCAGTGCTAGGAGACTTACACAGATTTTGGTACCTGAAGGTGAGGTGGTATGAAAAAGATACCTATAAATATAAGTTTGTTTCCACAATGTTACAGTGGAATTAGATAATAGGAAGAGCCTAGAAGAGTTTTAAGTCACATGGTAGATAAAGCTTATATTGCTTTATAAGAGACTATTGGCAAAAATATGGATATTAAATGTGATTCTAGTGAGTGCTCAGGAAAAAAGGGAACTGTAGAGATAGCTATTATCATTTTAAAGAAGACATATGTTAAGAAGAGAATATTGCTACAAATATGAAAGTTGCAGGTGCTTTTGATGAGGCCTCAAATGAAAGTAAGAGACATGCTATTGGAAAATGGAGGAAATAAAATGCTTGTTATAAAATGACAGAGAACTTGGCTGAATTATCTTCTATTGCTGGAAGTGATAAACTAGAATATTTAGTTGAGATTTTTAAGCAGAGTGGAAGATGCCGATAGGTTGTTCTTTGCTGCTAACAGGAAAATGATAGAAAAACAAGATTAATTAAATAATGAATTATTAAGCAAAAGGAACCAGAATATGAATATTTGAAAAATTCTCAGGTCATTCATATTGCAAAAAATAAGAAAGTATGCTATGGAGAGCTGGACAACCATTTGCTAAAGAGATTAGGCATTTGACCTATGAATCCAATCAACCAGATTAGCAGAAATGTTACTTGCTTGAACTACAACAACTGAGATAGGACCAAATAAAACTATCTGACAAGACCCAACTGTGTACTATCTATAGGAAACTTATTTATTTCACCTGTGAAGGCACACATAGCCTGAAAGTGAAGGAATAAAAAAAGATATTCCACACAAATGGAAACCAAAAGTGAGCAGGAGTTGCTATACATATGTCAGACAAAATAGACTTTAAGTCAAAAAACATAAAAAGAGACAAAGAAGGTCATTTTATAATGATAAGTTGTTGATCAATTCAGTAAGAAGATATAACAATTGTAAATATACATGCACCCAACCCTGTAGCACCCAAATATATAGAGCAAATATTATTAGGGCTAGCGAGAAAGATAGACCCCAATGCAATAATAGTTGGTGACTTCAATGCCTCATATTCAGCACTGGACAGATTATTTAGACAGAGAACAGACAAAGAAACACCAGATTTCAACTACACTACAAACCAAACGTATCTAACAGACATTTGCAGAACATTTCATCCAAAAGTCACAGCATACGCATTATTCTTATCAACACATGGAACCTTCTCCAGGATAGACAATATATGAAACCATAAAACAAGTCTCAAAAACTATTTTAAAAAATCAAAATCATGTAAAGACCATACCACAAAAAATAAGAAACTAGAAGTCAATAACAAGAGGAACTTTGGAAACTGTACAAATACATAAAAATTAAGTAACATTTTTCTGAACGAACATTGAGTCAATGAAAAAATTAAGAAAACAAAAAAATTTAGAAACAAATAAAAATGGAAAGACAATATACCTATGTGCCCAGCAAAACCTATGGGCCCAGCAAAAACAGTACTAAGAGAGAAGTATATAGCAATAGTTGCCTGGGCTAGAGAGAATAGGGGAAAAAATGGGATGAAGAGAGGTTAGTTAATGGGCACAGAAATATGATAGGACAGAAGGAATATGCTCTAGTGTTTGACAGTACAATAGGGTAAATGTAACTATTAATAGTTTATGGTATATTTCAAAATAGCTAGAAATGAAGATTTTGGATATTCTTAACCCAAAGAAATGATAAATGTTTGAGGTGATGAATATCCCAATATCCCTGATTTTATCATTATATATTATATGCATGTATCAAAGATCACATGTACCCCATAAATATGCATAATTATTACATATAAATTAAAAGGAAAAAATATACATAGAATTACCATTTGATCCAGCAATTCCACTTCTGCATATATACCCAGGAGAATTGAAAGCAGGATCTCAAAGAGATATTTGTCTATATCTATTCAGAGCAGCATTATTCACAATAGCTAAAATGTGGAAGCAATTGAAGTGTCCATCAGATGGATGGGTAAGCAAAATGTGGTATATACATAAAATGCAATATATTCAACCTTAAAAAGTAAAGAAATTTTGACACACGCTGCAACATGGATAAATCTTGAGGACATTATGTTAAGTGAAGTAAGCCTGTCAGAAAAACACAAATACTATACTATTCCACTTAAATGAGGTAGCTAGAATGGTCAAAACCATAGAGACAGTAGTATGGTGGTTGTCAGGGGTTGAGAGAAGGGAAGATTGGAGATTTAGTGCTTAAGTATAGAGTTTCAGTTTGCAAGATGAAAAGCATTATAGAGATGGATGGTGTCAATGGTTGTACAATATGCAGATACTTTACACCACTGAACTGTACATTTAAAAATAAGATGCTAAATATTATGTTATGTGTATTTTACCGCAATAAAAAAACAGAAAACAATTTTTAAAAGAAAGGAGGAAGAGGAAGAAGAAAGAGGAGGTGGAGGAGAAGGAAACCCACTTCTGTGTCATCTGGGATTCTACAGGCAGGAAATGGACCAATAGAACTACTTAGCTCCAAACAAGTGTTATCCTGCAAGAAAAAGGACGAATGTGCCAGGAGGATTACTGCTTTCACCACAGGCCCAGAAAGCACAAGCTCAGGGATCAGCGCTGCCATGCCCATGGTCCCAGAGGCTGGGCCCACCTCCTCCATCCAGGCTAAGGATCAGGGCTGCCTCCCAGTGTACTCAGAGGATACAGTACCAATCACAGATTATTCTCAAGCCTTGAAATCTACTGGGATTTGCCCTGTTACATTTGAGACTTGCTTAGGACTCATCACTCCTCTTTTCCTTGCAATTTCAAATGGGAATGTCTATCCTACACCTGTTCCACCATTATATTTTGGAGGGAGATAATTTGTCAGGCTTCACAGGTTCACAGAGTAGAGAGAAATTTTGCCCCAGAACAAATGATACCCCAAGTCTAACTTATACTTGATTTAGGTAACAGATGAGATTTTGAACTTAGAGTTAATGATAACATGAAGCTGATAATACAAAACTAAAACGCAAAATGAGAAAGGCAACAATTAGGGAGAGTCGCAGAAATTCCATTATTTCACGAAGTAATAAAGAATATAAAATCAATTTGTTTAAAATAAGAAAAAATAAATGGTGACACCAAAGGTAAGAAGGCAATCCTAATAACAAAAATATCTTATGTGACTACAATAAAATAAAATTCATGTCTAAATTTTTAAAACAAAGAAAACACACCTTTCAAACTTTAGAAAATACATTCCTATATATGCATAAGTGATAGAAGAATTTATAATGAAATTCGATTAAAAATATTTATATAAACAATAGTTAAAATACCACATAGCAAAATTCATGGGATAAAACAAAAGCAGCATTTGGAGGGAAATGCTTATTTTGGAGAAGAAATAACCAAATAATAAAGTGTTAAGCCTTCTAACTTAAAACTTAGAGAAATAATAATTATATATGTGAGACAAGTCTCTCAATAAGTATGGCAAAAAATATAAATACAAAAGTAAAATGATTGGAAAGGTAAAAGAGACACTACCCACAAAATTATTATTGTGCATTTGCACCCCCCAGAATCTAAAACATCTTATTATATTTTAGAAAGACCAATATTTAATGAATAATTGTGCTTACATGTATCTAGGTATTAGCAATAGATATTTTTATAACATGTCCATTAAAAATATACTGTCTATGATACATAAAAATTTAAAAGCACATCATGCTCAGTTTCCTAAAAATAAGGTGTCTAAGGCTTTAAATCAAAATGTAAAATTTATTTGAAAAACATTAAAGGTCTACATAAGCCATATTCAGAATAAAATGTCAAAATAGGTCAATTTTTCCAAATGAATTTATAAATTTAATGAAATCCTAATCATCTCAAAAAGATGGTGGTTCTCAGTGAATTAATATTTGATAAGTGATGCTGATGTAACTTTATCTAAATGGAAAATATATAAATAAGGAATCATAGATTGTGAGGTACTAAAAATAAGTCACATATTAAAGACAAATATGAAAAAGAGTAGTTATACAAACTTAAAAAGAAAATACAATAAAATGGCAGGCACGGTGGCTCACGCCTGTAATCCCAGCACTTTGGGAGGCCCAGGAGATTGAGACCATCCTGGCTAACACGGTGAAACCCCATCTCTACTAAAAATATAAAAAAAAGTTAGCCGGGTATGGTGGCAGGTGCCTGTAGTCCCAGCTACTCGGGAGGCTGAGGCAGGAGAATGGCGTGAACCTGGGAGGCGGAGGTTGCAGTGAGCCGAGATCACGCCACTGCACTCCAGCCTGGGCGACAAAGCAAGACTCCGTCTTCAAAAAAAAAAAAAAAAAAAAAAAGAAGAGAAAATAACTGTTTTTTAATTGGAAAAGATTTCTTAAACAAAACATTTAAAAACACAATTCCATAGGAATGAGCTGATAAAACACATAGTACTAAAATTAAAATTCTCTGTACAGCAACAGACATCCATAAAAAGAAAAGACAGGCTACATAATGGGAGATAATACCTGTCATGAATATACTAACATGGGATTAATAACCACAATATATTTTAAGAAGAAACTTTCACAGAGGACAAAAATAAATAAATAAGAAAGATCAACAATGGAAAAACAAAACAGGTAATGGAAATGGGAAAGTGTCATAGGAAGAGAAACATTATCTCCTGTGAAAAAGATGCTCGCCTCCTAATATTTTGGGAAATGCAGTCACAAGACACAGTGAAATGTCATTTCTCACACACAGATTGGCCAATGATGTAAAAATTCTGATGATACCAAAAAAAGTATTCCTAACATTAATGGTAATAGAAAAATGCTGAAACAAATAAATATTGGTATATTTGAGACAATTGCATCCTATAGGGTAATAAAAATATATGAACTAGAGCTATAAGTGACCACATAAATAATCTTTCTTTTTTTTGAGATGGAGTCTCACTCTGTCGCCCAGGCTGGAGTGCAGTGGCGTGATCTCAGCTCACTGCAAGCTCCGCCTCCAGGGTTCACACCATTCTCCTGCCTCAGCCTCCTGAGTAGCTGGGACTACAGGCGCCCACTACGACGCCCGGCTAATTTTTTGTATTTTCTTTTTTTTTAGTAGAGACGGGTTTTCACCATGTTAGCCAGGATGGTCTCGATCTCCTGACCTCGTGATCCGCCGGTCTCGGCCTCCCAAAGTGCTAGGATTACAGGCGTGAGCCACCGCACCCGGCTGACCACATAAATAATCTTACAAATTTATCTTTGAGGAATATTAGCAACTTATAAAATGGATACAGACAGTATGTCACTTTATGATGAATGCACATGAAAAGTCTGTCTCTAAAGCATATATTAATACAATTATATGTAGCAAAAGTGTAAAGAATGCAAGAGGATAATAATCACAAATTCACTGTAATAATCACCTGTACGGGGAGAAGGAAGAAAACAAAAGTTAAGACATAAAATGAGGGATAGAGGGGTTTCAGTTCTTTCTTTGGTTTCCAAGTGCCTATAATATTACATGTTTTGAGGACTGCTGCTTTCCACAAAATTCCAATATCCTTTTCTTCCATAGAGTAGAATTTAAGCTAGTCATATGGCTAGACTACATTAGCCAATTCCTTGCAGTAAGGTGTAGACCTGTAACTTAGGCATAGCCAATAGAATGATGTATATCAGTTTCTGGCCTAAGCATTAAGAATGCAGATATGTTCCCACATTCCTCATCTCCTTTCTTTTTCCAGTGGGATTTAATTAACATGTGGTATTAACCCAACTTCAATACCAATCTTTAGATGGAGACAGTGGAGACACAAAATTAGGGAATTTGAGGACCTTCTGAATGATTGCAGGGAGAAGTCTATTATTTTACAACAGCTGCTTTGCAACAGTAATATTAGTAGTAACACAAGATGACGAAACAAACTTCTACCTTGTTTATATCATTAATTTTTGTGTCTATTTATTACAACGGTTTACCTTTAGCTAATATTAATTATGAATTTTATGTCTAAAATATATATTAAACTGAGAAAGAGCTTAGCACATCTGCTATTCTGTTCTCAATGTCTTAAGTAATTTAATGCATTAAGCTTTAAAAATCCAAAATGTATGAAAAGAACATATAATAATTTTGTTTGTGATATGTACAGAATTTCTATAAAGTATATAAATGATTAACATTTTTTATTAATTAGCTATGAAGGTGAAAACAAATTTTAAAACCTACCAGAGATATGAAACATAACTTATTTCTAACTTATCTGATATTCCTCTCCATTAATCTCTCAGTGAAATAATAGATACAATTTTGTAAATTAAAGTGAACATAATTGCTCTTTGTTAAAAATAAATGCTAACAGACTTTAGAAATTACTGCTTCCAATTAGCAGCATGTATTTTCATTGAACAATGCAATTTATTCTACTTTTCATAAAACTGTAAAAAGAAGAATACTTAGCAACATTGTTTTCCCATGTTAGTCCAAAAAAAGTGATGTAGATGTCTTGTTCCTCTAATATTACTTCTATACCTTTCTTTTGGAAATGTCCATGTTTCCATTATTTGTGACTCTGTTTTCTGACTATCAAGAGGTCCCACCACCAGTGCTGTAAATGTGGGGAACTGTCTAAGGCTGAGCCTAAACATAGTGATTTTTTCCAGATGTGGGCAAATAATCTATGAAAAATTGATGTTTATTTCAGGAACTTTATATGAACACTGAAAGAAGGTGCTTTACTAATTCTTTGAGAACAGCTGTAAGGAATGTATTATATATATTGTATCCATCAGTATCCTTTCAGGAGAACAGAAGCTATCTTCATCTTTTTAAGCAGAACCGGCTCTAGGACAGGTTATTAGAGGTTTACACAGCCTTTGGAATAGCCTAACGTAAAGGTTAAAGAGGCCATTGCTAGGTATCAGTAAAATTAGAAGTGCAGGATTTACAAGCAAGCATTCCAGTGATTTCAAATGCTGGCAGCAATAATACGGATGATTCTAACAGAATTCCAGGAAGTCAAAACTCATGTCTTAGACTGTTTCTCCTCACACAGCTGGCCACAGGTATGTGTCTTCTTTCTCTTAGTCTTTCCAACCTTTCTGAAAATGTGCTACTAACTGCAACCTAACAGGCAAATTTGCTGAGAAGGAGCTAAGGAAAGTGTAGTTCCCAGATATCATCCTTATGATGTGGTAGAGAGGATGGAAGGCAACAGGGATGATGCTGCTGTAGCAACAGGAAATCTGTTACACAGAATTGGCCTATACCCATCTAGCTTCATGGAGAGGAAGCCTGCCTGCAAGTGCATGTCATTAGAGTCATACAGAGCTCAGACACAGAATTCTAATAATATTTTTCAGCCCTGTGACTCAGCCATCTCTTAGATTACCAACTTATGTATACCAATTGGTCCTTTTATTTCATTAGTTGTTGTGCATGTGTTGAGTTTCTGTCTGTAAAAACCAAGAGAGTCCCACATAACGCAAACAGAAATGGAACAGTGCAGTGGACTATGAATTTAATATCTTCTTCCTTTGAGTATGGACAGATAGTGCCTAACAAATGAATGGTATTTTTGTTAGCTAGAGCCACCAAAAAAACCCCCATAGACTTGGTGGCTAAAACAACAGAAATTTATTTTTGCACGGTTCTGAAGTTCTAGAAGTTTGAGATCAGGATGTCAGCATGGTTGAATTTTGATGAGGGCCATCTTCCTGACTTATAGACAGCTGAAAGCTCACTGTGTGCACACATGGCCTTTCTTCTGTGCATGTGTGTGGGAAGAAAGAGAGACAGCAAGCTCTGTTATGTATCTTCTTATAAGGGCACTAATTCTATTATAATGGCGCCACCCTCCTGAAGTAATCTAAAACTAATTATCTCTCAAAGGTCCAGAGATGGTTAATTTTGTGTTTCAACTTGTCTTGGCCATATGGTGCCCAGATAGTTGGTTAAACATTATTTCTGGTTGTGTTTCTTACAGTGTTTCCAGAAGAGATTAGCATTTGAATTGGTAGACTTAGTAAAGCAGATTGTCTTCCCCCATGTGGGTTGGCATCATCAAATCTGTCGAGGGCCTGAAAAGAAGCAAAAGGCTGGGCAAGGTGGAATTTGCTCTCTCTGCCTGACTCCTGGATGCGGAACATCAATCTTCTCTTGCACTTAGGTTGAACTTACATGATTGGCTTTCCTGGATCTCAGACCTTCAGACTCGGAATAGAGTTGACCTGGAACTACACTACCAGCTCTCCTGGGTCTCCAGCTTGCAGACAGTAGCTTGTAGGGCTTCTCAGCCTTCATAATCACATGAGCAAATTTCTTATTCTCTATACATATATACTCCTATTGGTTCTGTTTTTCTGGAGAACTTTAGCTAATGCAAGCCCTATCTCCAAATGCCATCATTTTGGGTATTAGGGCTTCCACATATGAATTTAAGGGGACACAATTTCATTCATACCATTCCACAAATAGCCCTGCAAAATTTATGTTCTTCTCACATGCACAATACATTCATTCCATCCCCAGAGCCCTAAAAGTCTTAACTCATTTCAGGATCAACTCTCAAATCTAAAGTCCAAGGTCTTATCTAAATAGATCCACACCAGTTGGGTGAGACATGAGGTACAATTCATCCTGAGGAAAAACTGACTCCTCAGCTGTGAAACCAGAACCTGTGAATTCCAAAATACCATGCTGGACAAGCAAAGAATAGACATTTCCATTCCAAAAGGGATACATGGAAATAGGAAGAGGTGATGGCAGCCCAAGTCAAAACATAGTGAGAAAAATTCTTTTAGATTTTTTTCTTTTTCTTCTTCTTCTTTTTTTTTTTGAGCCCGAGTCTCACTCTGTTGCCCAGGCTGGAGTGCAGTGGCATGATCTCAGCTCACTGCCACTTCCACCTCCTGGGTTCAAGCAATTCTGCTGCCTCAGCCTCCTGAGTAGCTGGGATTACAGGTGCCTGCCACTGCACCCAGCTAATTTTTGTGTTTTTAGTGGAGATGGGGTTTCACCATATTGGCCCGGCTGGTCTCAAACTCCTGACCTCAAGTAATCCGCCCACCTCGGCCTCCCAAAGTGCTGGGATTACAGGCACGAGCTACCGCACCCAGCCAAAATTCTTTTAGATGTTTAAGGCTCAGGAATAATGCTTTTGGTCTGATGGTCTGCCTCCAGGCCAGCTGGAGTGGTAGCATCACCCCAGAGCTCTGTGGGGCTCCCCTGACCTTTCAGGTTGGTGGGGCATAGGTCTTATTGCTACCTCTGAGGGCCGCACCCTCTAAAACTGAGGAGGAAATAGCCTTTTCCCTTAGGCCTATGTTTAGCATGGCAGACCTGGTGATGTGTAAATCACCTTTGGGGTCATTCTTCTCTTGAAGAATAACACATGTTAATGGCAGAATAGCTCTATGGTCCTGTCCTGTACAATCCAAGAAGGTCAACAGCCCCACTTCATTTCATCCCATCTCCATTTCCTTCAGTTCAAACAAGCATTGTTTCTGCTGGTATAATGCCATCTCTATTCCTGGCTTCTGCAGAGATTGATAATTAAATACAAAGTTCATACCCATGACCTCTTTTTCAAATGGTTGTTCAGCCACATGCAGTATTCTCTCAAGAACAAACTTTCTCAGTTTTTGCAATATAGATAGGCTAAAACTTTTTCAAATATCCAAGTTCTGGTTCCTTTTTGTTTAATAATTATTTCTTCAATTCATCTCTTTCCTATTGCATTGTACTATAAGCAGTCAGGAAAAGCTAAAGCACTCCTTTAACATTTTACTTAGAAATATCCTCAACTAATATCAAAGTTTAATCACTTACAATTTTTACATCCCATAATATACTAGAACAAGCCAAGTTCTTTGCCACTTTATTACAAGATCACCTTCCTCCAGTTTCCAATAGCATATTTCTCACTTCCACCTGAAATATAACCAGAATGGCCTTTAACACCCACATTTCTACCAATATTCTGTCACAACTATGGATGTATTCCCTAAGAGATGGAAGCTTTCTCTCCAGCTCTCCTCTTTGTTCTGAGTCCTCACTAGAATTGCATTTAATGTCGTTATTTCTAGTGTGCACCAGACAACTCTTTCAGCCTCTAGCCATCACTCAGTTCCAAAACTGTTTCCACATTTTTGGGTATTTGTTGCTGCAGCAATCCACTCCCAATACCAAAATCTGACTTTGTTTGCTTGGGCTGCCATAACAAAATTGCGTACACTGGTACTTAGACGACAGAAATCTATTTTTACGCAGTTCTGAAGACTAAAACTCTGAGATCAGGGTGCCAACATGATTGGTTTCTGGTGAAAGCTCTCTTCCTTGCTTGTAGATAGCCAGTGTCTCACCGTGACCTCACATGGCCTTCCCTCAATGTGTGCACACAAAAAGAGAGAGAAAGGGAGAGAGAGAGCATGCTCTGTGGTGTCTCTACTTATAAGGGCACTAATTCTATTATGAAGGTCCCATTCTCATGACCTTATCCAAACCTAATTATCTCAGAAAGGCCCTATCTCCAAAAACCAACACGTTAAGGGTTAGGTCTTAAACATGTATTTTAAGGGATACAATTCAGTCCATAGCAGATGGCCTTTTCAGAGATGACTATTCATGTCAAAAATAGCCAGAAACGTTTATTTGCAGATAACAAGATGGTCTATGTAGAAACACTGATGAAACATACAAAAAGCAGGCTTAGAATAAATAAGTAATTTTATCAAGATTGCAGGCTGTAAGATCAATACATAAAGCAATTATGTTTCCATATAAAAGCAAATAAAATACATAAGTGAAATATTAAAACAATACAGTTTCTAATAGCATTATGGTAAGGATAACTTTGGAATAAATCTGACAAATGATACTCAAGATCTATAAGCTGAAAATTGTAAAAGATTGATGTGAATAATTAAAGAAGACAAAAATAAAGAGATATTATTTGTCTATGCATTAGGAGATACAATATTCTTAGCATGTCAGTTTTCCCCAAATAAATCTATAGATTCAGGCAAACCCTGTAAAAATCTCAGCAGGCAAAATAACAATGAGATTTCACTTCCCACCAACTAAAATGGCTATTAAGAAAAAAGGATAATAATAAATATTGCTAGTAATGTGGAGTATATATTGTTGATGAGAATGTAAATGGTACAGTCAGTTTGGACAGCAATTTAGCATTTTTTGAAAAAGTTAAACAAAAAGACCACATTCTTGGAAAAAACTACACCTCAACAAATTAAAAAGAATAGAAATCATGCCATATATGCTATCAGACTGGAGTGGAATTAAACTAGAAATCATCAACACAAAGATAGCTGAAAAATTCCAAAATACATGGATATTAAACAACATATTTCTAAATAACACGTGTCAAAAAAATCTCAAGAGAAATTTTAAAATATTTTAAACTAAATTAAAATACAACTTTAAAAAATTTGTGGGCTAGAGCAAAAGCATTGCTTAGAAGAAATTTTATGGCATTGTATGAATATATAATAATAGACAAAAGATCTAAAATAGAAAAAGATTCCACCTTAGGAAAGTAGAAAAAGAAAAGCAAATTAATTCCAAATAAGCCAGAAAATAAAATTAAATTAAAGCAGAAATCAATGAAATTGAAAATAAGAAATACATAGAAAAAATCAAGAAAACCAAAGCTGGTTATTTGAAAAGCTCAATACAATCAATAAGACTCTATATAGTCTAAGAAAAACATAGAGAAGACACAAATTGCTAATAGAAGAAAATAAAATAGGGGACATTACTACAGATCCCATGGACATTAAAAAAGTAATAAAGGAATATTGTAAACAAAACCATGGTCACAAATTTGATAACTTATGTAAAATGGACCAATTCCTTAAAAGACACATCCATCAAAACTCACACTGGAATAGACATCTTGAATAGGCCTATGTCTATTAAAGACATTAAATCAATAATTAAACATTTTCCAAGGCAGAAAACAGTAGGTTCAGATTAATTCAGCAGTAAATTCTAAGAAGTCCTTAAGGAAGAAATTATACCAATTCTCCCACTCTCTTCCAGAATATAGATGCAGACGAGATATTTCCTAACTTATTCTATGAAACCAGCATTATCCTAACATCAAAACCACATAAAGAAATCACAAGAAAACCAAAGGCCAATATCTTTTATAAACATATCTGCAAAAATCCTCTATAAATTAGTAGCAAATCAATTTCAACAATGTATAAAAACAATTAAACACCATGATCAAGTAGCTTTACCCCAGGTATAAAATCAATGTTGATTTTCAACATTCAAAAATCAACTAATACAATCTATCACATTGGCAGGATAGAAAAGAAAAATCACATAATTATATCAATACAATCAGAAAAGCAATAAATGAACACACAACCCCATTAATGATTTAAAAAAACTCAACAAACTAGAAATGGAGTGCAACTTCCTCAACTCATTTAAGAATATATGCAAGAAAACTTACAGCTAATATAATGGTTAGTAATATTAAATAAATTGAATCAATAATTAGTCATCAAAAGCAAAGCTTTCTCACTAAGTAGAAACAAGGCAAAGATGTCTTCCCTCACCACTACTACATTTCAACAGCATACTGGAAGTCATAGCTAAAGCAATAACATAAGAAAAGGAAATAAAAGGTGTACAAATTGAGAAGGAAGAAATAAAACTTTTTTCACAGATGACATTGTTGCCTATGAAGAAAATTCTAAAGTTCAACAAAAAGACTCCTAGAATGAAAGAACAATTACAGTAATGTTGAAAAATACGAAGCTACTGTACAAAAGTCAATGTTTTTCTTATTTTTCAGCAATGAACAGGTGGAATTTGAAGGTAAAAATTACCATTTATATTAGCATTTATAAACATGAAATATTTAGGTTTAAATCTAATAAGATATGTACAAGATTTGTATGAGAAAAATTATAAACTGATGAAAGAAATTTTTAAAAACTAAATAAATAGAGAGATATTCCATGTTCATGAATAGGAAGATTTAATATTATCAGGATGTCAGTTCTTCCCAACTTGATCTATAAATTTAATGCAATACCAATAAAAATTCCAGCAATTTGTTTTGTGGATATCAACAAACTGATTCTAACATTTACATGTTAGAGACAAAACCCATATTAGCTTAACCAATATTGAAAGAGAAGAACAAAGGTGGAGGACCACCAGTATCTGAATTCAAGACTTACTATAAAGCTACAATAATTAAGACAATCTGGCATTGGCAAAAAATAGTCAAAGAGATCAGTGGAACAGACCAGAGAGCTCAGAAATAGACACTCATGAATGTAGTCAACTGATGTTTGACAAAGGGGCAATGGCAATATAATAGAGAAAAGATAATGTTTTCAACAAATGTTGCTGAAATAAATAGGCATCTACCTGCAAAATAATAAATATAGACACAGACCTTACACTCTTCACAAAATTAACTGAAAATAGACCATAAGACCTAAATATAAAATATGCAACTTTAAAAATCCTTAGAAGATAACATAGGATAAAACCTAGATGACCTAGGATATGACAGTGACTTTTTAGATACAACTCTGAAGGCACTCTCCTTGAAACAAAGAATTGATCATCTGAATTTTATTAAAATTAAAAAATTTATGTTTTCTGAAAGACAATGTCAAAATAATGAGAGGGTAAGATACAAACTGGGAGAAAATATTTGCAAAAGGTTGGTCTGATAAAGGACTATTATTCAAAATACATGAAGAATCCTTAATACTTCACAATAAATAAATTAATTAATTAAAGCCAACTTAAAAATGGGCAAAAACCTCAACAGGAACTTCACCAAAGAAGATACTTAGATAGCATAAGAATATGAAAAAATGCTCACATCATTTGTCGTTAGGAAACTACCGACAAACAATGAGATACTTTCGCCTACCTATTGGAATGGCTAAAATTTAAAACACTGATAACAACAAATGTTAGCTAGGATGTGGAGCAGAAACAACTCTTGCTAATTTTTGGTGGGAATACGAAATGCACAACTACTTTGTAACAAAAGATAGTTTGGCAGTTTCTTACTGAACTAAACATACTCTTACCATGTAATCCAGCAATCACACTCTTTGGCATTTACCCAAAGAGGTTGAAAACTTATGTCCACATAAGAACCTGCACACAGATATTTATATAAGGTATATTCATAATACCCAAAACTTGGAAACAGGCAAGATATTCTTCAGTAGGTAAATGGATAAACTCTGGTACCTCTAGAAAATGGAATATAAATTAGTATTAAAATGAAATGAACTATCAAGCCATGAAAAGACATGGAAGAACTTTAAATATATGTTATTGAGTGAATGAAGCCAATCTGCAAAGGCTACATATGCTGCATAATGATATATATGACATTTTGGGAAAGGCAAAACTATGGAGACAGTAAAAGATCAGTTGTTGCCATGGGTTATGGGGAAAAGAGGGATGAACATATGGAAAACAGGATTTTTAAAGCAGTGGAACTAATCAGTATATCAGTATAATAGTGGAAACATGTCATTACACATTTGCCAAATTCATAAACAACACCAAGAGCGAACCTTAATGTTAGCTATGGGCTTTGGGTGATAATGATGTGTCAATGTAGGTTCACAGGTGGTAACCAATATACCACTGCAGTGAGAGATTCTGATAGTGGGAGAGGTTATATATGCACGGGGAGGGGCATATATGGGAATGTTCTATACTTCCTGCTCAATTTTACTGTGGACCTAAAACTGTTATAAAAAATAAAATCTATTTTGTTAAAAACGTTAAACATATACTTAGCAATTCTACCCAAGAATTCTACTCACAGGAATGTACTTAAGGGAGATGGAAATATACGTCCACACAAAGATTTACACGCACATGTTCATAGCAGCATCAACCATTGATGTCAAAAATTGGAAACAAACCAAATATTTATCAACAAGCTAATGGAAAAACTAAACATGTGTATCATAGAATTGAACACTATTCAATAACAAAAGGAAGTGAAATGCTGCTTCATGCTACAACATGAGAGAACCTCAAAAACATCATGCTAAGTAAAAGAATTTAGGTGCAATACCACACATTGCATCATTCAATTTACATGAAATGTTCAGAAAAGGAAAATCTAGAGAAAAAGGAAAATGATTAGTGGTTGCCTGGGGCTGGGGTTGAAAAAGAAAATTGCCAACAAACACAAGGAATATTTTGGAGGGAAAACAAGTTCTAAAATTGAAATTTAATGGTTGCACAACTCTATAAATTTAAAAGTCATTTACTTGTACGCATAAAAAGGGTGAATTTTGTGTTATGTAAATTATACCTCAATTATCATGTTAAAAACTGCCAGCAATTTTTTTAGCAGATTACAAGCTGATTCTAAAATCCATAATGAAGTGCAAAGGACCTAGAATACCCAAACAACTTTGAAGAATATATTCAGAAGGCTAACACTACCTAATTTCAAAACTGTGAAACTAAAGCAATTGATACAACATGATATTTGCATCAAGATAGATAAATAGATCAAAAAAATTAAACAAAGAGTCCAGACTATGCCCACATATATAGAAAAATGATCCTTGACAAAATAAAAAGGCAAACCAGTGGAGAAAGGGTAGTCTTTTCAACAAATGATATTGAAACAATTGAATATTCTTATGCAAAAAGTGAACTTTGATTAATACCTTGCACAAGCACACAAAGTCAAAATTGATCATAGACCTGAATATAAAACCTAAAACTAAAACACTTGCAGAAGAAAGCATAGGAGAAAATCTTTGTGACCTTATGTTAGGCAAGAAAAATTTAAATATATGATATATATAAAACAAAATCCTTCAGGAGGAATACATTCCAGTGTTCTATTATACTGTAGGATGACTATAGTTATGAATAATATATATTTTTTAATAGCTGGAAGGAGAATATTGAATGTTCCCAACACAAAGGAAATGATAAATATTTGAGATAATGCATATTATAATAATCCTGATCTGATTACTATACATTATATGTATTGCAATATCACTATGTACCCCATAAATAAGTATGATTATTCTGTGTCCATTTAAAAAATGTTTTAAGAAGAAAACATACAAAACAACTAGGCCATTAACAAATTGCCAGTTGATATTAAGCAATTTAAACACATATAATCCATAAAAGAAAATAAACTGGGCTTTGTTAAATTTAAAAAACATCTGCTTTCTGAAAGATACTGGTAGAAGAATTAAAAGTTTAGCCACAAACTAGGACAAAAGTATTTGCAAAGCATAGATAGGATTAAGAGTTCATACCCAGAATATATAGAGAACACTCAAAAACAAACAATGAACACACATACCCCTAAAAATAAGTCCAACAATTTGAAAAGACACTTCATCAAAGAAAATATGTTGAATTTCAAAATAAATGCATGAAAAGATACTCCACATCATTAGTGATTAGAGTAAAGCAAATTTAAACTACAGTGACATACCGTTACACACCTAACTTTAAAACACTGACTATACCAAGTGTTGGTTAGGATATAAAGGAAATAGAGCTTCTTTACCAACTGGTAGAAATATGAAGTACTATAACCACTATGAAAACAGTTTGGCAGATTCTTAAAATGTTAAGCATACAACTAACAGATTATCTTGCCATGTTACTCCTAAGTATTCTCCCAAGAAGAAAGCGATGTCTACATAAAAACTTGTGCACAAATATTCATGGAAATTTTATTTGAAATAGTCAAACGCTGAACACAATAAAAATGTCATCAGCAGGTGAATGGAGAAACAAATTGTGGCATATTCATACAATGGACTGCTACTCAACAATGAGAAATCAACTATTTACACACTTAACATAGATGGATCACAAAAATTATTATGCTACCAAAGTTAGATGAAAAAGAAGAGTACAAACTGTTTTATTCCGTTTTTATAAAATTCCGCAAGGTACAAACTAAACCACAGTGACAGAAGACTGATCACTGCTTGCCCAGGGAAGGGCAAGAAGAAGGCTGGGAGGGAGGAATTACAACAGAAAAGAAGCTCTAGAGAGTGAGGTAGAAGTGTATTATCTTGATGGCGATGATAGTTTTACAGCTGTATACCTATGTACCTATGTGAAAACTTATCACATTGTAAGATTTAAATACGTATATTTTTTATACGTATATTTTTTATATGTCAATTATACCGCAGTAAAATGATGAGGAAATGAGGACTACAAGATAAATTTAAACAAGAGGTCAAGAGCCAGTTCAAGCAGGCCTAGAAGAGTTTTTAAGGATTTTTAAAAGTTTAAGTCAAGAGGGAAATCATTAAAAAAAAAATATATATATATATATATATATTTTTTTTTTGAAACAGAGTCTCGGTCTGCCACCCAGGCTGGAGTCCAGTGGCGCAATCTCTGCTCACTGCAAGCTCCGCCTCCCGGGTTCAAGCCATTTTCCTGGCTCAGCCTCCAGAGTGGCTGGGACTACAGGCGCCCACCACCACGCCCGGCCTAATTTTTTTTGTATGTTTAGTAGAAACGGGGTTTCACCGTGTTAGCCAGGATGGTCTCGATCTCCTGACCTCGTGATCTGCCCACCTTGGCCTCCCAAAGTGCTGGGATTACAAGTGTGAGTCACCGCGTCCGGCCTTTTCTGCCTTATTTTTTTTTGAGAGGGAGTCTCGCTCTGTTGCCCAGGCTGGAGTGCAGTGGCGTGATCTCCCCTTACTGCAACCTCCACCTCCGGGGTTCAAGCGATTATCCTGTCCCAGCCCCCCGAGTAGCTGGGACTACAGGCCCATGCCACCACACCAGGCTAATTTTTGTACTTTTAGTAGAGACGGGGTTTCACCATGTTGGTCAGGATGGTCTCCATCTCCTGACCTCGTGATCCACCCACCTCAGCCTCCCAAAGTGCTGGGATTACAGGCGTGAGCCACCGCACCGGGCCTCAACAGCCATATTTCTTAATAACAATCCTTTACTCCTCTGTAGTGTATGAGATGTTGCCTTGGGAATATGTGAATAAGTGATTTTTTTTCCTCTATTAAGAATGTATGCCGGGCGCGGTGGCTCACGCCTGTAATCCCAGCACTTTGGGAGGCCGAGGTGGGCGGCTCACAAGGTCAGGAGATCGAGACCATCCTGGCTAACACGGTGAAACCCCATCTCTACTAAAAATACAAAAAATTAGCCGGGTGTGGCGGCGGGCGCCTGTAGTCCCAGCTACTCGGGAGGCTGAGGCAGGAGAATGGTGTGAACCCAGGAGGTGGAGCTTGCGGTGAGCCGAGATCGCACCATTGCACTCCAGCCTGGGCGACAGAGCGAGCCTACGTCTCAAAAAAAAAAAAAAAAAAGTATGAAAAGTTTAAATTAGCAATAAGCCAGAAGGAAAAATACACTGGAATGCAGTAATTATGAACTATCATAAACAGCTGTGCTAAAGTAGAATTTGCGTAATTAATGATAACCTAAACAGAGTATTAAAGGTTCTTGTACTGTTTTGAAGTATTAATATAAATCAAATATATAAAGCCAAGGTCTTGACTCAGTCACCAATACTACAGTTTTCCATATTCTCTTTCCTGCCAATTCAGTCAGAATAGTCTGTTTTCCCCAAGAACAGAGGTAAAAAGGACACATCTAATGAAAGCCATTTGTAACAAGAAACAATCTTTACTTAAGAAGGAAGTAAAAAGTTCAATAAAGTAATTAGGAAGCTAAAAATGCTCTTTAAATTACACCTTTTGAAGGCTTCACTTGATGTGTTTTGCATCCAAAGTTGGTCGTTTACATCCTAGGCATGTGGAATTGATTTTTATCCTCAGGATACACATGCAAGGTTCTACTTACTCAAAAGATGCAGGAATTTGCAGGATTTGACTGACAAAATAAAGGCTAAAATGTTAATCCCATTGCTGACCTTTGTACTACTGCAAAAATTTGCCTTTCCTGGCATTTTAAGCTAGATAATGTTATTTGGTAATAATGTGTGCATAAAAATAGGTTCGTGTGATAATTAGCAAACAGGACTCTACCAAGTATAGATAAAATCTTAATTCTCAAGTTAAAATGGAAAAGTGTCCACTACATTTTTTAATGATATCTCAGAGCTGCCCTTTTGCGGTGGGGAGTATCATTACACTATGTTTAAAATAAATAAACTTTTAAAAATTTTGTGTTAAAATGTCTTTAATTGATTTATTTTTATCACTGTTTTAACTTTATTAAAATCCTCATAAAACTAATTCTGAGGAATGCTAACTCTCCAAAATGTCACCAAAAAAAAAAATGTTGATAATACAAGGTTGTTTATTTATACCACAATTAGGAAGAACACTACCTTAGCACAGTGTGATAATATCTCAGTGGGGAAAAGTCAAAATTGGGGTATTTATTAAAGATGTGAATTCTTGTTTAAGGTACATTATTGTGGTGGGAATAGGACTGATCACAATTCTCTTTTCATATATTTTTTAAATACTGTGGTAGCATCAACTTTTCAATTCAATTTATATTTCAGTGTTTTAAATTTCCCTTTTTGGGGGTGGGATAAGGATTTATTCTCCAATAATTTTTGAATACCTTAACACACTTAGCACAATAGCCTTGTTCACAGTATATAATCAATAAAGACATGTTTTAAATTACATATGAATTAAAAATAAAAGATTGTTATTTTCCTTTTTTATTAACTTAAAAAATCACCAAAAAATGTTATCCTTAGTAATGTCTAAAATAACTTTGATGCATGTTGAATTTCTCTTCAGACTTCATCAACTGGATTGAAACATTAATCTTGACTTAATCATTGTGTTTATAATCTCTATTAAATTCTAGTCAGAATATATGGCCTACATAACAAATCATACAGCTCCTCTATCCAAACCTTTGAAACCAGCATAATGAGATGTTCTTCAGTCAATATAGTGATATGTTACTTGATGGAACTAACCAAATGCTTAATATTAAAGTATTGATACATTATTAAGCAGTTATAAGTGATATCCGAAATCAAAAGAAACTCTTATAAAAGCAAATAAGAATTTCCTTTTATGAAAATTTCCACATGAGACTAATTTAGTTACACTTAAAGTCTAAGCTCATGTTTTAATCTTTGCTCCCTGGGTACCAGACTTCAGGAACAAGAGTTCTTATTTATTGAACCCATAGAAGGAATAGGAGCCATTTCTGAATACCTGATATTATTATACATTCTGGGTAACTCTTACACATAAAGTTCTTTCTATATTTAAGATTACAAATACATAACCATTGCTTTTCTTTTTTCTTTCCTTTTTTTTTTTTTTTTTTTGAGATGGAGTCTCGCTCTGTCGCCCAGGCTGGAGTGCAGTGGCACAATCTTGGCTCACTGCAACCTCCGTCTCCCGGGTTCAAGTGATTCTCCTGCCTCAGCCTACCTAGTAGCTGGGACTACAGGCATGCACCACCACACCTGGCTAATTTTTTTGTATTTTTAGTAGACACGGGGTTTCACCGTGTTGGTCAGGATGGTCTCAAACTCCTGACCTCAAACGATCCGTCCACCTCACCCTCCCAAAGTGCTGGGATTACAGGCATGAGCCATTGCGCCTGGCCTAACAATTGCTTTTCAAAAACTGCTTTCCACATAGGACTCTTTTTCATCCTTTCTTTTTAAGACTATGGGGAGTTTCACAGAGGAAGTGGATCATCAAATATGCTGCATGTTTATCTCCATTCTTCTGTTTTCAGAAGAATTTGTCTAGGCTTTCATGATGGTAATGGGGAATCAGTAGGCATAGGTTCTAATTTTTCTTAGCTGTCACTTCTTGATTTTTTTTAACTATTTTAAGCTTCTGTTTATTCTCCCATAAGGGAGGAGATCAGACAAGATCTGAGTTTTCCATACTGTATCCAGCATGGAATATGTAACAAATAATTTTTCCTTCCTTAGCATAATTGCTTGAACATAATTTATACAAGATTTTTTTAATTCCTGAAATGCTGTCATTGCATTTTTTTCTACTCAAAGACAGCATAATGAGTGATAATATCACTATTTCAAAGATAACGTTGAATTTACTCTAGTACATAAGTAAATTGTTCCGGAAGTGCTAATTTACTGTGACACACATTATTACTGTCTATGACACATGAGGATGTCATATCATGGTTAAGAAGAAAAGGCTTGGCTGGGCACGGTGGCTCACGCCTGTAATCCCAGCACTTTGGGGGGCCGAGGTGGGCGGATCACCTGAGGTCCGGAGTTTGAGACCAGCCTGACCAACATGGAGAAACTCTGTCTCTACTAAAAATACAAAACTAGCCGGGCGAGGTGGCACATGCCTGTAATCCCAGCTACTAGGGAGGCTGAGGCAGGAGAATAGCTTCAATCTGGGAGGCAGAGGTTGCAGTGAGCGCAGATCGCACCATCGCACTCCAGCCTGGGCAACAAGAGTGAATCTCCATCTCAAAAAAAAAGAATCAAAGTCTTAAATTATTTCTTAAATTATTTCTAATGCCTATGAAATCCATAGGGCCTGTGGATTTACACATTAAAACGTATATAACATAACATGTCAAATGCAATATATGACCCACAGAAGCACACTCCAAGTAGCATGCAAAGATGTGGGTCCTGTGGTTAGCAGGGCACATGACAAGTTGTTGAGAGGTAAGGCAAAACGGAATTACAACAGCAAGCCGATTTTGCTATACCTTCCTGCAGCATCACAAAACTACATTGGTTTCAAATGATAACAGTCTTCTATTGCAGGAGGTTTTACTATTGCGGCAGCTAATTTGCACTTGAGTCCATTATTAGCATCTTAGTCTTCATTACTAAGAATTGTGCAGTGCCATTATGACCTGGGGTGAAATTTCCTGCAATCATGGTTTCTGTATTCTAAGAGTTTATACTTCAACCTAGTCCACTCCAGCGCAGACAAATAAGGAAAGCACACATATTAGCGTATGACTAAAAAAAACTAATAATTCATTTTTGCATCAAAAATAAATTTTCCAAAAAGTGTGATTGCAGTGAAGTGTAAATAACTAACATTTTAAATATAATAGGTAGGCAGAACAAATAAATGTTATCTGAATAAATAGATATAATATAAATCACTAGGGGAACTGTGACTATAACATCAACAATGTCAACAGAACTTTTCGTGTTCAGCTAAATTATCTAAAAAGAATTTCAAAGAAAGTCTACTCATTTCTGGCCGGGCATAGTGGCTCACGCCTGTAATCCTAGAAATTTTGGGAGGCCGAGGTGGGTGGATCACTTGAGGTCAGGAGTTCGAGACCAGCCTGCCCAACATGGTAAAATCCCATCTCCACTAAAAATACCAAAATTAGCCAGGCGTGGTGGTGGGTACCTGTAATCCCAGCTACTCAGGAGGCTGAAGCAGGACAATCACTTGAACCAGGGAGGCAGAGGTTGCAGTGAGCCAAGATTGTGCCACTGCACTCCAGCCTGGCGACAGAGCAAGACTCTGTCTTAAAAATAAAAAAGAAAAGAAGAGAAGAAAGAAAGGCTACTCATTTCTATTTTCAATGGCTTCCCTCTCCATTATAGGATTAAGAGCCAGTGTTGGCAATTTTCTTTTCAATTTGACCTATCCCAGAGACTCTATTGCCTAAGGATTGTGGAGAAAAGAAAAAAGAGGTAATATGAAAGGATTAAAGGACTTATGGAAAATTATTTATTTTCCTTTTTATTTATTTATTATTATTTCTATTTATTTTTTTATTTTGAGACCCAGTTTCACTGTGTCGCCCAGGCTGGAGTGCAGTGGTGTTATCTCAGCTCACTACAACATCCACCTCACAGGCTCAGGTGATCCTGCCACCTTAACCTCCCAAGTAGCTAGGACTATAGGGGCACACCACCATGCCCAGCTAACGCTTTTGATGTTTCCCAGGCTGGTCTGGAGAATCTGGGCTCAATCAATCTGCCCACCGGGACCTTCCAAAGAGCTGGGATTACAGGAATGAGCCACCGTTCCTAGCAGAAAATTCTTATTCAGAATGATTGCTGTTCCATGTGAGGAATTTGCCAGTCAATGTGAAGAAGAGCATGAAGTTGTTAGGACTGAGCGTTGTTCAAAAGCATGAAGACTGTACCCCAAGAGCAATCAGGGAAGATTTTACCTGAAGGTAATATAATCGAGTGGAAGGATAGCATAAAAATTTATTAGTTGGTCAAATAGCTAAAAGCACATGCTAGTACAACTAACTAAAAGCTTATATAGGCCTTAAAGATGATAGTAAAACTTGTGATGAGGCTCCTCATTATAAAGTGCCTAAGGTTGTCATTCTTCCTGAGAGAACTGTACAGTTTCCTCTTATTATAAGTCAGATTTTTGTAACCCTGAGAATGGCCATAAAATGACCTTACTAGATTTCAGAGTTCTTCCATGAAACAGTGTACACACCCTACTAAGCCTAATTTTCTCCATAATATAACCGATGGGAAGTGAGTTGGTGGGAATAAGAGCTTCCCAGGCTTTAATCTGTTCCTGATTTTTAACAACTCTTTTGAGGGAAAAGCAGCACATCATTTTGGAATGGATAAAAAATGGAACAGATTATGGAAACAGTCTAATAATAACCTGCACCATTTGGAATCATTAGCTAACTTACACTGCTTTAAGAGAAGGCAATATATTTTTTATCCCCATTTTAACAAAGAGAGAAATATTCTTCAGATGGCCAGCAGCAACTCAAAGAACATCACATCATACTTGATTTATTACTGAAAATCGTGGGAACAAGCCTAGTTTCTGGTCTACATGAAAATATTACTTCAACTAAAAATCAGTTGATACTTGGTATGCTTATTTTCCTGCGATATTTCACTCATTTCTACAACATTGTTTTCTTCTACTTTAAAACATTTTGGCAAATACATTCATATTTTAATAATATAATGTTTATTGACCTTTTAAAATTAGAAATTACTGTATGCACATTTTTTAAAATTCTAGAAAACAAAAAAATTAAAGTATGAAAACTTTTTTAAAAAAATAAATAGAATCCTATCTCTTACCACCAAGAGACAAATACTGTAATGAGTTAATTTTGCATATCAATTTGGCTAGTCTACAGGTGCCCAGTTGTTTGGTTACCAACATTTCTTAGATGTTGCTGTAAGGTATTTTATATTTATAACCACTAGACTTTAATAAGGCAGATTACCCTGCATAATATGGATGGGCCTTATCCAATCAGTTGAAGACCTTAACAGGAAAAACTGTTTTTTCGGAGAAGGAGGAACTTGGCCTCAAGACTATAACAAAGAAATTCTGCCTGTTTTCAGCCTGCTGGCCTGACCTATAAAGTTCAAACTCAAGACTGCAAGTTTAAATTTTGCCTGAGTTTTCAGCTTGCTGTTTTATCCTATGGAGCTCAGACTTGCCAGCCCCCAAAATCACATAAGTCAATTCTTTAGAATAAATATCATACATTACTCTCTGTCTATATATATATAAATATATGAATAAATAAATAGCATATATATGATATGTATGTATAATTTAGATGATACATATGATATGTTTGTATATATGTATAGTAATATGTATGTATATCTGTGTATATATACATATATAGATATATATGTGTGTATGTGTATACTGCTGTTTGCTGCTGGTAAATCACAACTAAATCCCTCTCTGGTAATTGTAGTAAGCCAAAAGGTATTAACATGCAGTGCCCAAGTTTACTCCAGGCATCTTGTTCCCAATGATGAGTTAAAGTGAGGGTAATGCCACAAGCCAAAGAATGCAAGAAACCACGAGAAGCTGAGTCAAGGAAGAATCCTCTTCTAGAGCCTTCAGATGGAGTGTGACCCAGCTGACTTGTGATTTCAGATGTCCAGCCTCCAGAATTGTGACAGAATAAATTTTTGTTGCTTTAAGCCAATAACTTGTTACAACAGGCTTAAGAAACTAATATCACTCCCCAAGAAAAATCTTGCATGTAACTCCATCTGAGTCTCATGCTGAGACACATGACCCAAAACAGTGGATTCCAGGAGTGGTCCTAGAAAATAAAAACAATAACATCCCCAAACATGCCATAACTGTAAAATTGTTACATTTTCACCCACGGTGAATGCGAATGGGATACTGGTGTAAGTTAATGCGTTGGCTGATGCATACATCAGGTGCTTGGGAAATGGGTGAGGAACTGTAACTCTAATAAATCTTACAGAAATATAAAATAAGATAGTTCTTGGTGGGGGTTATTGACGTTGTGTTGGCAAATGAAGGTTGAGGGTAATTAATCACCAATTAAAGACCTCTTTGGCAGCATGTAAAAGCCAGAGGACCTCTTTGGTAGCATATAAAGTGGCTTCTATATCTTGCAACCAGAAGGCAGTAAAAGCTGAAGACACAGTAAGATCTATAGCAGGATGCCCAGATATCCATGTTATCTACCATCACTACACCAGAGCCTCTCTTTCAGCTCACATTTAGAGAGATATGAGGAATACTGATACCTAGCTGAAAGAGGAGAGAAAAAGCAAAGTTTGGTTTATGGGTAGGTTGGTTCAATGTGTGGGTCCAAACCAAAAATGCATTACAGTTTCCTGTTAATGTAGCTTCCGGTTGATATAGTTTCCCAAGTCTCATATTGAAATGTAATCCCCAGTGTTGGTTGTGGGGCCTGGTGGGAGATGATTGGATCATGGTGTAACACCATCCCTCCTAGTACTATCCTCACAACAGTGAGTGAAATCTCGTGAGATCTGGTTGTTTAAAAGTGTGTATCACTTCTCTCCTCACTCTCTTGCCCCTGCTTTCACCACATGATATGCTTCTACCCTCTTCACCATGATTTTAAGCTTCCAGAAGCCTCTCCAGATGTCAGCATAATGCTTCCTGTACAGCCTGCAGAAATGTGAGTCAATTAAACCTCTTTTCTTTATAAATTACCCAGTCTCAGGTATTTATTTATAGCCAAGCAAAAAGAGTCTAATACACCTGTCAAGCCACTTAAGGGAGATACTGAAAGGGAGTGGTGAGGCAAAATCTACTCAAATGGACAGTTTTGGGCAATCCCTTTGGTTATATACTTTGTCGGAAAGAGAAGTGTCCCAAGGTAAGAATATGCACGGATTCGTTAGCACTGACAAAGGGTTTCATTTGTGGTTAGATATTAGGGTTGTATAATGGAGATCTGTGAACATATCTATCTGAGTGAGGCTCAAGTGTGAGGATCTTTGTATCAATGTGTTAATGTCCAACAGAGTGCATCCATCATTAAGGAGCACTGAAAAACCAAGTAGACAAAATGACTCAAGTAGCTTAATACAGCTTGTCTTTTCTGTGAACCATTCCAGTGTTGAATCTATGTGCTCATGTAACTATGATGGCAGGGAACGCTATGCCTGGGCTCAGTAATATGGTGTCACAATCATAAGGCCAATCCAGATTCTGCAACTGCTGAACATGTAATGTGCTAGTCACAGAGAAAAAAGTTAAAATTCACCAATACAGCACCATCACTTTTGAAGCAAGTACCAGACTGGTGGTGGTGGCAAGTTGACTTACACTGGATTCATTCTACTGTGGAAGGAGCAAGGATCTATCTTGACTGGAAAAACACATCTATACCTGTATAGTCTGCCTTTCCTGCCTCCAGGGCCTCAGCTAACACTAGTAGACAAAAGTTTACAGTGTCAGATTCACCTGTACAACATTTAACAAAATATCACCTTGAACAAAGAGATCCATTGCCAAGGCAAAAATTACACTGGACAAAGTTAATCAGTCAAGGAAAACTTTTGTCAAAGCTATTTACAATTGGGGAGAGAAGACAGAGCTCAGTCTGAATTTTACAAAAGGCAGGGTGTTTTCTGATCACTGGGGTGAGTACACTGAAAAATAAAGGAGGATGTTAGAGGGGAGGTTGACCATTGAAATTTTGAAATTTATCAAACACATTGAGTTATTCCTGAGTTTCTAAGTGTTTTTCTCTGTGATTACGCCTCCTCTGTTTGCTAAATGGTGCTTATTAAAGGTAGACTCTTAATCTCCCACCTAGACTAGGAGACAGTGATAGTCTGTTTCTTGATTATTTTATTTCAAAGGGATGGCTCCCAGTTCCTTAAGACATTCTGGGATGTAGAACTTGCAGGAGGCTTTTTTGAAACATTTACATCTCAAAGGGGCAGAGATAAAACATACTCTAACAAGTTTTCTAAAGCAAGTGTTTTAAGAAAAGGGAGATCAGGGCCTAGAGCAGGGGTGTCCAATCTTTCGGGTTCCCTGGGCCACACTGTTAAGAACTGTCTTGGGCCACACATAAAATAACACTAAAGATAGATGACGAGCTAAAACAAAACAAAACAAACTTATAATATTTTTAAAAGTTTACAAATTTTTGTTGGGCTGCATTCAAAGCCATCCTGGGTCACATGCAGCCCACAAGCCACAGGTTGGACAAGCTTGGCCTACACCCTGTCTAATGTTTAATAGCTTAGGGGAACATTCTAACAAATAAACTGACGGCAAGATAGATCAATGGAATGACCTTTTTACAAGACTCTTAAAGACCGGCTTAGAGATACAACATTGCAAGAATAGAGAACCATCTTCCAGAATGCAGTACACATCTTAAATCAATAAATATCATATGGCATGTATGTATCAATAAATATCATATGGTTTTCTACCCAATAAGTAGAATATCTAGGCCCAGGAACCAAAGGGTGGCAGTAGGAGATGCTCAGCTTACCATCACTCCCTGTGACTCATTTGAAGAATCTGTGATTCTTATCCTTGCAAACTTAATTCTGTGGGAAATCATGATTTAGTGATTATGATTATCCAGAAGAAAATAGACCTGCAATGAGGCACAGCAATTTTCCCATTCAATGTTAAGGTCCAGCACTGCTCTGTCACTTCAGGCTTCTCATGCCAAGAGACGGTTTACTACTGGCTGCAGAGCCAAGGATGTACATCTCATCTCAACATGTAGCATCACATTAATAGCTTAAAATTGTCCAAAGTGGGAATACTTACACCATGAAAACTGCAAATGCTACCAATCAGGGCTCCCTGCCTATGCCCCCAGAGTTGGCTATTAAACATTTACCAGCACACCATTGACAGCAGGCAAGGAAATGAGTCTCCAACACACAGGAGTAATTGACCTTAAAATCAGGAAGAGAAGGTATTTCACTGGCAATAGCAGTGTTATCTCTTTGAACTCAAAGAACCTTGACCTAGTCTGAGGGCCTTGAAAATCTCCTGATTATTTCCATGTGTCAGAGAACTAGTTATTACTCCCACACATAGCTAAGGAAAATCTCTACATACATTCACCACGAAGTCTCTCAACCTTTTGGCCCCCAACAGTGGAAAGTTTTTTGTTTTTTTTTTTTCTCTCTCTATTTTCCTGAAACCACCATTCTCCTCACAACAGGAAGGACAGTGGGAAGGGCCATTTCCTCTAGGGAAAACTCCCTCCCTCACTCACAGGATGTGGTCATTTAGAGAGGAATTGTTTTGGGTTTGTTTTTTGGGTTTGCTTTTTTTTTCTTGGTTTGTTTTTTGGTATGGACAAGGCAACTCCAATAGTTTTCAAGATAATTTCTGAAATCAGTGTTGTTCTATATAAATAAAACCGTGTGGGGAAAAGCAGCCGTACAGTCTAAATCTTTAGGAGAATATTTTCTCTAATTCCTCAAAAAAAAATGTTTGGCTGAAGATAAACCCAATTTATATTACATTTTGCATCTTACTCCATAGTATCTACATTCAAAATTATCATTCTTAAATTAGGTAGGTAGTTATCTTACTTTCTTGTTAACTATCCTGATAATTTTTTCTAAAACAAAGGATGGGTATTTCAGTTGATCTTCAGACTCAATTTGGCCACAATTACCAGTTCACTTGCTTAAAAAAATGTCCCTCTTTCACTACAAATACACACTTCAGTTTTTTCTCTCTAAAATGCATTTTTTCATGTGAAGACATCCTAGGGCATATCACAATATTACATTTAACATGCTAGTTCTTTCTTTCCCCTCAAGTTCTTATAATATTGATAAATTGCAAATAATTGTATGTCAGAATGGCATATATGAAATGTATATTTTCCCATCTAAATGTATTCTTCTATATAGTTTATGTATCAAAATGCATGTTGTATATAGGAAAATAGTAGAAAATAAATATCTCTGTATGTCTATTAATTTGGGGCAGACAAATTCCTAGAAATGAAATTACTTTAATTTTAAAATTATGAAAAGTTCTAAAATTTTGCTACGTCTTGCTTAGTCAACCTCTAGGAGTATCTAATACATTTCTCACAACTATGTATAGGGGCACTTTTTCCCTTTCCCATTTACAACCAAATTCTACCTTAAAAAAAAAGTGTGGTGGCAGTCATTCTGGCTCTTATAATTTAGGTTAATATAACTGCAGGAGCACTTAGGAGCCATACATATTAGCACCTTCCTGGTCCCATGAAATTATCCAACTGTAGTGGTTAGGAGAGTCCTAGGTGTGTATTATGGACAGAATTGTGTCCCCAACAAATTTATATATTGAAGCCCTAACCCCCAATGTGACTGTATTTGGAAACAGAGCCTTTAAAGAGTTACTTAAGGTTAAATGAGGCCTTAAGGTGGGGATCCTAATTCAATAGGACTGGTATCCTTATATAAAGGGGAAGAGACACCAGGATTGGACACACACAGAAAAGCCACGTGAGCACACAGCAAGAAGGGAGTTGTCTGTAAGCCAATGAGATAAATCTCAAGAGAAACTAAACTTGCTGACAACTCGATCTTGGATTTCCACCCTCCAAAACTGTGAAAAAATAAATGTCTATTGCTTAAGCCACCAAGTCTGTGGTATTTTGTTATGGAAGCTCTATAAGACTAATATAGTGCCTGATTATGTGGACAGGATTTCAGCCACGGCAAAAACTGCTTGGAGAGAGCCTGACCTGCTTGTTTGCAGAGTGAAACCTAAGAAAGCACCTTTTGAACACAGTGTTTTTGTACATGGAGTGACACATGTCAAGGCTTCCATGACAGGAATGTCTACCCAGAAGGCCCACTCCAGTGCAATGTGTGGTACAGTTTGAAAGATACTGTATACATGAGAGAGGCTTCTGGTTCAGAGAAAACCTTTACCAACACTGGAAGCTGCATAGTGGGGAGAAGCCCTTAATAAGAAAAGACAGCAGGGACTGAGTTTTGAAGAACTGCAGAGTCCACCTGTCATAAAAGCCCTTCAGATATAGAAAGGGTAAGAAGGATTTTCTGAACAGCTCAGGTCTTCTCAAGCGTCAGGTCACTCACAGTGGGGAAGGGGTGCAACACAGGAGCACCAGGTGGGAGGAGGCCTTTCACATTGGACAAAGGCACTGCAGAAGTCTTGAGCATCAGAAAGCCTTTAATCACAATAAATACTTGTTAAGCACCAGAGAATATATACTGAATAAAATCCTTATGAAAACAGCAAATGTAGAAAATTACTTAATAATAAATACAACTTTATCATACAGGCGAGAGTTCACACTGAAACCCCTTATACGCCAAACAACTGTGGGAATTTCCTAAGCCAGTGCTTCAACTCCACTCAACACAAAACAGTTCATATTAGAGAAAGGCCTTTTGAGTGTAGCAAATGGGAGACATCAGTTATCCGCAACCACACACCTCCTAAGCACTGGAGAGTTCACACTGAAGAATTCGAAAGGGCATTTAGAATGCAGCAAATTTGGAAATTTTTTTTCCAAATTTCCATCTCCAGCCTCATTAAACATCAAAGTATCCATAATGAAGAAAGGCTTAATTAATGCAATGAAGTGAATGTGGGGGATTCTCTAACCACATCTCTAAGCCTCTTTCAACACAAGAGTATGCAGCAAGGTCTTATGAGTAAGGCAGATGTTGGAAATGATTTAGTAAAAAGTTCAACCTCATCTGACACCAAAAAGTTTACTACAGAGAAAAGCCTTACGTGGGAAAAGCTTCAACCAAATGTCTGCTCTGATTCAGCAGCAGAAATTTCACAATCCAGATAGGCATTATAAATAAAATGAATTTGGGGAAAGCCTTTAGCCAAAGACTGAACTTTATTTGGAACCAGAAAGTTCACACTGGAGAAAAACTTCAGGAACGCAAGGAATGAAACAAAACCTGACACACACCAGAGAGATGCTCTTTAAGTAGCCTTTACAATTGAATCTCCTTCATCCAAATATGCATACTGGGGAGATTCCTATGAGTGTTGGATATATTGAACACTTTCTGGAGCTAAGTTGCTTGTCCTCACCTGCCCAACTCTTTACCAGAGTTATGTAGCCACTACTACCTGTGACAAAGTCAATTTCAACTCTACCAGCTGGCAGGTGTCCGTAGTGTGCATCAGCAAATTTCTGTGACCTCTCTCCAATTCCTGTAAGACATTTTGAGTAGCCTAAGCCCATTAGGGGTTCCAGTTTCCGGAACCATTGTTTTACTCATAGATAAGACCGTTCTGTTTTAATTTCTTCTTAGTCATCCCATTGGTGAGGGAAGAATTCTAACTCTAGGGTTATGGAGATGGCTGGCCCCTGGACAGATGAGATTGGTAGCAGTTTATATTAGTCACATATACTCACAGCCTGAGGGAGGAGGACATTACACATTGCACAGGGTCATACAGGTTTGCATTTGAGAACAAAGCAAACCATCAGGGAGATAGGCTTTGTAGTTATAAGATGGTAAGGTGACTCGTTTGCTGTGGGAGAACGGGATTGGCTTGTTTGAATAATTCCATGGGCCCGCAGGAACGTAAACCTGCTTGTCAGAAATAAGCAGGCACTGCGCCTAGTCCCCTTAATAAAAAGGGTTAACAGGCTAGGACACTCATCTATAGTAGCAGAGTGGGAAGGAAAAATATTCATTAGGCCACCAGAGTTCCTCTTGACTTCACTAGATTTCAAGGCATTGCATAATAATAGGCCTTAATGGCTCACGCCTGTAATCCCAGCATTTTGGGAGGCTTATGCAGGTGGATCATTTAAGGTCAGGAGTTCAAGACTAGTGTGGCCAACACGGTGAAACTCCGTCTCTACTAAAAAATACAAATATTAGGCAGGGTGCGGTGGCTCACACCTGTAATCCCAGCACTTCGGGAGGTCGAGGCAGGTGGATCACCTGACGTCAGGACTTTGAGACCAGCCTGACCAACATGGTGAAACCCCATCTCTAATAAAAATTTAAAAAATTAGCCAGGCGTGGTGGTTCCTGCCTGTAATCCCAGCTACTCAGGAGGCTGAGGCAGGAGAATTGCTTGAACCAGGAGGCAGAGGTCGCAGTGAGCCAAAATCATGCCACTGCCCTCCAGCCTGGGTGACAGAGCAAGATACTGTCTCAAGAAAAGTAATAATAATAGGCCTTAATGCCTTAATTTAAGTCTTATATCACCATCATCATTAGCTAACAGGATCTGAACTTGATTCTGCTTGCAGCTTGAAGGGAAGGTTTATCTTCTTCATGGACATTGTCAATCTTAGTGATGCTTATTGATGGATTTTTCAAGTGTACATGTCATTCAACCCAAGAACAACCTGCTCCACATTGTTCTGGTTTCTGTGATCATAACTTATTTTTAAAAATAATAATAGACTATTTTAGGGAAGTGTTAACATGAAATTGAACAGATAGTATAAACAGTATAAAAACTGAGCATATACCACTTCTCTACTCTGCAACTTACCCTATTATTAACATCTTGCATTAGTGTAGCATATTTGTTACAACTGATGAACCAATATTGATCATTGTAATTAAGTGAAGCCTATAACTTACATTAGGATTCATTCTTTGTGTTGTACAGTTCTGTGAGCTTTGACACTGCATAATGTCATCCATCCATCATTACAGTATCATGCAGAATAATTTCACTACCCTAAAAATGCCTGCACTGCACCTATTGACCTCTTTCCCCTCCTGCTGAACTCTGGGAAACCACTGATATTTTTAACCATCTCTATAGTTTTGTCTTTTCCAGACTGCGATACAGTTGGAATTATACACATATAGCATTCTCAGATTGCCTTCTTCATAAGTACTCATGATTCCTCCATGTCTTTTTGCAGCTTAATAGCTCATTTATTTTTATTGCTAAGTAAAAGTATGTATACTAGTTTGTTTATCCATCACTTTTTGAGGAACATCTTGTTTGTTTCTGGTTTCTGGTGATTATAAATAAAGTTGCTATAAACAAAAATTGTAATAGAATAATGAATGAAAACAATACATAATCATTGCTTTATTTGCACTTACTTTATTTGCAAGTGAGGGTAAACAGATTCGCAAGTTACTTAGTCATTACGTTTTCTTTTGTCAACTGCCCATAGCTGCTTTTGGACTTTTTAAAAAAAATTACATCTGCAGCTAGTTCTTATTGAATGCTTACAATGTAAAAGGGACAATGTATACATCCTTTAAACCAATATCTACTTTATGATTTAGTTTTATTATCTAAGACATTTTACAAAGAAATAACAAGTACAGCTTACACAATTTCCCGTCACACAAGTACAGCTTACACAATTTCTCCTGTCACACATCAAGTATCAAAAACTAATTTAACTGATTTCAAAAATCTAAGCACCTAACCACTCTTTTGTATCTTCTCTATTGACCTATTCCTCTATCAATATGTAATATTACATTAACCTCAGTTATATCCTGACATCACCTCCAATCTACAGAATTGGACGTTTTAATAGTTGCCTAAAACTCAGCATTATTCTCTTCACCTAAAATTTTTTCACCTCAAATCCTCCCCATTTTAGTAAATGACACCAACCATCCACCAGTCCTAAAGTTAACAAAAACGCTGCAATCTTTATGCTGTCTTTCACTTTCTAAATTACTCTCATCAGCAAGTCTTACTAATAATACCTTCGAATGATCTTCCAATGCAATCATTTCTATTTTTCTGTTTATTTCTACTTCTCATAGTCAGGTCCAAGCCATCATCATTCCCTTGCCTGACCAACTAGAACAGTGTACTGCTTTCATATTTTTATTTTTGAGGTATTATATAAAGTGTGACATGTATAGACATACAAAATATGTATGTATCAAGAATCAAGAAAAAGAAAACAGCATTTCTAAAGTTTCCCCATGTTACTTCCCAATGTCCTAAAAATAAAAGGGAAAAAAACAAACAATATCCTTTCTTCCTTCCACAGAGATACCTACTATTCAACTGTAATCACCATAGATGAGTTTTTACTGCTTTTGAACTTTAGAACTGAATCAGTTTGTACTCATTTCTACCTACATTTACAATCATGTTGAGATTAATCCAGTTTCATATAGCAATTGTGCCTTATTTTATATTACGCTTTATCCAATTGTATGATTACAGCACAAATTATTTATCAATTTTAGCATATTGTAAAGTCAGATCATTTCCAGGCTTTCGCTATTAAGCAGTAGCCAATAACTTTATTACACGTTTTTGGTTTTTTTTTTTTTTGTCTTTTCTAGCTTATTGTTGGTAGAAAAACAGGCTAACACTTTGAATAAACATCTCACAAACTGCCGCTCCTAGATTATAAAAAGTCAAAGCCAATTATCTTTGACACTGAGCCCCTGAATCTGACATTCAAGTCACAATAATAGAAACCGGAGCTGCTGTACACCTTACATTCTGGAAGATGCCTCAACAAAAGCACGTTAAGGACTGTTTAAAACTTTTATTATTTAAAAAGATCCACCTTTCCTCCCATTGCCTATGGAAAATAATAAAAGGAGAATCTCAGAGATCTGCTACTGAGTTTGAGAAGGCCAAGTTTAATGATTCCAAAATGTAGCCTTAAAAACTTCTGTAGAGACCCAGATAAATGACCTCCCCCTCCTCTCCTTTCCCACTGGCCTCTTCAAGTACAGATGATGCATGTATTTCTGGAACCCAGGTAGGACTAGTCAAATAGTCTCATGCTTCTCTAAAAGGCTTCTGGTGAAAGCAGTTTTAATTTATTTTAGTTTCTGCCAATCTTCAGTCCTTAGAAAAGTATTTTTTTGTTAAAAAAAAAAGGGGGGGGGATAACTATTCTAAGGTATTCAACAAGAAAAGGAAATAGTTATCTTTTATGAAAAGGACTTTCAAGCTCTCTAAGCCCAGTTTAACTGAAACAACTTTACAGAACTATCTTCACATAAAACAGCACCTTACCCCCTAGCAGCCGGATGGATGGGATCTACAAACACCGAACATCTCTTAAAACCCGCTCATAGAAACGGTAATACGATACTCTTTACTCCTTTAAGTCAAATCCACGTTCCTCCGGGCTGCACCCTGAAGAATTAACCGTAGGAGAAACAATAAAGGTCCTCCCGGACAGCCATGAGCAGCCCTGGTGCTCCTCGGAAGCCCCCGAGGCGAGAAGAGAAGGCCACACTGGGAATGTCGTTCTCTGAGGCGGGGTATGGGGAGGGTATGGTTGTGAGCAGGTGGCCATGACGGAGGCTCCAGATTCTCGTATAGCAGTCCTGGCCCACGGCCGCCACGACTCCTTCTTCCTCGTTCACGTGCAGGGGCAGGTAGGCGGAGTTATTCACATGACCTTCGTACTGTGTCACACATTTAGTGGCCCTCAAGTCCCACAGCTTGATCGTTCCAGTCATGTCTGATGCCACCAGGAATTGCCCTTCTTGGAGGATTTGCAGAGAGGTCACTGCTGAATCATGGGACAGGCAAACGGCCTTCCACCCCCTGCCTTGATTTCCACAGCGCAGATCAATGCCAAAGATCTCCCCAGAGCGACAGCCATTAAACAGCAAAGGAGTCATGATTGCAAACTGCTGGGCCAAGACATCACTGCTAGTCCCAAATGACCGCTGGTGTCCCGTTACCACGTTGGTCAACAGGACCTGCTGAGACAAGCCTGTACTGAAGCAGTGATACGCGTGGATGCTCAGGGACCAGGCACAGGACCAGGCATCAGGGATCTGGAAACTGCAGAGCATGCCAGGCCGACGTATTCCTGGGTAGCTACCTACGAACAGTGACGCTGGGAGCAGCACGGCACAGCTTGGAATACCTGCAAGTCCCACGAAGCACAGCAGAAGGTGGGAATCCAAGTGATTCAGTGAGGCCCAGCACATAGAATTCACCTTCCGATTAGGGACGTAGAGGCTTTTGTGAGGGTATACCCGGAGCTCAGGGGTCGTCAGGCCTCGCATGGCGATGATGCCGTACTTGGAGCCTCCAGCTTCGACTTGGTTCACTGTGAAGAGCTGGTCAGTGTTGGTATTCGCCAGTATGCGGTTAAATCGGTCGCTTGCCAAAGAGGAGGGATCCCAGCTATGAATCTGGACCTTTTTCCTCTGCATGCAGCTTACACGCAGCTCGCGAGCTAAACGGCAATAGTTGGCGAATCTGAGGAAACCTAGCTGGTTCTTTCGTAGCATGGAAGGTGCATTGAGTCCCGCTCTGACTGTCTTTTTCTGCTTGTCTGCTTCCTCCAGCAGTCGCGGTCTTTTGCTCTCCATTTCGTTCGATGGAAGTTCTCCCTCCTGAGGGGAAGTTGTGTCCGGAGAGTCAGAGGAAGTACCGCTTCTTCACAAGCACGACTTGGCACGGAAGAACTTCCTGCTGCGCCTGCGCCTGTGCGTATGAGGTTGACCCGGACGAGATTCTTCGTCGCCTTGGCCCAAATCCCGAATGCTCTGAGGTGCCCTGACATAACTCTCCTTAGAATCGCGTGATCTGAAGCAAGAGTTCCGCTGCTTCTCTCAAGTTTTCCTCTACTCAGACAGCTGCTTTTATTCATTTCTATTCCTGTTTAGAGAGTCTTTTCCAGCCCCTCTTACACATGTCATAATAGCTGTATGCATACATTTCTCTTATTTACTAAGAAGTGAAATTGGCCCAGCACTTTGGGAGGCCGAGGTGGGCGTATTACGAGGTCAGGAGTTCGAGACCAGCCTGGCCAATATGGTGAAACCCCGTCGCTACTAAAAATACAAAAATGAGCCAGGCATGGTGGTGCGTGCCTGTAGTCCCAGCTCCTCAGGAGGCTAAGGCAGAAGAATGGCTTGAACGCAGGAGGCGAAGGTTGCAGTGAGCCGAAACAGTGCCACTGCACTCCAGCCTGGGCAACAAAGGGAGACTCCATCTCAAAAAAAAAAAAAAAGTGAAATTGGAGGGTTATTAGGTAGACATATATAGCTTAAGTAGATATTGACAAACCAATTACACTCTTGTCAAAAATGTATATATATCCTTGCCAATTCTTGTTGGTCAGTTTACATTTTAGAAATAAATAATTTATAATTGTTTTTGTCTTCCTGTTGAAAGATTGCCATTATTATTATAAAACATTCCTTTTTAACTTTTATTTATTGATTGATTTTATTTTATTTTTGTGAGATGGAGTCGTGCTCCCTTGCCCAGGCTGGACTGCAGTGGCGTGATCTCGACTCACTGCAAGCTCCGCCTCCCGGGTTCACGCCATTCTCCTGCCTCAGCCTCCCGAGTAGCTGAGACTACAGGTGCCTGCCACCACACCTGGCTAATTTTTTGTATTTTTAGTCGGGACGGAGTTTCACTGTGTTAGCCAGGATGGTCTTGAGATCCTGACCTTGTGATCTGCCCGCCTTGGCCTCCCAAAGTGCTGGGATTACAGGCATGAGCCACTGCGCCTGACCAAATTTATTTTATTTTATTTTATTTTATTTTATTTTATTTTATTTTATTTTATTTTATTTTATTTATTTTATTTTTCGAGATGGAGTTTCACTCGTGCAATGGCTCAATCTCAGCTCACTGCAAGCTCCACCTCCCTGGTTCAGGCCATTCTCCTGCCTCAGCCTCCCAAATAGCTGGGACTACAGGCGCCGCCACCATGCCCAGCTAATTTTTTTGTATTTTTGGTAGAGATGGGGTTTCACCATCTTAGCCAGAATGGTCTTGATCTCCTGATCTGGTGATCCACTCGCCTCGGCCTTCCAAAGTGCTGAGATTACAGGCTTGAGCCACCGCGCCCGGCCAACTTTTATTTTTTTAAATCTGTGTTCTCTGATATTAAATTATCCTTATCCTTAAACCCTTCTTGTCTAGTATTTATATATGCAACCAAGATTTCTGGTTGATAGTGTTTGCTGTACCTTTTCTCACCTTTTACTTTCAACTTAAATTTGTTCTATTATGTAAATGGGCTCATATAAACAATATATTGCTGGTAAGTTTTTATCCAGTATAATAATTTTTACCTTTGAATGTGAGTGTCTAGGCAAGTTAATTTTTTAACTAACCCCTTTAAAAATTCTTGAACAGTCTTAGATTTACAGAGAAATTACAAAGATAGCATAGAGCCTTCTCACATACTCTGCACCCAGTTTCTATATTATTAACATTTTACACTAGAATGATACATTCATTGCACTAATAAACCAATATTGATACTTTATTAACTGAAGTCCATATTTTATTCATATTTCCTTAATTTTTATCTAGTGGCTTGTTCCTGTTCAAGGAACATGATATAATATTAATCATGTTCCCTTGTGCTTCTCTTGGCCATGACCTTTTCTTATACTTTCCTTACTTTTTATATACATGACAGCGTTGAGGCATATTGGTCACATATCTTATAGATATCTCTCAGTAGAGAGTTGTCTGATGTTTTTCCCATACTAACACTGGGATTTTATGTTTTTAGAGGAAGACAACAGAGGAAAATGCCATCCCATTAAGGGTGCAGACTATGGACATGACTTATTGTCATTGATGTTAACTTTGGTCACCTGAATAAGGTAGTGTTTCTTGGGTTTCTCCACTGTATGCTGTAAACATCTCTCCCTCTCTTTTCATATTGTACCCTTTGAAAGGAAGTAGCTTTGCACATCTATCACTTCAGGAGTAGGGATTTATGCTTTAGTTTCTTGAGGGCAGAACATGCACATCAATTATTAGGAATTATTCTATAAGGGAGATTTTTATAGGTGTATTAATTAATTTATTTACATAGTATGGCCTCTTGAATATTTATTGTATACTTCATTTATTTATTTGCTAAAATTGTCCCAGCTTTGGCTATTGAGAGCTCTTATGGCTCCTGTGATTGATTGCCTGTAGTTAACTGCATGGTTAGCTGTACTCTAAAAGCTTGAGACCACTTGACACCAGAGCCCTTATCTTAGACTTAACTATGTGATAAAAATTATAATCATTTTCTTACAGCTTTGATTTTGAAGTACTGTATATTGCATCATTCCAAAAAAAGTAGACTTTGGATGTGGAAATATTTGAAGAAGAAATGGAGACTTTTTTTTTAAATGATAACAATTTGTATTAATAATATCTGAGAACTACCATATATTCTTAGGATTTGTAGAATCCCCAGGTAGGGTATCAAGAAGTAGAAGTGAAGGCTTTAACCATTAAATATATTTTTTTCTTGTAAATTTTTTATTTTTTTATTTCAATAGTTTTGGGGGAACAGGTGGTGTTTGGTTACATGAATAAGTTCTTTAGTGGTGATTTCTGGAATTTTGGTGCACCCATCATCTGAGCAGTGTACACTGTCCCCAGTGTATAGTCTTTTGTCCCTCGCCACCTTTGATTTTGATTTACTATATATTTTGTCATTCCAAAAAATAGCTTTTGGATGTGGAAATATTTGAAGAAGAAATGCAGATTTTTAAAAACCAAACAGACACACCCACATACCTTTTGGGATGGCCAAAAAAAAAAAAATGGGGATAATATGGAGTAACGTAAACTCTCACTCATTGCTGGTAAGGATATAAAATGGTACAGCCACCTTGGAAAACAGTTTGGCAGTTTCTTAGAAAACTAAACATATTCTCACCATATGATCCAGCAATCATGCTCCTTCATGTTTACCCAAAGGAATTGAAAATTTGTATTCACACAAAAACATCCACACGGATGTTTACAGCAACTTTATTCATAATTGCCAAAACTTAGAAGCAAACAAGATGTCCTTCAGTAGATGGAAGGATAAATAACAGTAGTACATCCAGGCAATGGAATATTATTCAGCAGTAAAAATAAATGAGTGAAAAGACATGGAGAAAAGTTAAACGAATATTACCAAGTGAAAGAAGTCAATCTGAAAAGGCTAAATACTGTCAGATTCCAACTATATGACATTCCGTAAATGGAGAAACTATGGCGGTAGTAGAAAGGTCAGTGATTGCTAGCAATTAGAGGGCATATAAGAGAAGAGTACTTTTCTTATCTTGGTATAAAACACAAATATAAAATGTTTATAGGGTTTGAGGGGACTAACAATATTTTCTGAAGAATTATGGACAGCAAAGTCATTAATATTTGAAAATATTATTAAGGAACATCAGAATCCCTTTATAAATTTTTTCCACTTAATACTGAAACCAGAAAAGCATAGATCTTTTAAAATCTAGATATTTACTTAATTATGATGTTTATTTTTAATAAGGTGTTCTGACTATTAAAGGTGGTTTTAATTGTATTATCAGTCAGGCTGCAGGGAAAACAAACCCTGGAACCTCACTTAATTTCTGCCAAAACACTGTCTTCAATTTCATAAGCTAATAATTTAGGAGAAGGGATGATAATCCTTATATGAAACAGCACAGTTGCTTGAGTAGCAGACCATTCATTTATCCTTGGCAAGACAAGGCAGGCTTCATAATCTTAAAAACTCATTTGAATGTACTGAATAAGCATCAAATTGCTTTAAGCGGGCTGTCCTGTTATAGCATAGATATATTAGCTTTCAGCTGTGTCCTTTATCGCAAGATATAGTTTGAACTGTCTTTGAAGAAATGTCCTTTTCTAATAAAACTTAAGTCCAAACTTATATTTCATTGTTCTCTTTCTCACATAAGGTACTTTCTTTTAATATAATTCTAGCAGATGGATAGCATTTTTGTTATATTAATATCAATGAGTATGTTCATATAAACACATAAATAAAAATTTATAAGCATACACCTAAAGCCCAAAAGAAGAAAGGTAATTCATAAAATAAATACAAAATCCTGTGTGAGTGACTGCCTTCATTTAGCCAAAAAACATAACATGAAGAGTTGAACATATCGAAAGGTTAGATTGAGATTATATTTTGGCAGCATTAAATATAGGCACCAGAATGTACACATTTTGTATATTGGCTAAATAACCCTTGAATATTTTACTCAATCTAGAATTCTTTTTCTCATCTTGAGTATACTAAAATTGCTCTTATTGTCTATACTTGATTTTTGGTCAAAATGTGAATCACTGTGACCTAGAAGAAAGAGAATTTTTTTTTTTTTTTCAGATGGAGTCTCACTCTGTTGCCCAGGTTGGAGTTCAGTGGCACCATCTCAGCTCACTGCAACTTCTGCCTCCCGGGTTCAAGCGATTCTCCTGCTGCAGCCTCCTGAGTAGCTGGGATTACAGGCACCTGCCACCACGCCCAGCTAATTTTTGTATTTTTAGTAGAGACGGGGTTTCACCATGTTGGCCAGGCTGGTCTTGAACTCCTGACTTCAGGTGATCCTCCTGCCTCGGCCTCCCAAAGTGTTGGGATTACAGGCATGAGCCACTGCGCCTGGCCGGAAGAAAAGAGATTTAATTTTGAATCAAGAGGCTCAATTTTGAATTCTATGTCTGTCATTTAGTATTGGTAAAACATAACACAAGTAAATTTCTATGTGCCTTCCTTGGTTTTCTCATCTCGAAAATCGAGATTATAATATCTCACTACATTGTTAGCTAAAAAGGTGAGTATAAATGTATGCAAAGTACTTAGCACTAGTCTCAGCACATTGCAAATATCATGCAAACATAACATTGCAAATATTATACCTAAAAGCAGTCATATTTATAAAAACAGTATTATGCTTTTATATGAACTGTTACAATTTCTGCTCTAAAGCATACCGTTTTTGAAGCAAATAAAAATAGTTTTTTTGTTGTTTTTTTTTTTTACAATAATGAACCTAAGGTACAAAGTAATTCACTGGCATTTCATAATGGATTAGTAGATTGTTACCTATGAAGCTTTATGTGTTTTTGATGTAATTCTTTACTCACTGACTTCTCATATTAACCAAATAGCTTACTCCAAATGAAAAGGTCACCTCTCTTGGGGATTTATTAAATTCCATGTGGGAACTTGGAAATGCCCCAACTCTGGTTTTGCCAGATAGTCTCTTTAGTAAATCTTGCATCCTATTTGCTAAAATAACATGCTTGCTTTAGTGAAACAGGGAAATGAAAAGGTTGTTTTGTTTTGTTTTGTTTTGTTTTTCTTTTTTTTGAGACAGAGTCTCGCTGTCGCCCGGGCTGGAGTGCAGTCAGCGATCTCGACTCACTGCAGGCTCCGCGCCCCAGGGTTCACGCCATTCTCCTGCCTCAGCCTCCCGAGTAGCAGGGACTACAGGCGCCCGCCACCTCTCCCGGCTAATTTTTTGTATTTTTAGTAGAGACGGGGTTTCACTGTGTTAGCCAGGATGGTCTCGATCTCCTGACCTCATGATCCGCCCGCCTCGGCCTCCCAAAGTGCTGGGATTACAGGCGTGAGCCACCGCGCCCGGCCAAAAGGCTGTATTTTCAATAGAAATATTAAACTCAATTAAAGTAGGTATTTTTAAGTCCTAGTTCTAACAGTCTCTTGCATGTGCACACACTCACACATACATGAAAACTTATACTCCATACGTAAGCCTGTCAAATTAAATTTAAAAATCTCACCTATAATTGATAATGATTTCATAATATTCAGACATTTTTATTTTAGAGTAATTCTTCCTCCTATGTCTCTGACAAAGCACCAGACTTTTTAAAGTCTTCATAATTTAGTCTGGGAAAGATATAAGATATTGTATTTTTATTCAAGTATTAACTCAGTGGCTTTGCCTTCAACCTCATTTCTGTTTTCTGTATAATCAAAGTTGACAAATACTGTTTTTTAAAAAATATCCCTTTCCCTTGAAAATATTTTTCTGGTTTATTTTTATTTATGCTTTTAATATTAAATTTTATATAAGTTGTATTTAAAATAAGGCTTCGATAAAATTCAGATATCTAGAGGAAAAGTGTCTTTCTACCAGTCAAAACTCAGAAGTTTTTAGTTGGATATTCTTTAGTATTCACTTGTCTTAATCATAAGGCACAGAGTTGGCTCCTTGTATCTGTGACTGTAATGTGTTATTCTCTTCTGATAGGCCAGTTGTTCTCAACCTTTCTTTTTTGTCTCAATATATATATACACAGTCTCAGCAAAAAGCATGACTCATCACAGCAATGATTCTCAACTGAAAACTCATGTGATTCTTGCTCCAACAATATGTTGCCTTATATCCCCAAATATACACTCTGTGATAAAATTTATTTATGTATGGGGTTTTCTTTGAGGGCAGATGCTGTGACGATCAATATTTTAACTTTTGTGTCTTGCTTATAAAATTAGTTGAGAAATATCTGTCCAAAGAAATTAAAGCTTTATAGAAGCAAAAGTACTCGTGGAAATCAATAAAAATCAGGGAGGATATCTTTTAGTGTAATGTCTTAAGGCTTTCATGATGTTGTCTGACAAGCCTGGGTTTAAATCCATCATCTATCTTTTACTGATTTTACTACTGAACATGTTATTTAAATACTTTAATACTCATTTCTCCAATCTGTAAAAGGTAAACAATAAAAATAATATCTACCTTTTAGAGTTGTTTTAAGGAGTAAATAACAATGTAGACATGGTTCTTGGCAAGTGGTAAGTGTTGTATAAATTCTACAGTGATGAAGACAAGCACAAAGGGAGGAGAAAGATGGAATGTAAAGAGAGATTTTTTAAAAACAGAACATATTTCAGGCAAAACTATTTTTTAAAAAAGAACATATTTCAGGCAAAACTAACCTACATTGTCATAACTCAGGATACAGGCTACCCTGAGAGTGAATGTAGTGACAGAGTAGTGCATAAGGTGGAACTTTAGAGGTTTAGAAATATTTTATTTCTTGATCCAAGTGCTAGTTATGTATGTTTCTTCAATTTTCAAAAATTCACCAAGCTGTATAATTATTATTTGAGCACTTTTTATATGTAAGCTGTACTTCAATAAAAATATTATTTTAAAAATGTTCCTGACACTCCCACCATCAACTGCTCTGTGCCTTACACATAATATTTACTGTACTCAATTAACACTTTTGCAAAGCACAGCTCACCATTCTTTAGGCTTTTTAAATTATCTTGTATTTTTTAAAAAACAGATTGTTTTCATGATTCATTTTCTCAGACTCTGCCTCTTGAATTTTTTGCCTCTAATTTTTTCATTACTAACTTAACAGCATCCTTCATCATCAAAAATGCACTGAAGAGTTATGAAACAGATTGAAGTCCATCAAGGGGTGACTTTTTAAAAAATCAGGCATTTTGATGAATAGAATCATAATTATTTAAGACAGAGCTGTCAGCAGGTGAATAAATAAGTGGGGTAATAATAGCCTCATGTTTTTAAATTAAATGACATTGCTCAATGATTGGAGTTCAAAAATAGTTTAAATAAAAATATTTTAAGTTATGTTCAATTGCCAATTCATCCTAAAATAAATTTCAAATCCCCCCTCGCTACATGTTTAGTTCAGAAAATTCAATTGTATGCCAAACTATGCAAAAATGTACATCTCCCACACTTAACCCATCTAAAACTCTGCTGGTGTTGTGTTGTACAAGCATGTGCACAACTGACCATTATTTGCTTTTCATTAGCCTCATACTTCAGTAAGGGAAAGATCAACACACAAAAATATCTCATTCTACATTATTGGAGTCAACAAATAGATGAGTAGGATGAACCAGACCTCTTGCCTTCTCCTCACTTCCTTTCTCTCCCACATCACTCCTCAACACACACAGGCACTCCCAAAAGAACAAGCACAAAAGGACAATTATCACATTTTAATTCCACATTCCTCCTCATTTTTGCATATAGATCTACACATATAAAAGGGTCTGCATGCCCACATGCCATATGCTAAGCAATCCTGTCTTGCAGAGACTGTGGAGTGCTTGGTGGAATTCATAGATGTGCATTTATTTAAACTTTGTAGGCCCGCATGGCTTTACAAAGTTCCTTCAGCTGCCCTTGCATTATCATTGCAATAAAAATTTCACTCCCATTTTTTGACATATTTTACAACTCAGTTGCATCCTCAGCCTCTTCTGATATTTTGAGAAACATAATTTGGATATTAAGCAGTTATCTCTGTAATCCCAACTCCAAACTGTTGTCTTCTTATCTATTTCTCTGAGCAGTTCCATCCTCAGGCTCAAGCACAAATTTATTCTGGTTTAGTGATATTATCCTCCCATCATCAAGCCATCTCACATCCTCTGCACCATCTGTTTGTGGTATATCTTCACTATAGCATTTTCTACCAGGAGGAAAGTATTTAACTGGAGTTATTTCTTTCCTTGATAAGCACATTATTATAACTTCAAGAGACCTTGAGATTACTGTATGTCATATGTTCAGGAATATTAATATTTTTAAATGCTTCAGTGTTATTATGGTAAAACAAGGGATCATCTACCCTTTTGTTCTAGATATACATGTTTTGGCTTGTAAGCATTAACAGTATGAGTTCTGATTAAAATTTGTTTTCCTGCTCTTTCCAACAGCTTAATAATTGTACATAGTCCTATAAGTGGTTGATACCATAATACTGCTGTTTCTAACTATTGCTGAGAGGAGAAAAAAATCTAGATTTGATTTAGTAAATGATGATGAAGAAATAAGGCCAATATGAAGACCATATTATAGTTTCTGTGTTAAAAATTAAGGGGAGTCCCTTTCATTTAACAGTATCTCAATTGTCCCTATAGTTCACTCAGGTGAATATACTTTGCCAAATAATAGTCAGTTGTTTTATTTGTTAGGGAGTTCTCCAATTTCATTGTACTTCATCCTAAACTTTTTCCCTCTACCCAAACCTTTTTCCCTCTACCCATAAGAAGGTGGTGGGGTTTCTCATTAGCAGGCAATTCCCATGATTCCCTTGTAATTTTACACACATACACACACACGCACACACACACACATTTTAAATGGTTATTCTCAATGTAAACTATTAGATAATTTATGAAATTTATAGATATTTATTATATGTGTGAATTAGGGCCTCATGCTGGTAAATGTTTAAACCACTGGCTCTTAGGGGAGGAAGAGGAAAAAAACTGATTTGGCGCCTGTTAGGATTTTCGTGGAGTAAATACTCCCGCCATGGGCTAACAACATCACTAACATCATTGAATTGTGCAGTTGGGATGTTGTCCACTGAGGACACGTTCTGGGGCAGAAAGTATAGAAAGAAAGGTGGAGTGCACATCTGGAGGGCAAAGAAACCTGGCCTATATATGAAACAATGAATTTTATAAGAGTCAAAGAGATTTAGTAATTTAGAAGTTTTTGTGTTGAAACGTGATTTTGTTTAAAAATATTCATATTTGATTACTATGATCCAAACATACATGTCTGGGGCACAGTGGCTCACGTCTGTAATACCAGCAGTTTGGGAGGCTGAGGCAGGTGGATCACCTGAGGTCAGGAGTTCAAGACCAGCCTGGCCAACATGGCAAAAACCCCTCTCTACTAAAAATATAAAAATCAGCCAGGCATGGTGGCACACATCTGTAGTCCCAGCTACTCAGGAGGCTGAGGCACAAAAATTGCTTGAACCCAGGAGGTGGAGGTTGCAGTGAGCTGAGATCACGCCACTGTGCTCCATCCTGGGCGACAGAGTGAGACTCCTTCTCAAATAAATAAATAAATAAACTTAAAAAAAAAAAAGTACTTGACCTCTTTCAGTCTTGTATGCATGCTAAGGTCTTTCCTGTTGAGTCATACACAATTTTTGAACATATAAGGAATTTAAGTAATTTAGTCATTTTTGTATGGCATTTGACAAGTGTGATCTAAAGTTAAAAAAGCATTTAAATTAATATTCTATTTATATTTTTAAATTAATATGTAAAATTTGTAGTGTATGAGAAATTTTAATATAGCTCATTTTACAAATGGTGAACACTAGTTTAATTTTTAGTTAATTTTGCAAAAGTAAACATGACTTGCTGATAACATAAAATTTGTATATTTTTTAGTTTAAAATATAAACTGTTTGATTTTATAATTTTTGTGATTTGATTCTAAATGAGCTGATGCAGAAGGTTCCAATCAGCCATTTACAATCTCTTTCCCAAAACACTCTCATAAAGTTATAAATATTCTTTATTTCAATATGAAAATCAAAACTATATATAATTGTTACTAAACTTTTTCTTAATATTGGCGTCTGAAATACCAGACATTTTGATATGTCAATCAACAGTTTTGATCAGAGGTATATCAATTACGCTCCTGATAAAGAAAATTTTATTTGTGAAATACTTAATATATTTTCATGTTTATTCTTTTTTTTTTTTTTTTTTTTGAGACGGAGTCTCGCTCTGTCGCCCAGGCTGGAGTGCAGTGGCGCAATCTCGGCTCACTGCAAGCTCCGCCTCCCGGGTTCACGCCATTCTCCTGCCTCAGCCTCTCGGAGTAGCTGGGACTACAGGCGCCCGCCACCACGCCCGGCTAATTTTTTGTATTTTTAGTAGAGACGGGGTTTCACCGTGGTCTCGATCTCCTGACCTCGTGATCCGCCCGCCTCGGCCTCCCAAAGTGCTGGGATTACAAGCGTGAGCCACCGCGCCCGGCTATTTACTCTTAACTTAGTTTTTTAACACCAGTTTGATGGCAAAGGTGGATGTTTCGGTGAACCTAAAGGCAGTGTCTGACTTTTGTCCTTATTATAACTTGTCACTTCAAAATCCAGGATAAAGCAGCAGTTTTATATACTTTATGTCATAGAATAATGTTCTACTTCACATCAAAGAATCTGAATTAAAAGTTAAAAAACACATATATGCTAATCATAAAGTAGCACATGCACAATTATTAGAAAAATAATATTAAAAACAGAAAAGTAGAAAAGTTTAAGTAAATTTATTAAAAGATAAATAGTAATCTCAACATTAACATAAACATTTTAGTATACAGTTTTTCAGCAATTCTATATGTACATACTCACATGCACATAAAGTTAAGTACTTCCTTTTTAAAAACATTGTTTTATGGTGTACATTGTTTTGTAGCCTCCAGCCTTATACTGCGACTATTTTACAATGGTATAAGGAATTCTTCCATAACATAGGTTTCATTTTATATATGGTTGTCCGTTGCATGAGTAAACTATAATTTTCTTAAATAATTTCTTTTGTATTCATGAAGTAGGTAGTTTCTATTTCCTTATTTTTAGAAAAACACAGCTAATAACTATTTCTGTCTTTGTCCATTTCTGTACTGATGTCTTTGGGAAAGTATCTAGAGTATGTGTCACACACATTTTAAGACTTTTGATACATAAAACAAATTCACCTGTTAAAAATTATGCCAAACTATACTAACACCAGCAGTATCTGAGAGTTCTTGTTCCTCCGTGGGCCCTACTATTTCATCTATTTCGTCATTGTCAGTTGTATCATAGCAACTTTAGATTATTTTCTGTGTGTCAATTTTTTGCATAAGATGAAAATAGCATGTAATCATATAGCAGAGGACAAAAATTCTTTCCTCTACATATACTCCTAATAACTCTTTATGCACTCTTTATCATTAAAAGGATAAAGGATCAATTTTACCACTTTTTACCACAGTAAGTAAGGATCAAGTTTAACACTATCTGATGAGTGACAGCTCTACAAAGTTCTCTCTCATTGCTGCATGTCTTGCCACCCTTTTGTTCTGGACTATCTTTTCAAAGACATTTGTATAGGAAACAACAATTAGTTAGAGATAAGGTCTCTCTCTGGGGAACAAGGAACACTTGGTAGCTATCCAAAATAATAAAGATATGTTTTCTTTTGTGGCAAAGGTTATGTAAGTTAGCTAGCATCCGTTTTAAAAGAATGGGGTTTCCTAACCTGGAGTTTCCTCAGCTGGGACAGAAACCCACTTGCAATGCACGGCATCCTTCTGGCCCTCCTTCGTGTTGTCCCTATGGGACATGGGTGTCAAGGGAAACCAATGTAAACATGAAGTTTATGGTGTCTGCTCTGCTGTGAGCAATAAAGTCTTTTGTCTCTGTTCCAAGAGTCTTGTATCTCCTGTCAACATCTATGAAACTGTGGCAGGCTAACTTGTTAGCTTGCAATTAGGGTAAAATCTCAGGCTTTTTAGAGATCTTGACACAGTTGAGACAATCTAAGTCTTAGGGATGGACTTGAGGGAATGTATACATACTTCTAAAAACAATTTAGGCTACAGTATTTTGCTAAACAAATATTTCAGTCTTTGAGTAACCTAGTTATCTTGGCACAGATAAAGAGAGGAAGGGAGGGAAAAAGGGAAGAAAAGTAGAGAGATAAAGAGAAACTATATGTATGTTTTGGGGACATAGATAGGTACTTCGCTCTAGTCAGAAAATTTACAATTTATTGCCAGGTACAAAAGAAACTATAACCCCTTCCTAGAGAAACAACTTAGGCACTGAGCTACCTTAATTCCTGTTTTGGAAAGGATACAAATGAAAATTAATCAATTGATAAGTAACTCAGATGGTATCTGTATGCAGAAAAGATCACTTTTGAATATGATTTTAAAATGTACTACTTCTTAAAATGTATGTTTATACTAATAAATTTGTGTGAGACAAAAATTACCAAAAGGACTATAAATAGGCCTTTAGAGGAAATTGGATTTCCAAACTAAAGCTAATTGTAGTTTACTGTAATACTGATAGGAGGAAGTAGCAGGTGTTGGCTTAGTATTTTAATTGATAAAATATACAGTGTATTTTGTACATTACTGTGTATCAATCATTGACACCAACGGTTTCTCCTTTATCCAGAAAAATAAGCAATTTTCTGAGAAAATAAGTTGTTAATATTTGCCATATCACTTTTGGCTTACTTACTTCCTTGTTTTGGTTTTGTTGTATGTGTGGGGCTTTTTGCTTGTTGTATTGTTAAAAAATGCAGTGTCAGAAAGTATATCAATAAAATAAATGCTGAATTTTTTAAGTCAAAACTATAATAATTTATCTTTTCCCTAAACAGAAAAATAATTCAGATGCTTGCTTACTTTATCAAGGGTGTTTGGGACAGACTCATTTCCTTCAGTATTTTGGAGACTTCTTACAAAATGTAGAGCTTCTACTCACTTCAAAAAAATATTTTAAGATGAAAAAAATAAACGGAAATAAAGAATGCTGAGTATAGGTCATGTTGTGACTATATGTTTAGTGTTACATTCTGCTCCCAGAATTAATTTAGGAATTGAAGGACAAACAAAATTAGCAGTAAGCTTCATTTTTACTGTTATCATTAAATGTATCATCTTCCTGTGTTTCTCTTTAAGGTTAAGGAAGAATATATGGATGTATTATGAATTCACAGTATGGCACCAGTTAACATCATGTTCAGGAAAGTCACTGTGCATGGAATTAGAATACCTGGGTTCTGGTTTCAGTGAGGCAATGACATATATGTGTCTTTTTATCTCTCTGGGACTCATTTGTAAATTTAGAGTGATGACTTCAGTGGTTATTGACACCTTAGGTGATTATAAAACTATATGAGAAGAATATACAAAAAGCTCTAAAGGTGGAGGAAGGAACAACAAATACAAACATTTTGCATGTAAATTGAGAGAGTTCATCAGCATCTCTAAATCTAGAATCCTAGTACTAAGAACCCGTGGTGGCTAGCACCTGCAGTCCCAGCTACTCGGGAGGCTGAGGCAGGAGAATGGCGTGAACACGGGAGGCGGAGCTTGCAGTGAGCCGAGATCGTGCCACTGCACTCCAGCCTGGGCGACAGAGTGAGACTCCCATCTCAAAAAAAAAAGAAGCCCTTAACTAGATCATCCTTAAGTTTCCATGATCTAGCATTTAGATCTGTCCTAATAAGTCCTTGAAATATTAAATCAATCCACTAATGCTAACAAAAATTATTTCTATAACCAGAAATTGTCACTATGATTAAATCACTGAACATTAAAAATGGTCAACTGCATATCTTGGATGATAAATATAAATAATATATCTTGTTTTACAAGAACAGTGTAAAGAGCTAAAGATGTATCGTGTATAACTTGGAATTCCTTTCATTGTAATTTTCATTTTTTTAATATTTATAATCAATATGGAATTAGAAGCTCTTTTCCAGGAATTAACAACAAGATTAAATTTGTAATAACAATATAATAGAAAATTATCAAATGTTTGCATGCTGAATACTGAAGTAATATCTTTAGAATAGAATATACACATTGTATATCACCATCGTATTCCAAAATCAACCAGTCTTTTGTCATTTCCAACATTTCTGAACACACAAAAGGCTAATTTATAAAATATTCTATCAACTAGAAAGCCAACTCAAAACTATTGAGTGCCTACTCGGTATAAAAGATATTAGGATGGGTGAAGCAAAGTATATGTTATAATTATCTATAATTATGGGTGAAGTAAAAGATACAGGTATATAAAATGCCACCATTTTACAAAAAATATCTATACTTTAGGCAGCTACTTTTTTTTTTTTTACATATGGGGCATTCCGGAAGGAGTTCAAATAGGGAGAGTAGAAAGGAAAGGCTTTGATTTTAGCAGAGTCCTTAGGCTAGTCCTGTTAAAGAAACAAAATTTATTTGCTGTCCTGCCGAAAGGTGTATTCCTTTACCGATGGAAATTTCTTCTTTGATAATTAAAATGTGCACACCTTAAGTGTACTTTTTATTGTGGTTATATGTTTGCTTTTTACTTTTCGGTTTATAATGGCTATCACCAATTAAGCAACAGTGGAAGTCAACACCAAGGAAACAGACAAATGCACATCAGAACAGAAGATTTTTTTTAGTAAAAGAATATAATTTTGCAATCTTAGAAGAGGGGATAATTAATTCCACCTGAAGGAATTGAGGGACACGTATGGAAAGCTGGCAGTTGATCTGCATCATGAAGAAAGACTAGGATATTCATTGGCAGAGATTATGAAAAGGAGCGTTTCATAGGGGGAAAATCATGAAGCAGGTACAAAGGAAAGCTCAGGACATTTCCAACGAATTCTAAGTTATCTGCAGCTAATGCACAAAATTTAGTGGATGGAAAGTAAAGGGAATGCAGATTGAAATTCATTTGTGATGTCTGCTAGATTTTTGCAATGTATTCGATGCATAATGGGATGCCATCAAAGGTTCTGAGCAGGCCGGGCGCAGTGGCTCATGCCTGTAATCCCAGCACTTTGGGAGGCTGAGGCAGGCAGCTCACTTGAGATCAGAAGTTCGAGACCAGCCTGGCCAACGTGGCGAAACCCCATCTCTACTGAGAAATACAAAAGTTAGCCAGGTGTGGTGGCGCTTGCCTGCAGTCCCAGCTACTCAGAAGGCCGAGGCAGGAGAATCACTTGAACCTAGGAGGTGGAGGTTACAGTTGGCCGAGATCGTGCCACTGCATTCCTGGGTGACAGAGCGAGACTCAGTCTCAAAAAATAAAAAAAAAAGAAAGAAAAGGTTCTGAGCAGAACACCACCGAGGAAACACTGCCTTAAGTATGATTCCTGCAACAGCCTTCACACTTACCATCTTTATGCACATTACCTAATGCCTCTGAGTATGTTTCCTCAACTGTAAACCTGAAATATTAATCATAACAATTTAATGACAGAGACAAGGTCAAAATGATTTAGCATATGTCAGATCCTATCATAAACACAGATTCAATAAATATTATTTCCTGCTTGCAAAAGTGTATGAAAAATAACTAAGATAAAACATTAAGTGGAACTTCAATTCAGCTATACATAATGATGAAAGCCTTTGAATCAAAGAAAAATAAATCATGATCACGCTGATCTTTGTGTTCCATATAGTTCTTGAAAAATTCGTAACACACATGGGCAAAGTATGGTGTTTTTCATAATATAGTAACTTTTAAAAATAAAACTATTTCACAAAAGAGAACATTCTATACTCTGGCCATGCTACATAGCATTTATGCACAATGTGTTAAACTGGCATGACCATCTGTCCAGATAAATGACTCCAACTTTAGAAAAAGAACATATATATTTTCTACAAAATCTTTAGTCTAAAGTTAAGATCTACATAAAGTTCACTGAGGCAGGAAAATGACAAAATATAAGTAATAGAAAGTAGATTTTGGTGTTTCTAGGAAAGGATAGTAGTGTACAAATCAGAGATTGTTGAATATTGAGTTTTTGCTATAACAGTCTGAGTCCATTCTTTTTGCTCATCAGAAATCAATTGTTCTTTTACAATGTAGAATTTACAACAGTATATTTTTTATACTATAACAGCAAGCCAGCCCAAGCTCACTAAATAAAGTCTGTATTCACTATATGCTTCTTGTATAGCTCATTACCTTTCAAAGTGCTATCAGTTTCAGGGAGAGCAAGGCTGTTTTCCCCTGCACAGCTTCAAAGAAAAAGGTATATTTGATACACTTGATCACTACAGATTTCCGTTGCTTAATTGGTGATGGTCATTGTGAATCCAAATGTAAAAAGCAAACGCATAACCACAATTAAGAATACACTTAATGTATGCACATTTTAATTATCAAAGAAGGAGGGTCCTTTCAATAGGACAGCAAATACATTTTGTTTCTTTACTATAAACAGGGCTAACCTAAGGATTGTACTACAGTCAAAACCTTCCCTTTCTGCTCTCCCTATTTGCCACCCCTTCCCAATGCCACCGTATGTAAAAAGAATACATATTAGCTGCCTAGGTGAATACCTGTAACCAACTCATACATTGCATACTCATATTTTGTTATTGTACTCTACCTGATATCCAAAAGTGTACTTGTTGACCTGTTATCTACTTTAATCAATGTAGTTCATTAAATAAAACATGTCATTACCAAAATATAATTTCATTTCTTCTTTTCTTTTTTTTTTTTTTTTTTTTTTTCCTGAAACAGGGTCTTGCTCTGTCACCCGGGCTGAAGTGCAGTGGCATGATCTCAGCTCACTGCAACCTCTACCTCCCAGGTTCAAGCAATCCACCCAACCTCAGCTTCCTGAGTAGCTGGAACTACAGGTGCATGCCACCACGCCTGGCTAGTTTTTGTATTTTTTGTAGAGATGGGGCTTCACCATTTCACCAAGGCTAGTCTTGAACTCCTGGACTCAAGTGATCTGTCCACCTCGGCCTCCCAAAGTGATGGAATTACAGGCATGAGCCACCATGCCTGGCCTCATTTCTTTCTTTCTCTGTTTTTTTTTGTTTGTTTGTTTGTTTTTTGGTGTTGTTGTTGTTGTTGTTTTTGAGACATGTCTTGCTCTGTCATCCAGCTGGAGGGCAGTGTTGCAGTCGTGGCTTCCTGCAGCCAGGACTTCCCAGGCTCAAGTGTTCCTCCCACCTCTCAGCCTCCAAAGTAGCTGGGACTACAGGCACACACCACCACACCCGGCTAACTTTTGTATTTTTGTAGAGAGTGGGTTTCACCATGTTTCCTAGGCTGGTCTCATTTCTTATTAATGAATAGAAACAAATCTTAAGGAATAAAATAAGCAATACTTTTAAGCTACACAAAAGCAGATAAAATACACACATAAAACAAGAAAAAAATAATTGCCATTTTCATGCTTGTTTCTAAAGTTTCTGAGTTTAAATTGGGCGCAATTTAGAGGAAAAACCCTCAAAATTGCATCATTTATCCAAATCTCCAGAGTCTGGAAACCTCATGGAAAACAATGTATAAGACTGTTTTTGCTGAAGAGATTTCTGGCATTTTTGCCTGTCTCTAGAGTTAGTAATGCAAAGGAGAATAACGAATCTTCCTGAAGCTGGCACTGTCGAGTTCAATACCTGCCAGCAAACAGAGGTGCTATTGAAAAATTCCAGCCACCGGCCAGGAGCGGTAGCTTATGCCTATAATCCCAGCACTTTGGGAGGCCGAGGCGGGTGGGTCACCTGAGGTCAGGAGTTCGAGACCAGCCTGACCAACATGGAGAAACCCCATCTCTACTAAAAAGACAAAATTAGTCCGGTGCGATGGTGCATGCCTGTAATCCCAGCTTCTCAGGAGGGTAAGGCAGAAGAATCGCTTGAACCCGGGAGGCAGAGTTTGCAGTGAGCTGAGATCACGCCATTGCACTCCAGCCTGGGCAACAAGAGTGAAACTCCATCTCAAAAAAAAAAAGAGAAAAGAAAAGAAAAATTCCAGCCTGGAGGTGAATGTTCCCAAGAGACAACCACCAATTGGCATTGTTAAACAAGGGAATGGCCATCTTTTCCTCACAACTTTCTTCTTTACCTCACAGGGTATCAGCAGGTATGATGCAATGAATTTGACACAATTATTAGAATAATTTTGTTGTGAATGACAAGTCTTGCTTATATTATTTTTACATAGAGATCCAGTATTGAAACCACAGAGATCTCTGAAAAACCTGCCACTGCAATGACAATTAACTGCACTAAAATTACTTCCTTTGGTTTGTTCTAAATCTAGAGTTTCTCACTTTGTACGTTCCTCTTGCTCTTTCTTTTGTAAACTAGCGGGGAAATTGATCAAGCTGTGAGCTCATGAAAGCAAGATAGAAAATGGAACCAAGTTCAGATTTCAATCAGGATGCTAATGAAGTTGTAAACCTTTGGATACTTCTGCCTTCACACAGAAAACTTTTTATAGACTCCTCTCCACATACAAAATTTTCTTAGTGATAACATTTATGATTTTGTCAAAAGAATAAAGAACATTGAAGACATGATGAGATTCTCATTACTTTGCCAATTTTTAAAGGAATTTGGACATCAGTTAATATCTATTTGGGAGTTAGTGAGCAAGTAACTTCCTGGAAATTACACTACAAAAGGGGAATCCCAAACTGCATCATTCCATGTATCTGAGAAGCCTTTAGTGACAGAAACAATCTATAATGTTCTGCGTGTTGCAGCTACTGAATCATAAATTTCTCATTTGCTGCTTTGTGTGAATCATTTCCATTTTTAAGAAGAGATGGATAGTCGAGCACATTTTCACATATTTCTAATCTGTGTTTTTATACTATGTAGATTACCATCAAGATATACTTTAGCTTAAAAAATATGGTTTAACTAGGAAATAGCTGAACTGCCTCAATAAATCAGAAAGATGAATTTTAAGAGTTATGTGAATACAATCGAACCTTGAGATTCATTTTTACAGGAAATCAATATGATATTTTTGAAGGATTAAGAAATTTGACATGAACATAAATAAAACTGGCATTTGTCATAACATTAAATAGACAAAAAGTGACATGAATTATATATACTTGTGCTTTATGAAATATATTTAATATGTGACAGATGAGGACATCCTTCTTCATTTTATGAAAACATTGCTTAATATTTTATGGAAGAGAATCCAGAGAATATATCGTGTGTGTATGCCTCTGTGTGTGTAGGGGTATATTGTGGTAATTTTTCAAAAAAATTGTATTGTGGTTAAAAACCCTCAATATTAAAATATAATTTAAAATGCACCTTTGGGTATCTTCTTCTTTGTGCATATTATCTTGCCACTGGGAAACTTACCAACCCAGAAAACAAAAGTTTATCATTCATCACTCACACTAAGCTTCATAGCAGATGATGGTAGCTGGTAACTGGATGGTACACGGAAGGTTTGTGATCCTAATGGAGAAAGGCGTATTTCCTAATGGAGAAGTACCTAAGGGGAGTGAGGAGTAGCAATGACATTGGCTGTTCCAGCATTCGTACCAAAACACGCCTGCTTTTTCATATTGTGCCTATTCTGAAGCAGAGTGTAAAATAAACATTATTTTCACTAAATTAAGATAATAAAGCCAGGTGCAGTGGCTCATGCCTGTAATCCTAGCACTTTGGGAGGCTGAGGTGGGTGGATTGCCTGAGCTCAGGAGTTTGAGACCAGCCTGGGCAACATGGTGAAACCCCATCTCTACTAAAATACAAAAAAATAGCCTGGTGTGGTGGCATGCACCTGTAGTCCCAGCTACTCGGGAGGCTGAGGCAGAAGAATCGCTTGAACCCAGGAGGCAGAGGTTGTAGTGAGCCGAGATCATGCCACTGCACTCCAGCCTGGGCAACACAGCAAGACTCCACCTCAAAAAAAAAAAAAAAAAGATAATAAGACTAACCCTGATTCTCTCCTGTGCCTCAGCCATGTGTTGCTAGACAGACGCTATCAGACAGTCTCTCAATCAGCATGCTGCTTTAATTATGTATTAAGATATTAACATAATGCCTGAAAGTAATGTCCTCCAGAGGCACCCAAATGTTAAATTAAGCGCCTTCACAAGTAATTGTCCATCTAGCGCTGCCTTATTATGTTCTTCCTTTAAAATCTCCTCAGTATGTGTGTGTGTGTATATATATATAAAATTATAATTCATGTGTGCATATAATCCTTGAAAACTTCGTTTTGTGTCATTTTCATCAGTGTACATCTTCTTTCCCAAAATGCTTTGTATTCTCTGTTTAGCATTCAAACTCATCATTAAAAATGAAAGACTATTAAAATATTTGCATATGGAAGATTCTGGTTTACCTTAATGCCAGTATCACACATTTACTTCATACTTCCTGATGGCATCTTAAGAAAATTAATTGAAGCTGATTATGATTATTTCTATTTCATATAAAGGAAACTATGTCATTGAGGGGAAAAAAAATGTGCCCTAGCAATCTTGCTTTAAAACATGTGTTTAGAAATGTGGACAACTAGCAAAGGTTTCAGCCTAGACTCTGGTATACTTGCTATATTACTGAGGATTGGGTTGACCTACAAGTATTGGAGAATCCTGATAACAGTGTTAGATAAACAGAATCTTTTTCTCTATCACGTGAAACTCCTAGTAGGCATTTCAAGGTGAGCATGGTGCACCACAGTGCAAGGCCCAAGCCCCTTTCTACCTAAATGACCTTGTCCCCTGGTCTAACATATGTTCTAAATACGTTATCTATCATCGATTCAAAGGAAGCAAAGAAGGAGCAAGCAATCTCCATAAGCTTGCATGGGTGATTTCCGTTGGTATCTCCTTGATTAGAAATTACAGCAGCTTGGCAGGTTGAGAAATTGTCTCCATCCTGCGCAGCTGTATGTCCAGCCAAAAATCATGGCTCTATCACCATGACAGAAGAGGAGAATAAATACTAGAGCACAAAGAGCAGTTTATACTACAAGCCAATGTATAGCGTGCACATATGGGACAATATAAAACCTGTGACCATTTAGCACCAAGAATGGAAACAATTTTTCTCTCACATATCATTTTAATAAGACAGCTATTGCATATTATGTTAATAGAGATTAATATTATCATTTCTGTAGAGCAATGCTTAAACTCAGATATCTATTCAAGAGCAGTAAGTCATACATTATTAGAAAATTAAGCTGCCTTTATGTGCTAGAAGATTGTAGCCTATTGTTTCAGTTATCTATTTTCATAAAAAAGCAAACAATCCCCAAATTTAGCAACTTTAAATAACACAGTTTTATTATATCTTATAACATTGTAAGTGGTCTGAACTCACCTGGGCAGTTCTGTTCCATGTGATGTTAGCTGTGGCTACAGTCATTTGGGGACTCAAGTCTGCTGGTATGTCAAGATAATTCACTTAAATGTCTGGCAATTGTCTCTGGCTTTCAGCTGGTAGCTAAGCAGGGGCTGTCGATCAAGACCCAGTACCCTCCACAATCCTCTCCATGTACCTTGGGTTCCTTCCCAAATCAAGGCGTGGTGCCAAGGGACAAGAAGGTAAAGCTGCTAGTCTTCTTAAGGCTTTGGTTTTAAACTCTTAGAACATCACTTCTGCCACCTTCCTTGGTTAAAACCAGTCACAAGACCATTCCAAAGGGTTAAGGTTTAGGGGAAATAAGAAAAGATAAGCTACCACCTTTTGATGTATGTAGAAATATGTGCATAAAGCAAGGAGAAAACTTGTTAGGGGCCATCTTTGGAGACTAACTAACAACATATTATAGCAAAAATAATAGAAACAGGAGAGAAAATCACAATTAATTCATTGATAAAACTAAAATAAAAAATTCTACCAGAAAGGGTTGCTTGACAGATGTGATGGTTAATATTAGATGTCAACTTGATTGGATTGAAGGACACCTAGATAGCTGGTAAAGTATTGTTTCTGGGTGTGTCTGTGAGGGTGTTGCCAGAGGAGATTGACATTTGAGTCAGTGAACTGGGAGAGGAAGACCCATCCTCAATGTGGGTGGATACTATCCAATTGGCTGCCAGAGCAGCTAGAACAAAGCATATGGAAGTGCGTAGGATAAGCCGGTTTGCTGAGTATTCTGGCTTTCATCTTTCTCTAATACTGGAGGCTTCCTTCCGTTTCTCCTGCCCTTGGACATCAGACTCTAGGTTCTTCAGACTTTGGACACTTGGACTTAACACCAGTGGTTTGCCGGGGGCTCTCGGGCCTTTGGCCACAGACTGAAGGCTTCACTGTCAGTTTCCCTGCTTTTGAGGCTTCTCGGCTGGGACTGAGCCACTACTGACTTCTTTCTTCCCCAGCTTGCTGATAGCCTTCTGTGGGACTTCAGCTTGTGATCGTGTGAGCCAATTCTTCCTAATAAACTCTTTTATATATATCTCCCTTTCATTCATATATATATATATATATATATATATATATATATTTCCTATTAGTTTTTGTCCCTTTGTCCCTCCGGAGAATTCTGACTAATACAACTGATAAGGTCATTGGATATACCCTTAGGATGTCCCATTTAGGGTCATCCACATTACAAAGATGATCCAGTTATCTTGTTTTATTAAATAAATCAATTTCTGTAAAAACAAACTGCAGTTTAGCTTACAAGAATCATTGTTTTCATCTTCATTCAATCAGCATTTCCTGGGTGCCTTTTACTTCCAGAAATACATTACATGTTGGGTTTACAGGTCTTCATTGATACTTATGGTAGATTTTGAGTACATGTTATAGCAGAAAATGCAAAGGTTTAGAGCACAGACGGACACCAATTTGTGGAGATGTGGCAAGGTGGATACTGATCCATCTCACAGCGTCGTCATAGAGGAGACCAAGCAAATAAAACACATGACAGATTTTCCTTTTTACCTTTAAGGCAGTGAACTAATAATACTGAGAGAAACAGGAAAGATAACGCTTTGGAAGTCTGATTTACACTTGGGTAAAGATCTATTGGTCCTAGACAGTTCAGTGCTAATTCTTAGATCTATGTTCAATAACAGAATTTAGGAACTTAAAACCCTGGCACAAATTTTAAATAAATTGGTTTATTACTTATCTTTCCACAAGTCAAATCTCCCACATCTTGTACACCTGTATTACTTATACACATACTGTGTACTCATTATCTGCAAGGATGTGATAAATGAAGTGGTGCTAATCTGTTCTATGACTTTTCGAAGACTGATTTTTTTTAAAAATCCAAGTTTTTAAAAATAGGCCAAAGAGAAAGCCCAAATCATTTGAAGCCACATGTAAAATTAGTTTCACATTTTGCCACAGGAGCACTTTGTTTTCAAGAAATAGATCTATCCTCCATGTTCCATAGGTTTTGAATCTAGGTATACAGTTTTACTTGCAAATACTTTAAGATGTATAGATACTTCTACAAGGAAAAATAATTTGTCAGCCAAAATATTCAGCCATCTACTGTGAATATACATTGGGTAAATTTATTATTTGGTGTAAGAACAAAAATTGAATCTTATAAACATATTCAATATAATATTTGGACTGTATCTTAATTAACATAAAAATTACTCTTGCCTGATACTTAGCATATGTAAGATTTTCAAATAAGAGAAAGGACAGGACTCTTAGTGGATATTCTAGCCAAAATGAAAGGAAGATGCTGAAATGGAAAAATCATTTACTTAGCTCCAAATCTAGGAAAATGTAAATTGCCAGTGTCAATAAAGTTTATCTGTGTTTCATGTAGCCTATAAATGCTATGGGATAGAAGTAATTTTAATTGATTTTGTTGTTTAAAGGACTGTTCTTTATTCTTTATTTACAGCTATGTTTTCAGGCATAAGCACCATAAATTACAGGGTCAACATTGGGCATTCAAGATAAAATCAGCTCCTTTGACCTACAGCTGCTTTCAGGCTGAAGTTTTAGTGTAAACCAAGTTTTTGTTCTCGATGCAAATGCAGCTTTATTAATGTTCATTTTTCAACTTAAGATATATGATGAAATTATTCCTTCAGTTATCACATATAAATAATAAATATACATTTATTCTAATAACCAGTTATTGACAGGTTTTTCCCTTTCCCTTTTCCTGGCAGTGATCAAGTTCTCTCAAGCATACCGTTCTGTTTCACAGCCAACACCAGAAACTGAATCACCCCAGATCTTTTCTTCTCTACTTTTTTCTTCTTCAAGAGAATTGAACATTTTCATTACTTATCTTCTTTACTTTCACCGATTTTGTCATTCAGAACAGTTGATTCCTTCTCTAGCAAAAAAAACCCTGCCTTTACTCAACCACGTCTCTACTATTGCTCAACCAAATCAATCTGTACTGCATCTCAGCCAAATTAACTGTTGACAGCTTTGCACTATAAAGTTTCTTCCCTCATCAGAACTAGTGTAAATTACTGTAACTTTCACCTCTCAGATCTCAGTTTTTCCCTTTGAAGTCACATAGAATAAATGGATTTTTTCTTTTAGAATAGCTTACTAGGAAGAGTAAATGTTTTGGAATCAGACTCTGTCTGTTCAAATATCATCTCTCCTTAGCAGACATAAGACTTTGAAACAAATTATTTACCTTCTCTTTGTTTCTATTTATTTTGTATGGAAAACGATAAGAGTATCTAGCTCGTATAATTATGTTGAAGATTAAATGAGGATTAAGATCCTAGTACAAAGCCTAGCATACAGTATTAAAATATCAGCAACTAAATTATTGTTTTTCATATCTGTGAAATATATCATTGCAATTATTATAAACTCAACTCAATTTATCATTTTCAAAATAAATGTTCTCAGTTTTTCCAAATGTTCTTAAAGGATATACTTCAACCTTTTGTTTTGTTTTGTTTTGTTTTTTGACGGAGTCTCTCACCGTTGCCCAGGCTGGAGTGCAGTGGTGCGATCTCGACTCACTGCAACCTCCACCTCCTGGGTTCACACCATTCTCCTGCCTCAGCCTCCGGAGTAGCTGGGACTACAGGTGCCTGCCACCACGCCCTGCTAATTTTTTGTATTTTTAGTAGAGATGGGGTTTCAACGTGTTAGCCAGGATGGTCTCAATCTCCTGACCTTGTGATCCACCCACTTCGGCCTCCCAAAGTGCTGGGTTTACAGGCATGAGCCACCGCACTCGGCCCACCTTCTACTTCCTTTTTTTTTTTTTGGAGCAAGCTCCACCTCCTGGGTTGATGCCATTCTCCTGCCTCAGCCTCCCGAGTAGCTGGGACTACAGGCACCCACCACCACACTTGGCTAATTTTTTGTATTTTTAGTAGAGATGGGGTTTCACGGTGTTAGCCAGGATGGTCTCGATCTCCTGACCTCGTGATCCGCCTGCCTCGGCCTCCCAAAGTGCTGGAATTACAGGCATGAGCCACCACGCCTGGCCCAATCTCGTATACTTAAATATCTTATTTGAATCCTGATTGTTTCATCATGCTTGTATTAGCATCCTGTCGCTGCTGTAACAAATTACCACAAATTCAGTGGCTTGAAACAATACAAATACACTGTCTTAGCGCTTTGCAGGTCAGAAGCATGAAATGAGTCACTCATTCAAAATCAAGTCGGAGGCATGGCTGCATTTCTTTCTGGAGACTCTAGGGCAGATGCCATTTTCTTGTGTTTTTCAGCTTCTATAAGCTCCCTGTTTTCCTTGACTCATGTTTTTTTTCCATCTTCAAAGCCAGTGATGGCTGTTGAAGTCTTTTCCACAATCCCATATATTTCCTTTCTGATTCTTCCACCTACCTCTTCAGTCATTTAAGGGACATTGTATTATACTCAACTCAACCAGATAAACCAAGATATTCTCCCTGCCTTAATTAGCAATTTTAATTCAAACTGCATCTTAATTTCCCTTTGCTATATAACCTAACATATTCATAAGTTCCAAGAATTACAATGTGGACATTCTTGGAGGGTCTTTATTCTGTCAGCCATACCACTCAATCCTATATTTCATTTTTATTCTTCCTTTTCATTATTTTATGTTGCCTTTGGTACCATTAATATAATTCACTATCAGTTTTAGTATTTCACTCATAGTGAGAGGTTCATTGAATACTTGATTGATGTAAAAAAAATAGAGCTCAATCTCAATATTAAAGGATGAGAAGGATTTAAATAGATCGACTAGAGAAGAAAGGTCATTGGAGACAGGAGAAATTAATGAAACAATAGTAATAAGAAAGAGCAAGCTAAACATAAAGTTCTCGGGAGGAAGAGCTTCAATTTAGAAAGTGATAAAAGATAAGGAGGGATGGTTAAAGTGAAGCCAATTATAGATGTCTTTAAATACCAAGTTGAAAAGATTATATGTAGTGTATCATAATAAGCAATTATATGTAATATATAATATAAATAATTATATTTTATATAATGTAATAAGCAATTATATATGATTATTTATATTATCTTATATAATTATTTTATATAATATTTATATTATATATTTTATATAATTATTTCTAATATATAATATATACATATATACATAGATACATAGTATGTATATTATATACATATATACATAGATACATAGTATGTATATATGTATATAATACACATATTATATATTAGAAATAATTAATTGCTTATTATGATTACACACTACTACAATTATACATAAATTGCTTATTATGATTACACACTATATATATAAACGGTGTACATGTATGTAAATATTTTACGTGATAACATAAAGTCTGATTTGCCAAAATTGTCTCTCCTATGCTCACTTCAGCACCACGTATACGAAATTGTCTCTCCTAGACAAATTTACAGTAAGCTTAAAAGTCTCCCACTATTTCTTTGGATTTAACATTCTTGTCTTTTTTAATTGATACATAATAATTGAAAATATTTATGGGGTACAAGTGGTATTTTGACACATGCATACAATGTTTAATGATCAAATCATGGTAATTGGACTACCCAACACCTCATGTATCCTTTCTTGTGTTGAGAACATTCAAAATCTTCTCTTCTAGCTATTGTGAAATATACAATAAATTATTGTTGACTATAGTCACTCTACTGTGCTATCAAACACTAGAACTTATTCCTTCTATCTAACATTTTTGAACCCATTAACCTACCTCTCTTTGTCCTCCATCCACCATACCCTTGCCAGACCCTGGTAACCACCATGCCTTACATGAGATATTCCTTACATGAGATCCATTTTTTTTTTTAGCCCCTACATATGAACGTTAAAGGCAAGTAGTCCTGGGGATGAGGCAAGAAGGGTAAACTATTGATACAGTAACACGTATTGAAATGTTCCCTACAAAAATGACTTTCTAAGTTATATCATGAAAGCATTGAGGCTGGGGATTGGATTAGGGGACTGGAAGAAGCTCATAAACAGAACTGGGACTGTGGTTGGGGAGGAGACTGAAAACAGGGGGATAATGCCAAGGATAGACAATGCCTACCTCATAATTTTGCCAATAGCTTTTCCCATTCTCAGTCAACAAGAAGAATCCACTTTTTAAAAATCAGTTACTGATATGTGAAGAACAATGTCTTTTGCTATTACTCAAGTAGGTCAGATTTGAACATGTTGAGTCTGAAATAACACGGGCAAGGACTTATCAGCCCATGTCCCATCATTTTTTCCTACATCATTATGAAAAGCTCATACACAACACACTTGTGATGAACATTACAGTCACCTGGTGCCTGTAGGAGGAAAATACTATCCATCCCTAGGGTGTTGGGATTTCAAAATATGAATTTGTTGAGGGGACAAAAACATTCAGACCACTAGCATTCCATCCCCACACCACCACCTTCAATTATATCCTTCTCACATGCAAAATACATTCATTTCATCCCAACAGACCCAAAAGTCTTAAGTCATTACCACAAAGTCCAAGTCCAAAGTCTCATTCAAATCATCTAAATCAGATGTGAGTAAGACTCAAGGTAGGAGTCATTCTGAGGCAATTTGCTCTGTGAACCTGTGAAATCATACATGTTATATGCTTTCAAAAGACAATGGTGGAGCAGGCTAACAGAATAGACATTACCATTCAAAAAGCAGAAATAGTTAAGAAGAAAGGAATAACAGGTCCCAAGCAAGTCTGAAACCCAATAGGGCAAACAACATTAAACCTTGAGAATGAAGAATCATCTTTGGCTTGAGGTCTGCCTTCCAGGCCCCACTGGAGGGAAGATTCCACCTTCCAGACCCACTAAGGCAGATGTTCTGCCCCCTGAGCTTTGCCATGCAGGGGTTGGGGCCCCAAGGCTCTGGGTGTTCCTGCCTCTACAGCTTTGTTGGGCACAGCCCACACAACAGGTATTACGATTGAAGTTGTATGCCTGTGGCTCTCCTGGGCTAGAGTTGCATGCCAGTGGCTCTACTGGTGTGGGATCTCCAGGGTGGCTCCACTCCCATGGTTGTTCTCTGCCTGTGTAGCTTACCAAGGCTCTGGAGGGCTACATACTTTGAAATCTAGTTAGAGGTAGCCATAGCCCTGGACTCTAGCACTGCATGCACTGGTTGACACAGTGCTTCCCAGACTCCATCAATATTTGCTATCTGTGCCTTCAGGAGGCGCAACCACCATGGCCTGAGCCATGCCGGAGCCTGCCATAACTGCAACTGGGGCAGCCAAAGAGCATGGCTACACTGCAGTTCAGGGAGCACAGCCTGAGATGTGAGGCAGTGCCAGGCAAGACATGTTGGGGTCCCTCAGGCACAGTAGCCGCTAGTTGGCATTTGAAGCTGCTCCGCTTCCCAGGCTCTTGCACTCTGGGGCTGGATGGGGGTGGCAGCCCTGATGATTTTTAAATTGCCATCATGGTCATTCTTTTATTTTCTCACTCATTAGTTCATGGCTGCTGCTTAGATGGCTGACTAATCTCATCGGATGGTCTTTGGCCACACTCTTCCTGTCCTCTTCCAAATAGGTTTCTCATTTCTTTCAATATGAACAGGTTGGAGTTTTTCAAACCTTTAATTTCTGCTGCCTTTTATTTTTTGACATTTCTATTAGTCAGGGTTCTCCAGAGAAATAGAATCAATAAGATTTTGTATTACATTATATTATGTTATTATACTATACTATATTTATTATGATACTATATTATATATATTATGGAGATTTAGTATACAAATTGCCTCATGGGATTATGGAGGCTGAGAAGCTCCACCATCTGCCATCTACAAGCTGGAGACCCAAGAAAGCCAATGGTGCAATTCAGTATTTGTCCCAAGGCCTGAGAACCAGAGCAGCTGATGGTGTAAGTCCCAGTCCAAATTTGAAGGCCCAAGAACCAAGAACACTGATATATGAGGACTGGAAAAGGTGGCTGTCCTAGCTCAAACAGAAGACAGTGAATTCTCCATTTCTGTAACTTGTTATTTATTAGGGCCCTTGGTGGATTGTATAATGCTTATCCACACTGGGGAGGGCGATCTTTACTCAGCCTACTGATTCAAATGCTATTTCTTCCGGAAACAGCCTCACAGACACATCCGGAAATAGAGTTTCACTAGCTGTCTTGGCACGCTTATCCCAGTCAAGTTGAAAGATAAAATTAATCATTACAAACCTTTCTAATGATATTAACAGAAGTTTTTTTTTAAATATAAGCCCTATAATTAGGATGATCATATAATTTGTCATCTAAAATAAGCCTCCATTTCAGACTGAAAGTGCACAGTTATTATATTGAGACAAAAGGAGTAAACTAAGACTTCCTAGGACAAATTAGAACGTAAGACACCCTATGCATAACAATGGTGCAATCTGTGTGTGAAAACAAGGTTATTAAGTTTATAATCACATGTTTAGTGGAATCTCATATTGCTGATTACCATAAATGTAAAATTCTTGTATAGAGAGGGAGGGGAACAAATGTATTTTTCTAATTCCATTAATACTGTCTTAACCTAGATTTGATTGACTATTTTCAGAGGCTGGAGGAAAAATACAATATGAATTTAAGAAGCAAATCCATATTAGCCCTATGTAGTTGATATTGGAGAACAGAAGGAAGCTATCACATAAATAGCCTAGCTAAGCCTCAAGTTCAAGAATGTGTGTTCTGAGGAATGTCTTGAGAAGCATAAATTTTGGGAAACAGCCAGTGTGTGAAAACCTGCCGGAAAAATGCAAAGGAAGTCCACGGCACAGGCAGTGAGAAGGGCACAGAGAGTCTTTGATAATGCTGGAAGCTTAAATAAGCATTTGAAAGAAGTCTAGAGAAGTAAATGGGAAGGGAAAATGAGCATCACTGAATTCAAGACTTACAATAGTTGAATTTCATAGCATGTAAATTATATCCTAATAAAACTGTTAAGAAAAGAATTTTAAAATCTGTGACATAATATTTTGTTTTTATTTCATCACAGCATTTCAAATTTTAGTAACCATATTATTGTTATAAAAATTAAATCATGGACACACCTTTTACATGATTTTGTTTGAATAATAGTGCCAGAAAACAGTGATTAATGGCTAATTGTCCTATTGAGGAACTGTAGGGGCATGGCAAAGGGCTCAGTCATTGACACAGTCATAATCAGTAATTGTGTGCATTATTTGGACTAAGACATTTAAGGCTGCTTAACAAATGTTCAAGTGACCCCAAGCTAAAAGACACTGCTAAGGTGATGACAGAATCAGGATTCAAAATTATATTGACCATTTAGAAAGTTCGAACAAAATCAATACAGTGAAATTAAACAGGAATATACATAAAATTCTACCACTAGTTAAAAAGGAAAAAATAAAATTCAGTGTATCTAAGATGAAAGGAGAAATTTTTCCGTTATAGCAGACATGAAACTGAATGATTTTAAGCACAAAGGTTATTTCTTTCTCATGCCACATGCCCATCATGAGTTGGTAACAGGGCTCTGTGCATCAGAGTCACTGAGATTTAAGAGCAATGCAGCCTTCATCTCAGTCATTGTTGGTTACTGTGCTAGAAAGAAAGGAAAGTTTGCTAAAAGCCTCATCTGTTCTTAAGACTGCCATCCAGAAGTCATGCGTATAACTTCTTTCCACAATCCATTAGCCAAAGAATGTCATTGAGCCACACTTAATTGCAAGGGGGCAGAGAAGTGCGATTATATCTGTGCTCAATGGGTGGATAATCACAAATATATGGCCACCAGTACTAATACCTATTGTAAACTGCATGAACAACAACAAAGATTAATGACTATAGTAAGCAGAATTATCAGATGTTTCCCAAGTTTTCTGAATCTTACTCTCTCCCCCAGGGATACACTGTGTAATCTCCTCCCCTTGAGTGTTGCCTGGACCTGTGGGTACAAAGGATATTACCCCTATGACTAGATTATTTTTTATGACCAAGGTTGGAAAACTTTGCAGACGTAATTAAGATTTTAAATCAATTGATTTTGAGATAATCAAAAGGGAGATTATCCTGGCTGGACCTAAGCTAATCAATTGAGCCCTGAGAAAGGACAGGATCCTGAAAAAAAGTGATTGAAAGCATGAGAAGTATTATTCTGCTGACTTTTAAGAAGTCAGTTGCCATCGGAGACAGCTAAAGACGTTAGGGCAGCCTCTTGGAGGTGGGAATGACTCCCCCAGCAAACAATAATAAAGAAAATAGAGATCTCGGTCCTATAACTGAAAGAAATAAAATTGTCTAATAACCTGAATGAGACTGGAAGAGGAAACTAAGCTCTAAATGAGAACACAGCCCAGCTAATACATTGATTTCAACCTGAGCCCCTGAGAAGAGAAACCAGTTTCCTCAAGTCCAGTCTATTGATCCACAGAAACTATGAGATGATTTAAAAAAATTTATGTAGTCTTAAGACATTAGCTTGTGGGAATTTGTTGTGCAGCATAGAAAATGAATATAATTATAAAAGAACAAGTACATAATATATGATGTTTTAAAAGCCAGCCACACAAAGTACAAAAGACAATGATGATTCAATTTCGCTTTTAAAAAAGTGTATAGTGTATTTGCTTAGGAAAATAATTGTGATGCCTAGACAGTTCTGAGTGGAAAAAAAAAATCAAACTGTTTTTCCTCTGTTGTCACTCCATAAACAATCAACACAGAAGACTTCTGTGACCAAATGTGTATGGGGTTTTCCCACACATACACCAAGCAAGCAATCGATTCTACAGCAGCTACTGCTGGGTGTCCTCCAGTTCAGTTCCAATACTATCTAACTGGAGATAGCTTCAGATCCCACAGGGGGAGGGCTCAGTCCCACAAGACTACCCCTCACTTCTGATGTCAACTTCAAATCATAAGTTGTTTTACCTGGGCTTCTGACTGACTGGCTGTAAATCTGGGTTCCATGACCTCCTCCTCTGGTTCAAATAATTTGCTAGAGCAGCTCACAGAACCCAGGAAACACTTACTTACGTTTACTGGTTATTATAAAGAGTATTGAGAAGGAAACAGATGAAGGAACTAATAGGGCAAGACATGTGGGAAGGGACCTGGCACTTCCATGCTGCCCCCACATGTGCCTCCCTCCAGGAACCTCCACATATTCAGCTGACCAGAGGCTCTCTGAACCCTGTCCTTCTGGGTTTTTATAAAGGCTTCATTACATAACATGGTTGATTAAACCATTAGGCATTGGTGATCAACTTACCCTTCAGCCCCTCTCCCTTCCCTGAAGTTTGGGGTGCTGGAGTGGGACTGAAAGTCCCAACCCTCTAATCATGCTTCAGTCTTTGCCATGACCAGTCCCCATCCTGAAGCTACATTGAAGCTGCCAGCCATCAGTCATGACATCAAAAAAGACATCATCATTGACATAAAAAAGGCATCACTTTGGAGATTGCAAAGATTTTAGAAGTTGAATACAAGGATATGGGGATGAAGACAAAATATATATTTCACAATATTATAACAGTCAAACGTTAACAATTGTGGTTAATGCTGGAAGCCACTTTGTCCAATATATGCTGTCATATATAATTTTGTCTTCATAATATCTTCAAGGTAATTATCTTTATTATCATGTAATTATTGTAAAACCAAAAATAAAATTCTATCTCCCCAATTGACTGAATAGACCCCCTTTTTGGCCAAGGGGATTCCAAAGAAACCTGAAAAACTAGTTCAGGCCATGATGGGAAGTGAGGGATCAGACGTACCTCATTATTCCCTCACTCTCTTTTGAAGTTTAGACACAGCTGATCAGCATTAACATTAAAACAGAGATGTTAAGACTGACACATGCTCTTTGTAGCAATAAGATACCAAATTCCAACCTGCCTCTAGTATAGCATAACATGACAGACAGCAGACCCTGAAAGAAACAAAGTATTTTACCCCAAAATATATTTCTTCGACATATTTTGAAGTGGCCCTGCAAAGCTGTCTCTTGTGGAGAAAATTTATATTTTGTAGAGAATCCCCTTCCCTTTCCAGACCTTTTTCTGATTCTAAAGAGATTAGCTGAGGGTCTGGCACCTTTTAAAGGTCTAAACAGGAAACATTTGTCACCTATTGCCTCTAGGGCAGCCACCTATGAGACCTTATTGCATAATATGAACTATGGTATCTACTTCTTATTTTAATCCAGACACTACTTTCTATTGATTCCAGGTCTTTAGATAATAATTTAACTCTTTCAACCAATGTCCAGTCAGAAAATCTTTGAATCCACCGACGATCTGGAAGCTCCCAACTCCACCTTCGAAATGTCCTGCCTTTCTGGACCAAACCAAAGTATACATCACAGATATTGATTGATGTCTTATGTCTCCCTAAAACGTATAAAATCAAGCTGTTGGGGCACATGTTCTCAGGGCCTCCTAAGGCTGTGTCATAGGTTATGATCCTTATCATTTCAAAATAAACTTTGTATTGATTGATACCTGTCTATCATACTTTTGGGCTTACATAATGAATCGGGTGACTATTACTTTTGTCAGGTTTTCATGTGTTTTCAAAATTTAATAGAGCAAATATGTTTTTCTTTGTATTTAGATATGAATAAATAAAATATATTTTTATTAAAAAATATTTTCCAAATTTACATTTAGGATAACCCACTGTCAACCTAAAGGAAGAAGATGAGGCACAAAATATAATTTTTAAGTGTTTTCTTGAGCCAATGTGAGGACAGCTGCCCAAGAAACACTTCCAAGTTGCCTTGGGGAGTGGTCCGTTCAGCCTTTATTACAGTAGGTTTCTAAAGGCAAAAGGAAACAAGGAGTGGGCTGAACTAAGCTGGAATTCTCATTGGTTTTCAGAGCTCTTCTAATTGTTAATGACCAAACAAGGACTGGAACCCAGGTCTTTTAAAATCCAAATCTATTTAAACAATGCGTCTGCTGTATTGCCATAATTTTAGAGGGATAAAAACAAATGACTGAATTGAAGAAAAAGAAACCGAGAATTGCAACGTGCCCAAACACTTTCCTACTAGAAGTATTTTACGGAACTGGAGTTATATGACCTGAAGAAAATCAGCTTGAAGTACGTGAAGGCTTGCTATTTGGGAGTAGGAATATCATTGTTCTTTGCAGTAGAAGTGGGAGATCTAAGGAAGAATTTCAGTTGAACCTAAGAAATTTTCTAATAACTAAAGCTGTCCAACAGTGAGATGTATTGTCTTCATTTATTAAAGCTTCCATTCATTCAACTAACATTGTATTCACATTTTATGCTAGGCATTCCACTAGGTGCAGATGATACTAAGATGAATAAGACTTGGTTTATGTCATTAATAATTTACTTTCTAGAAGGAAAAACGCATGCAAAAAAAAAATACTTGCAGTACAGAACAATAACTGTAACAATTGCCTGAAGTTGAAAGCAATTGGCCCTGTTTGACTTTGCTAGGGAAAATGTTCTAAAACACTGCTCTATGGAATAGTGCCTGTTTAATGAAGTTTTTGCTACTCCAAAATAAAACGAGAAAAATAAGAAACAGAGAGATATTTTCAAAAGGCTAATTTATTCCTGTCAGATTATTTGCATGTTTCCTTTTTGATGTTAAATGTTCTTTTTTATGAAATGATGTGGTTGTAGCTGGTGGCTTGTTACTTGCTTTGTGTTTTATGTTAATATATTTACTTTGCAGAATAAAACTTTAGCAACTCCATATTGCCTCAAAAATTGTTAAATGAAATGTCACTAGCCCATTATAAGCCATAGTCTAATTTGAGCTGATGTTGAAAGCTAAATACAAGTTTACCAGATAAATATAGGTTTTCGAGGTAGAAGTGTGTAGTCACAAAAGCACAGGGATTCAAACACTGCCAGAATTATATTTAGATCCTTAACTAATTCTCTCTTGCTGGAATATTGAATATCCCAAGGAGAGTGACAAAAACAATAAGCTGCAGAAATTGATAGGTGCCACATCACATCAACCTTTTGTACCACGCTAAATTTGATATGATTCTATAGGCAACAGGGAACTATCAAAGAAGTTTTCAGGCTGTCAGTCAGTGCAACAGTATTTTTAATATGGATCCTCAGACTGTTATTCAGTGCTCATTCCATTTTCTTTTGTACTTGAGTTTTTACAGTCTGTGATTGTGACATTTTTAGACCTGGCAAGTCTACACAACAAAAAATAACATTCATGTTAGACATCTTTTTCTCCCATACTCCAAAAACAATACTTTCTTATGGTGTTCTTGCTGACTTATTTTTAGTAGAAAAGATGAAAATAACATGATCTTGTTTATGTTTTAGAAAGAGCACAGCTTTATGTAGAAGCTGAATTGGAAAGGGACAGTACACTGGGACCAACTGGGTGATGAGTTAGAAGCCTAATGCAGCAGTGAGTTCCCTGAAGTTGGGAAGATTTGCAGCACTAAATATATCATCATGGCTCACAGTCCTTTCACTGAAATGATCCTTTCAACTCTTAAAAGGATACATTAATTTCCAGTTTAAAGGAACATGGGCTGGGCGCGGTGGCTCATGCCTGTAATCTCAGCACTTTGGGAGGCCCAGGCGGGTGGATCACCTGAGTTTAGGAGTTTAAGACCAGCCTGGCCAACATGGTGGAATCCTGTCTCTACTAAAAATACAAAAATTAGCCGGCTGTGGGGGTGCGCACCTGTAGTCCCAGCTATCTAGGCGACTGAGGCAGGAGAATCATTTGAACTCTGGAGGTGGAGGTTGCAGTGAGCTGAGATTGCACCACTGCACTACAGCCTGAGTGAGAGCGAGACTCTGTGTCAAAAAAAAAAAAAAAAAAAGGAATATGGACACTAAAAACAGATATATGTAAGAATGATCATAGTGAAAATCACAGAAAGATTGCATTTAAATTTTTGTTCTTGCTTTCCTATTTTCTCCAGTCTGACAGATTCTGCATGTTTCTGCTTTTCCTCTCCTAATCTGTACTTTTTTTAAAAAAAGCAGCACAGGACACTTCCTGATATTGTCTCTTTAAAATGTATGATACCTTCCTACACATTATGTACCCGCTTCCATGCAAACCTGACTACAGTCTACTAATGTATAGACAGTCTTACCCTGGCAACATCTATATTGCAAGTTTACTAAAGTTCCTTCAGCAAAATAAATTTATAAAATAAAATAAGAACAAGAATCACAACAAATTGTCATTTCAAAAAGACTTGGTAAACTGATACTTCAAAATAATATTGAATTTAAATCTTTGAAAGGATGTGATTTGAATGGATTTAAGCATAGCATAGCTATTCCAGGTGAGATTCATATTTAATCAATAATTTAACATTTCTTTGCTTAGAGGTGAGTTATGCTAGAAGTTTTTGTCAAATTGCAATCAGCACCATCGACAGCTTAACCTTCCCTCCGTCAATTACTTCTTGATCTCTAGTACTAATAATCAAGAGGCTATTATAATTGTTTCTGGAGCCACTAACATCTCAGTTCTTAGCAATTATTGCTAATTTTTATATTCTACAATAATGAACATTAATCGCTTGTTTTTTCCTCTGTTGGTTTCAACTGCTGAGAATATATAGAAACTATGGCTGATATTATAATGTACTGTCAAAATGATTTTCAGCATGCCGAATCAAGCCTAAAAATATACTGAAAATATAAATAAGTTGGTTTCTCAGTCAATGCCACAATACTTTTAATGTGGGTGTTCAAACTACTATTCAGTATTCATGTTATTTTCAACTTGAGTTTTAGAGTAAGAGATTATTACCTTTTGAAACCTGGCATATCTCCCCAGTGAAAAATAGCATTCATGTTATACATCTCTTCCTTCTATACTTCAAAAACAATGCTTTTTCAGGATATTTCTTTATCACCTATTTCTATATAGAAAAGATAAAATTCGACAGAAATGTGTATAGCAGCCATTTTGCCAAAAAGCAGGACGCAGCAAAGGGAGGTATGAGTCAGGTCTATATTGTGCTCATTCTCTTGATGATCTCAGCATAATGAAACTAAAATCCTACATGGCAAATTCCCTGGAATTTCACATTTTGATTCTGTTCAGTCAGTAAATGTTATTTTGCTTGGTGCTTAATCTTGTTAAATAAGGAAGAAATTTCCACAAGGTTTGGTACCACATCCAAAACCAACTTTCTCATGTGAACATAAAACATTGACTCAACAGCTCTAAAGGTCCTGAACTTCAGGGTGTGGGATGAAACTACTTTGTGGGTTTATGTCTGGTGTTTGCTGTTTTTCAATGTTTATGTATTAGAATCTCACCAGCAACTACGTGACATGTTAGATAAGCAAGGTGTTAAGTTGAAGTCAAAGTTTTATAATAATCTGAAAAAAGCATCATTTAAATTTAAAATAAGGAAGGCAAATACTCCTGTGTGATCTCAGTTAGGTATGTACACAAAGGTTTACAAAGAACCTTAGCTTCTCTACATTATATAAACAGATTTTCCTTCTAAATTCACTGTGGTAATGACATGAGGTAACATATATAACCTACAAGGTCACGTTCCAACCATAATCCAACCGTTCTGGTGGCTCCATGTTAGCAAGCTGTACAGTCTTTGTTTTAACTTAATGGCCACATGTTATGCCATTTTGTGAGACACAGGTTCATTAGACCGTCTGTTCAAGAGCCTTAAGGCCACAATTCATTCTGACTCTGCAATTACCAGTGACAATTTTTATATGCAGCCAAATTTTTCAATCACAGTGGGAAGGTTTGCATAATGTGTGGCTTTTTGCTCTTCTTTCTGATAATCTCATGTTGGGGGAAATATCATTAAAGATGTATTCTGGAAAAGCATCCACACTGCATGTGCCAATTTACTGTTTTTCAAAAGAGCAAACTCTAGGAAAGGGAATATGGGGAAATAGAAGATATCAGCACATGTGGTTTTTTTATAAACAATTTATATTGGTTTGTGATAGATATAAACCAGGAGGAAGATAGCTGGTAACCTTCCTTGTTGGTTATATTACGAAAAAGGTAAAAGCACCAGTCTTCAAAGCTTTTTAGTTCTTTGAAATATGTTCACTGTAAGTTACACCTTTAGGTGAGTTCTCCTAAATATATAGTGCTTTTGAAATTAATCTTGAAAGCAACCAACTAAATTTTTAGATTATAAGTTATTGTCACTGAGCCTTTTCTACTAATTTAAGAGATGCTGAGTGGAAGTCTGTCAGGCAAGAATTTAAATCACTTCTGGCCAAAAACTTGGAGTGAATCCATTAGAAACCCGATGTTATGCAGAAACTCTAATTGGAAGACAAATAAAGAGAGAGCTATTACTATGCAGGATCCTGGGGTTTGATTTGTAGGTTATCAGTACATGCTGACCTAGAACAAATTTTACAAGACAGAAAGAGTCTGTGTGTTTAAATAAACAAATATGAAATCATGTCAACTGACCATTGTTTTCAAAGATTACAGTCTGACACCATAAAATCTCAAGAGACATTATTTCTACCCAGGAATTTTGTGGCTGTTTGGGTACGTTCGAAGTGCTTGAAGAACAGAGAGGAGCTTGAAAAAATACATTGAGAGGTTGCAATATTACTTAAACCTACACACTAAGAAGAAAGAAAAAGAGAGAGATAGAGGGAGGGTAAGAGAGAGAGACAAAGACAGAAATATGGTAGCAACAGTGAAAGCTTTCCTTGAGAGCTGAATTAAATTGTTTTGAGCAAAGTGCATGCATCCTTTAGACTGGAGGAGGAACCATGTATTAATAGTCGCAGAATTTTTGATGAGGGGAGCTCTGTGCTGACCTGCAAACCCAGAGAGGAATGAAACTGATTTATATTACACACAGCATATTTACCTTTACTCTCTAGCAGCAACAGGCCAGCAGGGCAGCCGTGTTGCTCTGATGCATAACCAGTGACCTGGGTTCCAGTCTCATGTAGGCTAGTGACTGGATAGGCCATTTCAGGTAAATCACTTAGTCTTCATTGCCATCAGTTTTTCTCAGCTTTAAAATGTGGATAATACTGATTTTCAAAGACTAGGACAGGTTTAAATGATATAATATGCGACTGTTTGGGATTTGTAATAAATATACACTATACATTTGTCAATGATTCATTAATTTTGGGAGGAAGCAGACTTTTCTGTGGAGAAAAGGCACAGACCAAAATTCTGGTAATCTTACGTTCACTGAGGGAAACAAAATGGAAGAACACCACCTGGCATATAATAATTATTAACTCTCTTCCCTGGCCTGGCAATTTCCCCATCGTAACACAGGCTACTGCCACAAATTCCTGGAATTGATTCAATGCACATGTCCTTGTTTCTAAGACCCTAAGTAAGTTGCTAGGATACCACTGGGACCTTTTAGCACTTTATTTTCCTTTTCTCAGTATACTATTGGAGAAGTATGCCTTTTATAAATTGGAACATAATATATTCCTCAACTTGACACATAATGGCCTATAAGTCTGTGTTGTGTATAACTAGCTATGTTAAATTTAACAATACTAAGCCTTTTAGGTGACAATTGTTGGATACTTTAGGCCTATATTCTTTAACAGTTTTTAGGATGTGTTTCAAACACTCAGTTTTTGCTGCAAACATTTCCTCAACTACCGACAATTCGTGAATGCAAAAATGTGGTAAAGGAACAAAATTTCCAGGTAAAACTGGTGTGATTTATGTGCCTATGTGTTCCAAATATTTTAATTATGCTTCAAAAGGAGGTACTATATTATCCAGGTGGATTAATAATGATACCATTTTCTAGTTTTCTCTCAAACTAAATGAATAACCATCTATGGAATCTTTAGCCCCATCCTACTTCCAGTTTCTATGAAGGGAGAAAAAGGGAAGTGAATATGTTACTTAACTGTTGAACAAGTGAGTTGCCTAGCAACAAAAAACAAGTTTCAAAAGATTAGGTCAATAATGTCCAACTGAATCTAAGAACAGTCAAAAAGCATGTCCTTGGGTATCAGACCCCAGTTTGGGTTCTAAAATTCAAATATACAATCTTTACTATGTATTTTCAATAATATCAATTTATTTAAAATTGAGTTTCAAACAAAAGTCAGGGCAAAATGATAAAACTACAGTAATCCATGATAAATTCATTTCCACAGAACCTCAAGGTTGTGGATTCTTCCCTAATGTTTAGGTTCAAATTGTCCTGTACTTTCCAAGACAGGACAAGAATTTGCAGTAGAGTTTAAATGAGAGAATTCTGTTGCATTAAGGTAGTCAGCTGTTTCCTCATCTGGGCAGGCTGAATATTTCTCAGTTTAGATCAATGAGTATGGGTATGGGTCTATAGGAAGTCAAATTTACTCAGCAGCTTGTGAATTTTGAATTCACAGAAGATTTTATGGATGATGTAAAAGAGGTGATTCAAATCCCACACCCCACGTTAATTGCACCGAGTAATCTATTTGATTTGGTTTCGTCAACCTATCCTTTGGCCCCTCTAGTGGTCCCCCAGTGCCTTCCTTTGACAGCCCCTCAGCCTTTGATCTGTTGTGTGCAAAGTGTTTCATCTCTTCCCCAATTCCTCTGTCACACTCATCTAGGAACCCAGCAAGGCCTAAGGCAGTGTAGCCTGATGTTGCGACTGTATCTTCCTGGGAGAAAGGGGAATCACAGCCATCACTACAAGAAGTTTAGTACCATTTCCAAGAAAAATCTCAAGTCCTAGCTTAGGTATCACCTGAACCACTTGCTAAAACTAAATGAAAGGATCTGAAGTTTGAAAAATAACTGTTTGCTAAGACATCAAAGTGAACATGACTGTTTCCTACAAGAGATGAGTCCCAGTGTCTAAAATAGCCTCTTCTCATTCTCATGTGCAATGGGATATGAATACAGATTCACAAAGAAACTTTCTAATTAGTACACAAAGGGAAATTCTAGGAAGAGTGGAACTCATGTGAATTGCATGAAAAAAGCCATTCAACTACATTTGAATCATGACTTTTCCCCTAATTTCATAATCTTTTCTCTAAATTCAAAACACACAGCAAAAAGGCAACAGAAGCAAGGAAGGAAAAACCAGGCGACCTCAATAGTTGATTAAATTCCTGAGATTTTCCTACCTAGGAGGTGTTCTGGAATAAAAAGCAATTTGAAGAAATAGTCAAACCCTCTGATTTAGTATAGGATTTCTCCTTTCAAATACGAAGCTTGAACTGATTCTAATGAGTGTGCTGGGAAGTATCAAACAAACTGCTGATGCTTTTCTTTCCTACTCTACAGTACTTCCACATTGAGTCCTAGGTTAAAAAAAATCAGCTATTCCTTTCTATTGTTTTCCTTTTTATCTTATTTAAAGGAAAACAAACAGTGAATCCTTTGAAATGAACTTGACATATTAACCATGATAATTGCTACATTCACTGCTTTTATTTCTCAGAAGTTCACAACAGTTCTCTTCTTTCCAACTCTCAGAAGCTGCGCTAAGCCACATAGATCACTTGAGGACTCATATTTTAACCTTCTCCCATAATCCTAAACTAGAGTCAGACTTGAGGAGTTAGGTCTTGTTGGCTCTTTCCCAAGACTACATTCAAGACTACTCATCATTTGCTTAGCTTCTTCAGTCACCTTATTTCCTTGTCTCTCTGGTTTACAGCAGCTTTATCTTACAACTGGCCTAAGCTGGAATTAACAAGCCGAATTTCCCAAAACACTAATCAAAACTACTTGCAGAAAACACATTATCTTCAGTTTCCTATAACCCCAAACACTGGGGAAACTAAAAAGAGCTGATTCATTTTGCATTGTTCTATTTGGGCTTGTAACAGGATGTCGGAATGTACATAATAATATGAGCATTGTCCTTCAAGATGGTCATATCTAGATACTGAGTGCTTTCTCTAATAAAGTACCCATTGTTAAAACTGGGAACAATGCTTTGAACATTCTGCTTTGGAATTACCTTCACTACCGATTTACATGTAATATGAGGGATCTCATACTACTTTTTGACCACACCTCACAAAGGTCAAAATTTTCTCAAAGAAAATTAAATGGTGTGGTTTAGACACAAAGTTTCGAGCGTCTTTGAGTAATGATCCAACATTCAAGACAAAGGCTGTGGAAATCTTAGACCATAGTTATGAGTCAAAACAAAAATAAAGCAAGCTGTGCCTTCCATATATGCCTGAGGCTATGTCTCCAAAAATTTCTAGTTAAGTGTAAAATGTTCAGCCAATTATTTTCTTATGCACTGCCAAAAAATCTTATTTGATTTGGTTACTTATTTTATGTATTTATGTGTTTTATACCCAATCAACTAGTCATAATATCTGCACAGACTCAGTTTCAGGAAGATCTCTGCTTCAGACTCAGAGTATAATCATTAAGATAGTAACATAATAAAAATCCTTTCAAGAATCTTTATTACTTATTTATCCTAAAATAAATTCTTCATAATCACGATGGTTTATCTCAACTCTCTACAGAGACTGCAAAAAGTAGTAAGACTTTAAACTTCAGGTGCTTCAACACCTAAATTTCCTACAATAAAGATTTATATCTAAAAAGTCTCTTATTTTAAATGTTTAAATGTTCAAGTGTTTGGGGTTTAACAGCATAAGTTATCATGTTCATTTAAAGGGATAAAATACTCTGCAGAAAAGCCAGGAGGATGTAGAATTGAATGTCAATGTCTAAGTTTTATGTGAATGAAACAAAGTGCTATGTATTGGAATGCCTTGAGGAGTGCAGGCAGCAGTAAAAAAAAGTTTCAACAGAGAAAGTGGCTCATTTGTTGTCTGAATTACAAGGTCATTGCATTGGTCTATATGGCAAGCGTGAAATTAATTACTTGTCTTTCAGATTTGACAATAAGAAGACAATAAAGCATAAGAGGTGATAGACATATGTAGTTCAGTTAAATGAGACCAAATTATACTAAATCATAACATGATCATGGTTGATTACAGCATTAACAATCCAGCCATGCAAATTCATATATACAGAAAATGTACATGCACTCACATACAGAGGATGAACTATGTGATTGAGAAGCTGTGGGTTATGTTTGCGTGTCATATTTCTTTAAGAAATATTAACCAAAAACACCACTCAGAGGTGAAAGAATCCTTCACCAACCAAAAAATACTCTTGCAAATGGAACACAGAAATTCTGACATTTGAACAAAAATTAAACATTGAAATGTATTAGGTCATGCCAAACATTACTAATGAATATATGTACAAACAATTTATGATGAACACTAGAAATTTTCTTGCTTGTATAATGCAAGGTATTATATCATTACTAATATCACTATTTTACCATTTGTATATAAAAGACATCAGATATCCTCTTCAAATTATTGAATTTTAAGTATTTATCTACAAAGGACTTGAAAAATTGATTCAAAAATGATGATAGAGTATGTGTTATTATCCCGGTGTATTACTGAATGTGTCAAAATCCTTTACACACTGAATGTAAATTATCCCTAAAAATCGTATTTAAAATTTGTCCCACCCTTGCTTATATTTTTGGGGTGACTGAAGCAGTCCCTGATTAGTTAGCAAGCACTTCTTTAGTATATGCTGTAAACAAAGGTCCAACCAAGTTGGATCCGGTTTAGCCAATAGAAATCTAGCTGTCTAACATGTAAGTCTTTAATCCATATTGAATTAATTTTTGTATAAGGTGTAAGGAAGGGGTCCAGTTTCAGCTTTCTACATATGGCTAGCCAGTTTTCCCAGCACCATTTATTAAATAGGGAATCCCTTCCCCATTGCTTGTTTTTGTCAGGTTTGTCAAAGATCAGATAGTTGTAGATATGTGGCATTATTTCTGAGGGCTCTGTTCTGTTCCATTGATCTATGTCTCTGTTGTGGTACCAGTACCATGCTGTTTTGGTTACTGTAGCCTTGTAATATAGTTTGAAGTCAGGTAGCATGAAACTGGAAAACATCATTCTCAGTAAACTATCGCAAGGACAAAAAACCAAACACCGCATGTTCTCACTCATAGGTGGGAATTGAACAATGAGAACTCATGGACACAGGAAGGGGAACATCACACTCCGGGGACTGTTGTGGGGTGGTGGGAGGGGGGAGGGACAGCATTAGGTGATATACCTAATGCTAAATGATGAGTTAATGGGTGCAGCAAAACAACATGGCACATGGATACATACGTAACAAACCTGCACATTGTGCACATGTACCCTAAAACCTAAAGTATAATAATAATAATAATAATAATAAAGAAATCTAGCTGTCAAAATCTGCTCCAGCTTTGAATGTCTTAGACTTTCATTTTCTAAGTGGACATAAACCTAAAGTTTGGTCTAGTCTCCAAATAAGAAAACTGCCACTCTAAATGTGATTATCTTCATGCTGCAGCCTAGTGATCATCCAGTGTTGTGTAGTAGAATGAGTGCAGGATATGGAGTCAGGACACTGATAAAAATCCCGGAGGTACAAAACACTCTTCAGAGATAGCTGTGTAACGTGGGGCAACTTTGAGTCTTCTAGATGTGTAACTTTGGGCAACTCGCTTGCATTTATGACCCTCTTATTTGTTTTCCAATAAAAAAATGGAGATTTTATCATGCTTGCATAAATCTAGAACAATCCATGCCATAAAGATTAGATTTGAAATGATAGTTACTCTGATGATTAATTTTAGGTGTCAACTTGACTGGATTAAGGGATACCCAGATTGCTGGTAAGCTATTATTTCTGAGTATGGCTACGAGAGTGTTTCCAGAAGAGACTGACATTTTAATCAGTGAGGTGAATAAGGAAGATCCATCCTCACCAATATAGTTAGGCACCACCCAATCAGCTGAGGGCCCAGATAGAACAAAAAGAGGAAGGATGAATTATTTCTCTCTCTTCTGGAGCTGCAACACCCATCTTCTGTTGACCTTGGACGTCAGAACTCCAGGTTATCTAGCCTTTGAACTCTAGGACTTGCACCAGGGGCTCACCCCAGATTCTCAGGCCTCTGACCACTGACTGAGAGGTACACAATTTGCTTCCCTGGTTCTGAGGCCTTCCTACTAGAACTGAACCATGCTCTAGGCTTCCCTGGTTCTTCAGCTTGCAGACAGCATATCATGGGACTTCTCAGCTTTTATAATTATGTGAGGTAATTCCCCTAATAAATCCCCTCTCATCTATCTATACTATTGATTCTGCCTCTCAAGAGAACCCTGCTTGATACGGTTTCCTTTTATAAAACTATTTTCTCAGTAGTAATATGCTTTTTACATTCTTGAATTTATGCATTCTGCTTTTCAAAGTAATACCTACAAATGCCACACCTGAATCTCCACTGGTGTCTTTGCATTACAGCTATTAATATATGTACATATATGTGTGTGTTTTATGGACTGAATATTTGTGTCTCCCTAAATTCATATGTTGAAGCCCTAACCACCAATGCCTAACCACCAATGTGTTGGTATTTGGAGATGGGCCGCTGGGAGGAAATTAGGTTTAGATGACATCACGAGGGTGGGACCCCTATGATGGGATTAGTGTCTTTATAAGAAAAGGAAGAGAATCAAGAGCTCCCTCTCCTCCCTGCCACCTCCTGCCCCACCCTGTGAGGACACAATCAGAAGTTGGCCATCTGCAACCCAGAAAGAAAGCCCTCTGCTACCTTGATCTGGGACTGCCCAGCCTACAAAAATATGATAAATAAATTCCTATTGCTTAAGTCATCTACTCTATGGCAGCCTGAGAGAACTAAAACACACACACACACACACACACACACACACACAAAGATACATACACACACACTCAGGTATGTGTATTTTTTTTTCAAATTTAAATTTTCAAAAGGAAAAATATAATCCAAATACCCAGTACGAATTTAGCCTCTTTAATCTAGGTTTTTTTCTATATGCCTTCTCTTTGGGTTTAAGGACACTCATTGTTTGTCTCTTCTTGTCAGTGGAAACTTACAATGGAGAGAAGGAATTCGGATTTTATCTCACAAGTAATAAGAAGTCACTTTTCATACTTGGACAGGGAGTTAAAAATAAAGAATATTAGTCTGGCTACTCTGTGTAGGATATCCAAGGTAGACCAAATGTAAGAAGTCTAGAGGCTCCTCATGTTATTCACGTTCAAAATGATAAATGGTAAATTAGAATTGTGCTTATAAAAATACAAATAATTGTATTGATGCTTAGGAGTTGAATGTGCCTGAGTTTAGTTCTTGCTTCCATGATCACTAGCTCTGTGGTATTAAGTCTCGACTTCACTACATCTTAGGATTCTTCTTAAAATGGGATTAATAAAGCCAACCCACTTCAAGATTGGTATAGGGTTTTTAAAAGCCAGAGCTGTTAATAGTCAGAAATGATATTGGCAGCCAGTTCCCAATGACTAGATCTGGATACAAGCGGGTATGGAGATTAAATGAGATGGTTAATATTGAGTGCTGAGGAAAGTGCTTAATACATAGTACATTTGCTATTTGGCAGTTATTGCTGTTATGCACAGAAAAATTGGAGGGGGTTGGCTGTCATAATATTGAAACTGGTTGGATACAGAGAATGCATGAAAAATAAAGTTTAGAAGATTTGATATTTGAGATTTGGGCATCAAATTGAATTTGAATCTACTGGGACTATTAGGTCTTAGAGTATACCAGCAGAATTTTTGGAAGAAGTGAAAAAGCATATGGAGATATGTAAAAGTCTTTCTTCTTGAAGGAAAGGTGCATGATGATCTTTATGATTTAGCTGAGAATATTAATGTCATAGTTAAAAACCAAGCATTTGAAGAAGTTATAATATGATAACTTCTTGAGACAGAAAATAATAAATTTAGATAAGATGTGTTAAATTCCAGATGATTGAGAGTCTTATTAAGGACTCAGCCCACCCACCCTCTACAAATACGAAAATATCTAACAGAATTTGAAAATATAAGAATATATGAAAGGCAAATTATTAGGGTATTATTAGAACTCAGTAGGTGATTTTATGTGTGTTTGTATAAGAAAAACCTTGGATGAAATGACTTGAAATTAGAGCAAAAGGGCTTTAGTAAATTTTATGCTTTGTATAAGCAAATTTCCATTTTATCCAAAGGAAAATTGAATTAAATAATAGAAAAAGTAGTCATACATAAAATATTATTAGAGAGGTTTATTTTCTCATACACATTGTTTCCTATGTTCCACATTGATTAAATAAGAAAACATAATTAATAGCTGAATATTTGCTTGAAAATAATAACATAATAATATTGTTAATATGTTATCACAAAAAGTCTATTGTGAAACCATAGATGTTTGATATGGGTTTCAAGCATCGTTTGTTTATTACAACAGACATTGTGTTACACTATATTGAGATATTACACTTATTAAAACAAATTCTTTCAATCTATTAATACTACACTGAGTAAAGAAGGGGGGATTAACTCAAAAGGAGACAATTATAAAAAAAATCTAAAGATGAAATATAGCTTTCAGAATTCAAAAGAAATAAAGTTGCGTTTTAAATTATCTGGAAAGAACCTATAGTTTCAAGTTGATGAAAGTAAAATGGCCTTGGCTGGGTACGGCACTCCGAGCACTTTGAGGGGCCAAGGCAAGTGGATCACCTGAGTTCAGGAGTTCAAGAACAGCCTGGCCAACATGGCAAAACCCTATGTCTATTAAAATACAAAAATTAGTCAGGTGTGGTGGTGTGCACATGTAATCTCAGCTACTCAAGAGGCTGAGGCAGGAGAATCACTTGAACCCAGGAGGTGGAGGTTGCAGTGAGCCGAGGTCATGCCATTGCACTCCAGCCTGGGTGACAGAGTGAGATGCCATCTCAAAAAAAAAAAGAAAGAAAGTAAAATGGACTTAACTCATAAAAAACGCTATCTGTTCTATAGAGGAAACAAATTGGCAAACAAACTTTAATTGTTAAGATTACAAATATCTGTTTTGGGCAATGGTTTTAGATGTTTGTATAAAATAAACCCATATTTCCTTTTGGAATATGTAAATTCAAATCATTTAAATTAACATTTCCAATCCTATTTTTGTTTTGATGTTTTCTTTAGAAGCATTTGTGATAGAAACGTGCTTTCCTGTAATCTGCACACCTTAATACTTGTATATTGCTAATGTATATACTGTTTATATGAGATTCATATTTTAACAATGGATGTGAAATTTTATAGACTACAGACCTCAAAACCCTGAGCAGAGGCAGTCTGATTGAAAAACTACATCAACCCAATATAAGGATTGTGGCTTAGACGACAAAAATGTCTTTATATTAATTCAGTCACCTCACTGATTTGTCTACCTGATGACCCATACCAAACAGACACACAACAATAAATTTGGTTCACTGAAAAGCATTTTAACTAAAATTCACCAGATGTTGGCAATCACTCATTCTCAATCCACATCTTATCTCACTGATGAAAGAAGAGAATCCCACAAGCCCTCAGCTATTCATTAACAAGTCAAGCAGCTCTCCATGGAGGCAAGCCCTTCACATGCTCCGTGGCCCTTTCTCTGATTGTAACATTTGTGCATTTTTCTTTGGCGCTAAAAAAAGAGAATTGGTCCCAGCACTTCTGAACATTTTGGGTATTTATAAACCGCCCAAATGGGGACATGATCGCCATTCCTCTATTCCTATTGGTGTTACTTGTCTTTTCTTTTTGAGACATTTACAATTCCTTCCCTACCCAGTGGGCAACATGGAATGACTTCCACTTCCTTAATTCCCACAGCCAGTCCTGCAAATCTCTCAGTCCACCCACACAGTACAGATGCTCAGATGTGTTCCCTCTCTTCGATTCCTTATCACCTTTCACCCGAACTACTGAAAGAGCCTTCTATAAATACTCCATAAAGTAGTTTTTTCTTGTTTCACTTGATTTTAATTAATTCATAGAGTTATATGATATCTCTGGAATTAATTTTTAGGGCTAGCGTAAAGTGGTACTTGAGGTTTACTTTTACATAGGGCTATCAGTTGGTCCAGCACAATTTACCGAAAAGGCTTTTCCTTCTCCATTGTATTGTTGTGTTATCATTGCAATGAAATGGAAAGACTACATAAGCATGTCTATTTTTACATTCTCTCTCCTCTTCCATCAAACTACTTGATTCTTATTTCAGTAGCACAAAGTGTTGACAACTACTAAATTTTGACTACTAAATCTTTATAGTCAGTGTTCAAGACAAGAAGTCCACCAACTGTTATTTTTCAAAATTGTTTCAACTATTTTAATTTCTTTCCCTGTCCATATAAATTTTAGGATTGGTTTGCGAATTTAACGAGTGCTTATGTAAATACAAACTTATCAAACAGTATACTTTAAATATGTGCAGTTTATTGTACATAATACTGTTTTTATAAATGTTGTAGGTTTTCACTTCCAGGAAGATAGAACAGATGTACTTTATTCCTTCAACTAAACGAAATGAGAAATCTTGGGAATTATACATAAAACAAACATAAAAAGATGCCGAAAGGTAGAAAGAAGAAGGCGTACCAGATAGGAAATCTGACACCTGAAGAACAACATGGTAGAGAGTTTTCTGAGTTTTCTTTTTGACTCATGTATCTCAGGCTTAGAATTGAAGAAGCTGGTAACCTGGAAACATCAATGTGCAGAAACAAAAACAGTAAAATAGCAACGAAATTCAGCTGTCTCTAGCCAAATGGCCAGGAAAGGTGCAGCCCTGCAAGACAGAACATTTTTAAACAATAACCACTCCACTCAAGCCAAATTCTACAGAAAAAATTAAATTAAATTAAATTAAATTAAACAGTGCCTCACCTCATCCATATCAGCAAAGTCTGATTGAAGAGCCTGGACTTTCATTCTTAAAGGCTATAACAAGGTAGTCTAAAACCTGCACAGAGGTGGTCAAGAACAGGCACTTAGAAAAAAATGCTTTTCATCCCCACCAGAAATTGATGAGGATCCCCTAGAATCCCTGCTGAAGTGGTGTCAGAGAAGGGCTAGTGGAGACCCAGGATTATGACTGTGTAGCTGTGGTGTTACAAGGGGCCATGTGAGAATGGAAATGAGACACTAATGAGTTACTAAACCCCTTTCTGCCAGTGAAGAATAAGTGGAAGCTTACTGGGGAGCCAAAACTTCCCTCTCTGCCCACCAGTAATGAGAAGCACACTACCTCAGGCCTTAATGGATGCCAAGTGTGGAACCTGGATTTCTACCCAACCTGGCAGCAAAGGAAGCAGGGACATCCTTCCTCTGCTGGAGAGGTGTCTGAAGAAGCAAGCCAAACAGAAAGTTTAAATAAGATCTAGGGTCTCATAACATAAAACCCCAAATATCTAGTTTTCATTCAAAAACACATATCATACCAAGTATCAGGAAAACATCAAACAGAATGAAAAGAAAGGAAGTCAACACATGCCAACACCCAGGTGACAGAGACGTCCAGGGTACTAAAAAGGATTATTTTTTAATTTTTATTTATTTATTTATTTATTTTGGAGACAGAGTCTCACTCTGTTGCCCAGGCTGGAGTGCAGTGGCACCATCTTGGATCACTGCAACCTCCGCTTCTGGGGTTCAAGCGATACTCCTGCCTCAGCCTCCAAGTAGCTGGGATTACGGGTGCCCGCCACCACACCGAGCTAATTTTGGTATTTTTAGTAGAAATGGGGTTTCACCATGTTGGTCAGCCTGATCTCATACTCCTGACCTCAGGTGATCCACCAGCCTTGGCCTCCCAAAGTGCTGGGATTACAGATGTGAGCGACTGCACCCGTCCTGAAAAGGATTTTAAAGTAGCATCATAAAAACGCTTAAGTGGGTTCAAACATATAGTTAGATAAAATGAGTAAAATCTAGTATTTGATAGCACAACAGAGTGACTGCATCAACAATAATTAATTGTACATTTTAAAATAACTAAAAGAGTATAACTGGATAATAACACAAAGGATAAATGCTTGAGGTGATGGATAGTCCATTTACCATGATGTGATTATTATGCAATGTATGCCCATATCAAAATATCTCATGTACCCCATAAACATATACACCTGCTACGTACCCATAAAAATTAAATATAATTTAAAAATATATATTATTGAACAACCAATTACATAGATGCTTAAAACAAGTAAAGCAATAGAGAGTCTCAGCAAAGGAACAGAAGATATGCAAAAGAACCAAAAGGAAATTTCAGAACTGAAAAATATGATTGAAATTTAAAAAGCTTTGGCCAGGCACAGTGGCTCACGCCTGTAATCCCAGCACTTTGGGAGGCTGAGGTGGGCAGATCACGAGGTCAGGAGATCGAGACCATCCTGGCTAACACTGTGAAACCCTGTCTCTACTAAAAACACAAAAAATAAGCCGGGCGTGGTGGTGAACGCCTGTAGTCCCAGCTACTCGGGAGGCTGAGGCAGGAGAATGGCGTGAACCCAGGACGCAGAGTTTGCAGTGAGCCGAGATCGCACCACTGCACTCCAGCCTGGGCAACAGAGCGAGACTCCATCTCAAAAAAATAAAAAGAAAGAAATTTAAAAAGCTTTATGAATGGGCTGAATAGCTGAGTGGTTGGGATGGGGAACTGGAGACAGAAGAATAGAAAACATCCAAGGGGAAAAAAAGAAAAAATTTGGACCTGTTAAATGTATTCCCATTTTGTTCTTTGGTTCTCTAAGGCAATATTTGTTATCCAAGTTTTAAACAGATTTTGCATTTTCAATTTATGTATAATATAATTTGCTGCTACTATTTAAAAATTGTAGCAAGTGAAATTTTTACTTTAGAATTAACGTATTATCCTATTGAAATATATTAAGGAACTGAGCAATCAAATGAAGTAGATAGAAAGATGAGTCTTTTGCTGAATGAATATATTTGTCAAATAAAATGTATCAAGTGATTTATTTTCTGAATAAAAATGCATAAATTCATAATTATCATTAAGAAAACACGGCCTTATGATTCAAATAATGTACACATCTGCAGTAGCAAGTTAGGAAAGCTTTTTCTAGTAGCCAGTAGGTATAGAGCCTATTTCATTAGTGTGTAAAGTGAATTTATTTTGATGAGAAAAATGACACAAACACAAAATATATATAGCCACTCTTTCAATCTTTTAAGGCATCCTGAAATGTTTAATTAAGGATATCTATGGCCTCAGAAGTTAAAATCATGAGTAAATGGAAATTTTTTTTCTCTGACCAATTAAATTTCATTTAATGCAGCCATCAATAGCTACTATTCTCATTCTATCAAATATAATATATGCCAAATAGAAGAGTCAAAATGTAACAAAAAAGGATTCAATTATATGCTCCTGGTACAAACAGATACTTGTGGAAAACAATCTATGTGTCCCTTCGTTCCAGTTAAACCTCATTACCAGTGTTTTTGCCTCAGGAAGAAATATCCCAAAAGAGAGACCCTAAATTATTACATTTAATAGGAACCAGCTAAAAGAGTATGCACTGGTGCAGGGGCTTACTCATGACAATTTCTGCCAAGAAATGAGCAACCAGGTATGGGGTGCACATAAGGAATCCGTTGTGCTTATCGTCATAATATTCCACTTAGCCACAAATTGCCAGTGAATGATGCCCAAGTGTCTTCTTGCAATGCTCGATGAAGCCAAGCAAGTCAGGGAAACTACTTCTCTAGCTGGATGATAAAGAAGCAATTAAATTTTTGGAAGATTGCTGTGAAATTTTTCTGGCAATGATATATTCCTGAAATGTCTGTAGAAATGTCTGTAAATCACATTTTAGAAAATAGCTTCCAACTTTAAATAATGCAGCAATCCAATATTTAAAATTATTCAGAAGAAAGTACAATTTAAAGTTTTAAAAATATGTTAGAAGGTAAGACCCCAATAATCAGTTTTCCAACTTCTGTTTTAATTAAATAATATGGTTTAAAGCAGGACACACCTATGATGGAAATTCCAAAAGTAGGAATTAGAAATTTCAACTTCTAATTGTCATTTTCCTTTTTGGCTTAGAAACTTGATTAACTCTATGAGGTATAAATAAAACTGAGTGCAATATAATATGCTGAGAAAATTGCCTAAATCTTACACAAACTTTTTATTGAAGTAAAATTCACACACTAAGTTAGCCACGTTAAAGTGAAGAATTTAGCAATATTTAGTACATTCACAATGATGTATAACCTCATCTATCTAGCCCCAAAATATTTCCATCACTCCAAAATAAAATCCCATACCCATTTAGCAGTTACTTCGCAATTTCTTCTCCCCCACCAGCACCTGACAACCACCAATCTGCTTTCTTTTTCTATGGATTTACCTATTCTGGATATTTCATATAAAGGGAATCATAAAATATGAGACCTTTTGTGTCTATCTTCTTTCATTTGGAATATAGTTTTCCAGGTTCATCCATGTTGTAGCATGTATCAGTACTCTATTTTTATGGCTGAATGATATTTCATTCTATGTATATACCACAATTTGTTGATCCATTCATCTGTCAATGGACATTTGTACTCTTTCTGCTTTCTGGCTATTGTGAATAGTGTTGTTATGAACATTTGTTTACAAGCTTTTGTTCGACTAGCTGTTTTCAATTCTTTCAGGGTATATGCTTAACTGTGGAACTGCTGGGTCATATGATAATCCTTACTTTTAAGAAACTGCCCAACTGTTTTTCATAGCAGCAGAACAATTTTACATTCCCACCAGAAATGTACAAGGGTTCCAATATCTTCCTACTTCACATTTGTTTTGTCTGAATTATAAATACTTTTTTTTTTGCTCTGTGAAATCAACAATATGTATTTAAGAAATAAAATTATAGAGAGCTTGTTATTGTGTTATTGTTGGTCATGCCAAAAAGTAATCTAAAACATTTCTACAAATATTGATATTTGTTCTTTCTTAGAATAGTTAAATATTTTTTAAAAAGAAATAATATTATTTGTGAATGAACATGGGACAATGCCAGAGTATATTTCTCCAACCTTCACAATTATCTACAAGGAGTGGTTTATGATGCTTTTTCACACTCAAGCATAATGGTGAAATGTAGAAATGATTTAACTAAAGAGAATGCCTCCATCCTGCTAAACACTAAAGTAAAATAATAAAACAAATTGCCAAAGTCAGTGTTGCCTTTTAAGATCATTCCTTGAGAAGAGGTTTGAAATTAATCAGTGTTATACATCTCAGTGGCCGCCTCCATCATGTTCTACACCTTGGATTTCAAGGTTTTTTGCAACATGTCGAGCACCATCATCCTCCATGCCCTTGCCATCATAAGGAAATAGAAAACATGAAATTATATCAGCAAAGATGATCACAGAGGTATAACGATGAGAATTTCAGATTCAGAAACACAAATGATAAGAAACATCAAACTGGAAAAATAATCTTGCTTGAAGCTGCCAAAGTGGACTTTTAGCTTGGTACCTCCCAGGGTCCTGACCTATGGAAAGTCCTCTTACCTGTACGGGTTTCAGTGTATTAGGAATCTTCTTAGGAGCTGGACTCATTGCCACAGAAAGAATGTTATATATCCTATTAATTCTTTCTGATTACAGTTTTATGTAGACCCCATTTCCAACCTCACACAGTAATCCCATAAAAGAATTGATGGGGTGAAGGTTGCATTTGAAAGGATGTTTAGCTATAAAAAGATGATATATTGCACTTGGAAAGAAACATTGGCATTATGCCACATGGGTCAAGAAGCCATATAAAATATGTGAAATATGTTAATCTCCAATTAGACTATATAAGAAATTCTGTAATTTTATTCATTATGACATTGACGATAACTCTATCTGTAAAACAAAATCTGTTGAATGCTTCTGTCATCTTCTACACTTCTGTCTACCTCTCAAAATGGCCTCTTTGGAATCCAGGATACTTTTCGAGGAATATTCAATATGCTTTTAGGCATACGCAATACTCAATATCCCCTTTAAGCCTTTCACACACTCTAAGCTAAGAAGTCCAGGATTCCCTGAAATAAGAGGCTCCCTATTCACCTCTTCCCTTGGTTAGAAATATGGTTTTATTAAACTGGAAGGAGGTTGTAGTGAAGAAGGCATTACAAGAAGGACCTTTAGGAAAGTTGACACTGCCAAGTCAGCAGTTTTCACCTTCCTCATATTTTTCTTAGGGCTTTCCATAGCTGGAAGATGTTTAGAGATAACCTGTTTCTGTATCCATTCTCAGGATGGTATGTACCAAAACATCTAAGAGAAGAGCAACATTTTTTACCAGTAAGTCCTCTCCAAAACAGTTCCGGGAGGTTACCCGGCACTTGGCTATTTCTACTCTCTCCAGTGAATTCAAGTAAAGAATGTGAATTTGAAAATGTCAAGTACTCTCCCAAGTCAACTAAAATCTCATCGTGCAAAAAGGTGTGAAAGTTAGTCTTTTAGCATGGAAACAACATTTTATTCCATTTATTTTGGAATTTACTTCTCTAGATAGATGGCAATGTGACTATAATCAAACAATAAACACAGCATATCAAAAGTCTATTTGAAATTTCACTCATAAAAATTTGAATTCAATTCACCTCTGCTATTTACAAAACTAAACCCCTTATAACGTTTTCCAAATGACCGCAACAAGGGAAAACATACATACACAATCACAAAGTATTTCGAAAGCAACATGTCATCAAGGGTTGTATGAATTTTACTTACTCTGTAAAATTGGATATTTACGGGAAAATGAAATATGATATTTGTTGGCCTATAATGTTTTACCAACTCGTTTTACATCATCTGTTTTGTTTGTTTTTCTATTGGTAGAGTAGGCAAATGCCACTACTAACTTCTGGTGGAATGTAGGTGACTACAAGGCCTATTGCCACAGTATTTTGAAAATTTATTTTCAAAAATTGCACTGCCTCTTTCAGGCAATTTTTTTGATGTCAATGCCAGAACATAAAGAGCCACAAACTATATAGATACTCAGAGCACGCACATGGGTAAAACAACACCAAGGGGACTATATATCTACTTAAGTTAATATGTCATCAACTTAGTCAGAAAGACCTTTTAACAAATGAATAAATTATTTCCCAAGGTAGTGAGTTCTCCAAAAGTCCCTGGAAATTAAAGTGTAGAGATTTTATTACCAACGTCCCAGACATTTTACACTGAGATATTGAACTATGAGATCTTTAAGGTCTCCAGCAACTCCAAGAGTTGATGACTGAAGTACATTAAGATTAATGATTCAGGATACTAGAAATACAATTTTTACTGTTTAATTTTTCACCACCACTCCTAATCACATGAAAGCTGGCTTTCATCCATTTAGGTATACTGAAGCTGCTCTCTTGGCTGACACCAAAGATTTTGTTTAAAATTCAGTCGTTATTTCTCTACTCCATCCTCCTTGACCTTTCTGCTGTGTTGGTTACTACTGATCATCCATTCTTCTTGAAACCCACTTCCCCTAGACATCCCCATTAATATACTGTCCTTGTTCTCCTTCAGTCTTCAATGACTCCTTCCAGATTTCCTTTATTATTTCATCTTCTTATGCTGCTCTCAGTGGTGAAGCCCACCCATGTGCTCACCTTATATTAAATCTTTTTGTCATTCACTCACAAAATTCCTACTATACTGATGGGCTGTTGAATTTTAAAACTTTTAGCCCTGCCCTAATTCACTATATAAGTTTTTGGGTTCTTTGTTTTTGTTTTTGTTTTGATACAGAGTCTCACTCTGTCACCTAGACTGGAGTACAGTGGTGCAATCTCGGCTCACTGCAACCTCTGCCTCCTGAGTTCAAGGGATTCGCCCTGCCTCAGCCTCCCTAGTAGCTGGAATTACAGGCACTGACACCACTCCCGGCTAATTTTTGTATTTTTACTGAAGATGGGGTTTTGCCATGTTGGCCAGGCTGATCTCGAACTCCGAACCTCAGGTGATCTGCCTGCCTTGACCTCCCAAAGTGATGGGATTACAGGTGTGAGCCACCATGCCCAGCCCACCATATGAGATTTAATCATGTATTTTCAACATCTTACTAAAAGATTCTACCAGGTTAGTCTGCCATAATCTCAAATTTTACCTATCCCCAATTAATCATTAATCAAGTCACTTCTTTTTTTTTTTAACTTCCTTTTCTAACAGGGACACTACCACTTATCCAGCAACATTTGGAATAGTTTTTGTCTCAGGTTCCCTCATGCCCTTTCGTGACAACTTTTTGTACTTAGCCTCTTGAATATTTCCCTTCCTCTTCATTTCCCACTTCCACAATCTTATTCAGGCCATTGTTGCTTAGCAAAGCGTCTATGCTTACTTTCCATTTCACAGCTAAGAGAATTTGTTCCTTTCCTACAGGCCACATTTTATGCTTTTAAAAATCAGTCTTGGTCTGAGACAGAAGATATCTAAGACCCTAACCAAACTCTACTCAGAGATTATGTATATTGCATTATCTTGGATACAACTGTGCATGGCTGATGAGTTAGAGCCAGATCAAAGAGGATAATGCTGATGATGGAGATTCAGTCTGACTGCTGAGATGGAGTTTAAAATGTGTGGCACACTGCAGTATTAGACAGGCAGTGGATCAGAGGGTTGGGTATGGGCAATATAAATGGAGATAAGATAAAATACATGTAGCTCAAAGACTGCAAATCAGGGAGGCTGAGCACCAGGTAATGATCCCATCAGCAAAACTGTGATGTAGAACAAAATTCCAAAAACTTGGTGGGAGAAAGATTAGCACAAGTCCAAGTCACAGTGCTGGGAATGTGCAGCAGTGGATGTGTAGTTACCAGCAAAAGAAACATAATTTTTAAAAGAAAGAAAAACAACTTCATGACAAAAGTGGGATTTAAAAAAAGACAGTATTTTGTTTTTTAAAAAAAGAAAAAGAAAAACAAACAAAAAAAAACAGAGATAAAAGGGAGAATTAAGGCTTGGGGAAGGAGCAGAAACCCAGTTTTTAAAACAAAGGTAGAGGCTATAGTAGAGATTGATGGTGTGCCAGTGACTATTGGTTTGGAAAGGATAATAGCTAGTATTAATTATACATTTACTCTATGCTAAATACTACATGTACATTAGCTCATTTCATTTCTCACCACAACCCTATGCATTAGATACTATTCCTATTCCTATTAAGAGGTGATTAAATGAAGCCCAGAGTGTTTCAGGTACTTTGTTCAAAGTCAAAAAGCTTATAAGTGGGCAGATGGTAAATTGGGACTATGGTCTTTCTGACTCCAAAGCCTATTCCCTTAATGACCAAGCTATGCCTGCCAAAAATCTTCTCCCACAGGCAGGATTTCTTTGCGGGTGTGGGGGCGGGGGTGGTCCTGATAGATAAATGAAAGTAAGATCAAAGTAAGGTATCACATGGCCTTACCATTGGGCAGAGAGAGGAGACTGGGTTTCAGAATTCGTTTAGCCTTGTTTCTCTTCTCTCATAAACTTAGAATTCTAAGCCTGTGTCCTAAGAGAAATAATCCACACATCAGGGAAGTATGTAGTGTATTCTTAAGTCTTGTCAAGGCAGAAGTAATCAGAATAGAACCATGTCAGCCCAATACTTAGTTAGAAACTTAGCTTGCCTGGTTCAAAGATCTTCTATGAATTCCCATTGAGTCAACGTCTTACTCAGTTTGGGCTGCTATAACAAAATTCCGGGCCAGGCGCAATGACTCAGGCCTGTAATCCCAGCACTTTGGGAAGCCGAGGTGGGCAGATCACTTGAGGCCAGGAGCTCAAGATCAGCCTGGACATCATGGCAAAACCCAGTCTCTACTAAAAAACATATAAAAATTAGCCAGGCATGGTGGCACACACCTGTGGTCTCAGGTACTCAGGAGGCTGAAGCACGAGAATCACTTCAACCCAGGAGGCGAAGGTTGTGGTGAGCTGAGATCGCACCACTGCACTCCAGCCTGGGAGACAGAGCGAAACTGTCAAAAACAAACAAACAAACCATAAATTGGGTAGTTTACATAAAACAGAAATTTATTTCTCACAGTTCTCACACTAGGAAGTCCAAGATCAAGGTGCTGGCAGATTTGGTGTCTGGTGAGAACCCGCTTCCTCATAGATGACCATCTTCTCACTTTAACCTCATGTGGAAAAAGGGCAAAGGATCTCCCTAGAGTTTCTTTTAAAAAAGTACTCATCTCATTCATGAGGGTAGAGCTTATTACTTCCCATAGCCCTCATCTCCTAGTACCATCACCTTGGGGTTAGGATTTTAACATATAAATCTGGGGGGAGACATAAATTCAGTTCATTGCAGGCAAGAACTTGAAGTTGAATGTTATACCACGGCTGGGTCTTTGAGGTGTAAAGTGGAGTGGCTAGTAATTGAAAGAGGAACTCTCTTTGCAGTTACATTGAATTTTTCATCAAACAGTATTTAAGCAACTACTATGAGCAGGGCTCTGGGTGACATAGATGATGATGACACTACTCTCCACTAATGGACAGACATGAGCATATACATTGCAACAAAGTGTGGTAGATATAAGTAATGGATTGCAAAATTAAGTAAGAAGGTACAGGGAGAATTATCTAACCAAGCCTGAGTGGGTAGAGGAAGCGAGATATTCCAGCTATTATTGCTGTGTAACAAACCATCACCAACTCAGTGGCATTAAACACAGTACCATTGAGTTATACTCATGGCTTTTGCGGGTCAGGAATTTGGACAGTGCGTAATAGGGATTTCTTGATTTTTGTTTCATGGTATTGAAACAGGAAACATTCCCTTATCCCCATCACAGGGCGTGCCATGGGGGTGTGGCTCACTTCTTCAGTGCCCCACTGCTCAAATCTCTTGGGAGAGCATGCAAACAGGCAGGTTGTAGGGCTCTGACCCCACGGCAGTGTCTGGGGTTGAATGATTATAGCTGAAGCCCCAGTGGGCATGTGCTACAGTGTGTGCTTTCAGTTTAGCCATCTGTAGGCGGCTTGTGTTAGTCATCTCAATTAGATCCCCTGCCTTATCACAAGGACAGAGGGCTTTCTGTATCCCAGGGTTTCTTGCCTTGGTGTACCTGAAGAATCAGGTCACATGTGGGCTTGGAGAATGAGTTCAAGGTGTTACTGAGTGGAAGTAGCTCTCAGCAGATGGGGGAGCCAGAAGGGAGATGGAGCGAGAAGGTGATTTTCCCCTGGAGTCGGACCTCTCAGGGCCAGGCTCCCCTCTAACCACCCCAGCCAAACTCCATGTTGATGGCCTTGTGCTCTAACACCAGTGCGTTCTTCTGGATATCCAGCCACTTGTGTTTTCTTCCACCGATGTGTTCCTCTCAACATCCAGCTGCTTGTGTCTCTGCCTGCTAGGGTCTCGGGGTTTTTATAGGATTTTACAGGCACAGGATGGGGGCATGGCAGGCCAGGGTGGTCTCAGGAAATGCAACTTTTGGGCATGAATACAGAAATACCTGTCTTCAGGCATTTCTAGGTCCATGGGCACAGACTCCGGAGGTGGAGCCCTAGCCAGAGATCACACCCTTCCCTTCCCAGCACTTACTCTGCCCCAATTTTGTATCAGTATCTTGTGAATGGTCTAGGAAGGTTTGAAAGATTGAGGATTAGAATCATCTAAGGCTTTTTTCCTTGCATATCTAGCACATAGCTTAAGATTACTTGAAGGCTGGGCTCAATTGTGACTGTTGATTAGAGCACCTGTATTTGGCCTGAACTTTTCACAGAATGGTTTCAGGATTGTAAGAGGGAATCTTCCTATAAAGAACCTCTCAAGAAAGACAATCTCAAGAGGTCCAGGAAGAAGCTTCTTGGACTTTTTGTGACCTCATTTCAGAAGTGAGGTGTCATGCTGTCATTCCACCACTCACTACTGAAGCAATCATAAGCTGTTATAGTAGGTAGCTAGTCAGGCATGAGCAGGGCAGGAGAGGGCTTTGCCTGACCAAGAATGTCAGATGACCATCAGGTGATGGTCAGGCAGTTGTTAAACTGTCTTTCTAAAATAGTTGTTCTCTATAGACAGAAAAAACCTGAAACTGGTGATCCGTAGTTTCTTGATAAGATCTCAGGAGTTGGGTGAGTGAGCTCAAGCACGTGCATCAAGAGGCAAAATGGCAGAGTTTAACTGGTAAATGACCTAGGAGCATTTGGCTGGTAATGGAAGAATGCCTCAAGTGAGCATGCGTACAACTCCAATAAACACACTGTGCATGCTGCCCTCCCAAGCACTAGCAGGCCATTGCACAGGCAGATGGCCCACCCCAAGGGAAGAATCAGGGGAGAAGGGATGCAAGACCCCGGAAGCGTGCCAACATATAAAACCCCAAGTCAAAGGTCACACCATGCACTTGTCCTTTAAGTTGTCCACTTCGCTCTCTTCCTAGTGCACTTTCCTTCTGTTCATTCCTGCTTTAAAGTTTTTAAACAAACTTTCACTCCTGCTCTAAAACTTGCCTCGGCCTCTCTTTCTGCCTTATGCCCCTCAGTCGAATTCTTTCTTCTGAGGAGGCAAGAATTGAGGTTGCCCCAGACCCATATGGATTCGCCACTGATAATTCAGGTAACTTCCACCATTAACAAGCCCATGTGGATTCATGGGGAAGGATATATATCCCATCTCTTGAGAAAAGAAAAATAGCTCACTGAGGCGGGCCGATCATTTGACATCAGGAGTTTGAAACCAGCCTGGCCAAAATGGTGAAACCCTGTTTCTACTAAAAATACAAAAACATTAGCCGGGCATGGTGGTACACCTGTAATCCCAGCTACTGGGGAGGCTGAGGCTGGAGAATCGCTTAAACCTGGGAGAGGGAAGCTGCAGTGAGCAGAGATTGCACCACTGCACTCCAGCCTGGGTGACAGAGTGAGACTCTGTCTCCAAAAAAAAAGAAAAAGAAAAAAAAAGCTCAGAGCAGTGTGAGTCATGTGAGGTTTATAGGCCAAGAGAGATGTGAGTAATGGGGCTTCAGTCATGCTCTTTCTACTGATTCCTGGGAGCTATTGTTTAAAAGTATTTGTTCCTAACTCCGTCCCCCGTTATCTTCATGTTCCTGGAATTCGTGATACAAAGAATAGTGTACAGCTAATCAGTAGCTTATGTTATTTTAATGTAAATTCTCGATAAACATCTCAGGAACTGCCTCTTTTTTCCCTTCGAGAATCCACTTGTAACTGCCTCTAATTGAAGTGTGCATTCAAGGCAACTTGAACCTATGCTTCCAGCTTGCAATCCTCAAGCTTGGTCTAAATAAACTCTTTTACTTATATTAATTTTGCCTCAACTTCTTCCTTTTAGATCGACACTCTGAAAAGACACGTCAAAAAACTTTTTAAAGCTGCCACAGTCTGCCCTCTGGCAACAAATTACTTATATGCCTCCACTTCATAAAACATATTGACCCCTTTAACGCCTGCTAAATGTTTCATCCCATATAAAACAGCATTCAGCTCAGGCTCAAGGTCCAAGATCTCATCATCAGATCTAGGTGTGGATGAGCCTCTTTGGAAGTGATGCACAGGTTTCTCTTGGTCTGAAGACTAGTCACTAAAAGACAAGTTATCTACTCATCACACATCAAATAAACAATGTTGGAAAAGTCCTGAATTTGTAGGGCCCAGTGCAAAATTAACAGGCAGGGCCCTTTCTTCAAATATTATTAAGAATGTGAAGATGGTGACAGCAGAGAACTAAGCTAAGCCCAAAGCCCTTCTTAGGATGGGCCCCTGAGCAATTGCACAGTTCATACACTCATGAGACCAGCTCTCCTTCCCATGCAGAAAGTAAGAAAAGAGGAAAGAAAGAACAGTCACCGGTATCTAGTAATTCTAATACCAGCTGAATCCACATTGCTATTTCTTGGTCTTGCACTCAGAAGACTATCTGGGAGTTGTTTTCTAGGGTTCTAACTAAGCCCTGCCCTCTGGTATTCTATCTCTACTTTCTGAGTCATTCTTCCTTTTCCATATACATAGCCCTTGTTTAAGTAGCTTCCTCAGTCTGATTAGTTTCTCAGTTAAGTAATTTTCTCAGCTTAACTTCTATTGGCAGATATTTGGGGTTCCAAAAGTGTTTTGTTTCTATAAAACTTAGCGCCTAAGTTTTGTTTTGTTTCTATATAACTTAGTGCCTAAGACAGAAGAATTATTTTAAAACTTTGTGGATTTTTAAAAATATATGAAGTTATAGTATAGTCCATTAGACAAAAGTGAGGCCTACAAATGTTTTTTACATAAGCCTTTCTCTACTTTGGGTCTCCAGAAGGCTGCTGTGAGATAATGCCCTTAAGATTCTTAAAAGCCTTAATATTTAAAGGGCAGGATCTGCAAGGCACATCCCAAAAACCCTTAGAAAGTCTTTTGCCTTTTATCTCTCTCAAGGGATCTATAAGGCACCAACTTAATTTTTTTTCTAAGTTCCTAAGAAAGGGTTTTATAGTCACAGCCTTGACCTCATCTCTGACCTGCCCAGAGGCCACATTTTCCTGACTGCACCCTGGATTTGATCTTTGCCCTGAAGACTTTTTTTTTTAAGGTGAATATATATTGTATGGGATGGGGAGAATATGAAGCAGTTTTAATATCAAATTCAGTAAGTCTTGGGTCCTTATATATCTTAATTTCTGCTTGAAACCTGAATTATTTTCTTCCTTTGCTCTTCTTTCTCTATCTGTAACTGATGATATGCAGCTAAAAGAAACTAGTTGACACTTTTAATATTTTGCCAGGAAATTCCCTTAATCACCTCCATTAGTTCCTTAGGTATATTTTCTATTTTCCACATTATAGCAGGTAACAGTTTTGCTAAATTTCCCCCACTGTTCAACAGAATTCTCTTTTCCTCCAATTTTCAGTAACATTTTCTGCTTGCCTTTAAGCCTCACCAACATTCTCCTAGAGACCTGTCAGGCTTCTGCTATCCATTTCTTCTGTAGCCTTCAGCTCCTTCCCATTTACCTACTCTGAAAGCTACTGCCATTAAGTTTTTTTGTTTCAGCGACATTCCATTTCTGATACCCATTTCTGTATTAACGAGGTTTCACTCAGAAAAGTAAAATCAGTGTGAGTGACATTAAACGAGAGATCTGGCATTAGAATTAAAACTTACACAATTCTTGTTGCTGGTAGAAAATCCTTGCAAGACTTTTATCTCTGCATTTAGTGTTGGGTCTGACAAGGCTGCGGATCAGCTAGGCCTAGATTCAGGAAAGAAAGATGGATATAAGATGGAACAGAGCAGTGGCAAACTAAAACCCACAAGGCAAAATAGAATCTATGAGAACAAACTAGACTCCATGAGAAGAAGCTGGAAAGATGCAGGGGATGTGTAGATGCAGCCGATAGCTTTTGCCACAGAGATGTACGTGCACCTGGCATAGGACTTAGAGCAGCTGAAGAAGGAGAGTAGATGAAAGCTGGTAGAACTACAGGCCCAAGTGCTACCCACACCAACAGGTGAGCTAGCAGATCAATGGTAGGGAGGAGCTGCCGCAGTGCCTGCTACCCACACTGACCTCAGGAGCTGCTGCTGCTTCTTTTCCCCCTTCCAAATCTCACACAAATTTCCCTTGTGCTCAACGCTATCTTAGAACAACCCAGGGAAGGGAATTCTAGGAAATATAGTCCAGCTCAGCTAAGTTGGTAGAATACAGAGCTACTACTGAAGACTTCCTGGAAGACATGATATTTGAATTGGATCCTTCACAAATGAGGACTTAGCCAAGCAAAGATGGAAAGGCAAAAAGGGTATCATAATCAAAGACATGCATTCAAAGAATAGCAGGGTAAATTCAGAGAAAAAAACGGACACCGGAATGTCAGCTCAACAGGATAAGAGACTGGATCTGTTTCACTCCAAAGCCTACAACAGAATGCTACACTTAGTAGGTGCCCCATAATTATATGTTGAATAAATAATTATGTAGATTAAACACACTGTCAGAGACAGACAGTGGCAGGATTTGAAATGGCAAATTTGCCATGGACTGAATCATGTAAGATCTTATATATGACTCAAAAAAAAAAAAAAAAAGGTGGGCAAAGGATTGGTGAATTATGGTCTGGTCTAAGAGTGGGTTAAAGCAATGAGAAAACTTTTTCACCAGCCTCAGCGAAAAAAAAAAAAAAAAGTCTTAAACTAAGGCAACAGAGGGAGACTTTGATATTGGCTAGGAAAAGGGTGAGAAAGCTGTGGCTCAAGCTGAGTTTTAACAGAATGTTCCAAAGTGCCTTTAATAAAGAAATTTTCCCAGCAACTGTTCAAACATTTCTTGTCCCATTTAATGGGAATAAAAACAAATCATTTCGATCATTATTTCTGAGAAAATTTGTTACATCTAATGCTGACCACCACCTGAATATATTAAACATTTTCTTCCTACTTTTTGTGGCATTTTTTCTCCCAGTTCTCTCATTTATGAAACAAAACAGATTTCTTTGTCAGTGAAGCATAGTATATTATATAGGTAGAGTGTTTTTTTCTTACACTTGAAATTCATAACTCCTAAGGGGCCATCCAGCTGAATTTGTATTTCCATATGGTTACAGAAAAAATGACCAGCCATTGAGAAAGATAAAGACATTTTCCAGTCAGCCATTAACATCTGAACACATATAGTTTGTTTTATTTGGCACTTGGTCTTTGCTTTTTAAAATCCAAAGCAATGCTAATTTAATAATACAGAAGACAGTTCAATAACAGGAAAACTATTTTGCCCTTACCAGAGCCTCTGCACAATTTAAGATCTTTTCAATTCTCAGTCAAGAAAGCCAGAAATTCCTTTGGTCACAGGAGGAAATGGTTTCTGAATCCTCCCTGGCAAAATACAGGAATTACACCCGCCTATCATGTATTCATGAGGGCCCTGCTAAACCCATTTAGCAACCTACATCAAAATTTACCTTCTGGCCAGGCGCAGTGGCTCATGCCTATAATTCCAGCACTTTGGGAGGCCGAGGCGGGCAGATCACCTGAGGTCAGGAGTTCAAGATCAGCCTGGTTAACATGGCAAAACCCCATCTCTCAAAAAAGAAAAAAATTAGCCGGGCATGGTAGCACATGCCTGTAATCCCAGCTACTCAGGAGGCTGAGGCAGGAGACTCGTTTGAATCTGAGAAGCAGAGGTTGCAGTGAGCTGAGATTGCTCCACTGCATTACAGCCTGGGTGACAGAGGAAGACCCCATCTCAAAAAAATAAAGGAATAAATAAATTTGCGTTCTAAAGCACTTTTGTCTGAGAATACCTACAGGGAAAGATGATCTCTATATACTCTCACAGTTTTTGGCAGAAAAAGAACTTGTGATAAGCACTGGAGGGTGGACTTCTTAGTTCTCCTAGATGTCTTTCCTCTATTTGACAATATCAGGGTTCAGATTTTAGGGCTTCCAGCTTCTCTAAGCAATATGAGCAAGTTTGTGCAAGTGCTAATCCCAGTCATAGCCTTTAGCAAGCACATGGGATTGATGTGATACCAGATCACAGACATTTAATATATTGGCATATTTGTATCAATAGGTTGTTCTCTGGCTTATAAATAAATCACATTTGCCTTCTCTAATTGTCTTCAAAATGTGCTCAAGACTTACTTCCTCCATGAAACTTGAGTTGATCATCCACAACCAATTATCCAATAAGAGCCCAATTCCCACTGTTTCCCATATAGCCTTCTTAGCCTGGAGAGAATCCTTAACCTCCTCCAAAATATGTATGAATGTGTGAGAGAGTGTGTGTGTGTGTGTGTGTGTGTGTGTGTGTGTGTGTGTGTATTTCTGCTACTACTATTTGAAAACATTCATAGTCACTACTCAGCAATATTAACATATATTTATGAAGAGTTTTTAAAGCACAGATAACATTTATTTTCACACTGGTTCATATATTCACCATCATTGGAAATTCACCAGGAAAAATTAGGAAGATTTGAGAGCTGACAGGAAGTGTCAGTGACTTTGTAGCCCAAGATAAAGTGGAGCTACCAGAGGAGGGGATGGGCTCTGGATCGCAGCTTAGGGAAGTCCAGATTGATGTTTACAACTGGCTTGCATCTTCACATCTTCAAGCCTTGGATGGTGATTTCTTCCTCAGCTGTGGTCTGGATTTGGGCATGGTATCAAGGTGAGAGGGTACTTGATGCAGGATAATTTTCACTAATTTAAGAAAGCCCAGAGATAGGATATAAGTTCATGTCTGAATGCCCTCAAGAAAACTTCATATGTGTGTCCAGGGAGTATTCTGGGAGAAAGTGAGAAAGCTTGGAAAGGAAGAGAGCTTGGAGATTTTCCCCAAGGAAATCTGTATAGTGAGTCAAGATAAAAATTCCTTTTATGTTCCTATTTGTTTGTATTCTGCTTCTGTGGGACAAGCAAGAGGCAAAACAAAAATTAAGAAAGATTTTTTACCCCAGCATCAGTCGCCAACCCTTTCAGCATTTAAAACATTCAGCAATGCCACATAATATGTTTCCTGTCCTCAGGGAGCCCATAAAATGTCAGGGGATATGCGAGGTAAAATGAAGTTTGAAGTGTATATCACACTATGGAAGGGAAGCAGGAGGAGCCACGGATTCTAGCTGAATTCTTCCCTGAGATAGCGGAGTGATCATGTGGGAGGTGGCATTTGACTTGAAGATTGCAGTGTGAGTAACTGCCTGACTCAGAAGAGTGGGAGAAGGGCTCTGGACACTTCGGCCTCAGCAGAAGTGTATGGTAAACCACGATTTGTCTCCCCCTTATCCTCGAAGGTAAATGTCAAGTTTTCTAATTCTTTTGAACGTTCTCAACTAGGCTTTATGGGCACACTCAGTATCTTAGAGAATAAAACAGTTGATGGAAACTTGCCCTAACAGTGTTCCAGTCCACGTCCAGAACAGGAGCATTGTGATGGCTTCTTGTCTCACACAAGAAATTTCCTCATAAGAGTGCCACCACACACTCTGGAAACCATCATAGCTACAGAGAAAATGGGTTAAATGCTAGAAAATTTGCCCTCAAAGACTTCTTATCATGTCTTATGAATGTTGCTCAGAAAAGCCCAATCTTGCTTATATATAAAGAAGCCCTAGTGAACCCTCCTATAATATCCCAGTATTTGAGGACCCAAGTCCTTTTAAACACTGCAAACAAGAAATGTGAGATCTCCCTCAACAATTCTGTACTGAACGCTGTAGGTGTTTACCAGCATCTCTCAGCCCTGACCATTTGGGGAGGTGTACCTGCTGCTTCCCTGTACTCCTCAGTCATTGTTGCTATAATCTCAGGCTCATCAGACACACTAGACAGGGTCACATTCAAATTAAGGAACTGTACTCAATCTAAATAAGAAAACAGCAGGACAACTGTCATATAGGTATCTTTAAGTGTGCAATATTTAAAGTTTAGATATCACCCATATGGGTATCTTTCTTGAAAGGAAACTTTTACCTTGTATTCGTCTATAAAATCTGAACAAAATCATATAATAATAACAACATAAAATATTTTGTGATTATTAAAGTATAGGTATATAAATGTTCATATAATTGCCATCTTTAAGAAGATTTTAAAAAGAAGTTTAAGTATATTTTCAGAAATGTTTTTTATCTTTTTTCTTTTTCTTTATTTGTGCTTATTGATGCTTTTTGCAGATTTTGCCTTTGTTTGAATATACTAATGACCATATCTATTTTTTAAATTGTATATAAAGTCTCACAAACCTGTTCTATATTAAAACAGGGAACTGATCTAGGAAGGACGTTGAAAAATCATTTCCACATTCCCCTTAAATGTCCCTTAGCATTGCTGCACAATTAATGTGGTCTCCAGATAGAAATCTGAACTGCACTGGAAACACAGAAGAAACTTGGAGCATTTGTTTTTATAATTTTTAAAAAATACTTTTCTAGTTTAGCTTGGAACATAACACAGGTATGGAATATTGTTAATGTAGACAGATATCTTAAAATAATTTTCCCAAGAAATGGAACACCTTCCTAAGAACAATTTGAACTCTTTCATTTGTTTTAGGTGCCGACACAAAAGAGTATTGGGGGAATCAGCCCCCCATATTTCAACATAGGTTCTTTTCTATTTTCCCTAAGTGTCAGCTGGTCTGAGAAATAAAGAGAAAGAGTACAAAAGAAAGACATTTTAAAGCTGGGTGTCTGGGGGTGACATCACATGTCGGCAGGTTCCATGATGCCCACCTGAGCCACAAAACCAGCAAGTTTTTATTATGGATTTCAAAAGGGGAGGCAATGTATGAATAGAATGTGGGTCACGGAGATCACATGCTTCAAAGGCAATAAAATATCACAAGGCAAATGGGGGCAGAGCAAGATCACAAGGCCAGGGCAAAATTAGAATTACTAATGAGGTTCCATGTCCCGCTGTGCACACATTGTCATTGATAAACATCTTAGCAGGAAACAGGGTTCAAGAGCAGAGAACTGGTCTGACTAGAATTTGCCAGGCTGGAATTTCCTAATCCTAGCAAGCCTGCGGGTGCTGCAGGAGACCAGGGCGTATTTCATCCCTTATCTACAACTGCATAAGACAGACACTCCCAGAGAGGACATTTTAGAGGCTTCCCCCTGGGAGTGCATTCTTTTCCCAGGGCTGTTCCTTGCTGAGAAAAAGAGTTCAGCAATATTTCTCTTATTCACTTTTGCAAGAAGAGAAATATGACTCTGTTCTGCCTGGCCCTGCAGGCAGTCAGACTTTATGGTTATCTCCCTTGTTCCCTGAAAATCGCTGTGATCCTGTTCCTTTTCTAGGTGCCCAGATTTCATATTGTTCAAACACACATGCTGTACAAACAATTTGCGCAGATAATGCAATCATCACAGGATCCTGAGGTGACATACATCCTCAGCTTATGAAGATGACAGGATTAAGAGATTAAAGTAAAGACAGGCATAGGAAATTATAAGAGTTTTGATTGGGGAAGTGATAAATGTCCATGAAATCTTCATAATTTATGTTCTTCTGCCATGGCTTCAGCTGGTCCCTCCATTTGGGGTCCCTGACTTCCCATAACAAAAGAGCAAAGTTATGACCAGAGATAATGATTACTGTGATATTTATTTTTATATAGTTGTACACATATCAGGCATTTTAACAATCATTGGTTGCTATATTTCTGTTTATTCCTGTATTTATAACTTTCTTGTTATATGGGGCAAACTTTTTTAATGCAATATGTGCAAAATAAAGCCTACTCAATGAGAATTTGTTGTTCTGCCCCTTTGTACACCAGCAATAAGCTTTGCATTTTTTAATGAAATGCTTCTTTTTGTTATACTTTATCCATTAAAAGAGGAATTTATTTGAATTGAATCCACAGAACTTCTGCCTTAAAAATATTTTTCCATTTTAACAGTTGAACTATAATTAATTCTCTAAGCCTCCATAAATCTAGGTGAGTAGTCATTCCTTAATTAAGAGGTCACATTTTCCAGACTTGTCAGGAACTCCTACTGAATTTGTGTACTAGCTCTCACAATGTCAACAAAAAAGGAAAACACAACGAAACAAATGTACGATCATCCTTTATTAGGTAAAGAAAGTTTGGAAAAAGATGGTGGGAGAGCTAAAAATATAATCCTAAATTACAGTGTAGATACATTAATTCCACTCTGTTTTCCAAGACATATGAACCTATTGTGGATTGACAGAGGTCAAGATGTAGCAGTTGTAGGCCGGGAGCGGTGGCTCACGCTTGTAATCCCAGCACTTTGGGAGGCCAAGGCGGGCGGATCACAAGGTCAGGAGATCGAGACCACGGTGAAACCCTGTCTCTACTAAAAAAAAAATACAAAAAAAATTAGCCGGGCGTGGTGGCGGGCACCTGTAGTCCCAGCTACTCGGAGAGGCTGAGGCAGGAGAATGGCGTGAACCCGGGAGGCAGAGCTTGCAGTGAGCTGAGATCGCGCCACTGCACTCCAGCCTGGGTGACAGAGCGAGGCTCCGTCTCAAAAAAAAAAAAAAAAAAAAAAAAAAGATGTAGCAGTAATGAAGAATGAAGGCATGTCCCTGGGTAATTAGGCAGAATCTTGTTTGCCTCTTCTTAACTTTTCAGACCACTAAGAACTGCCATGATTTATCTGATCAGTTGAAATCTGCTTTAAAAGGAAGAGCTCGGCTGGGCATGGTGGCTCATGCCTGTAATCCTGGCATTTTGAGAGGCCAAGATGGGCGGATCACTTGAGGCCAGGAGTTCTTGACCAGCCTGGCCAACATGGTGAAACACCATGTCTACTAAAGACTAAAAATTAGACTGGCATGGTGGCCCAAGCCTGCAAACCCAGCTACTATGGAGGCTGAGGTGGGAGAATTGCTTGAACCTTGGAGGCAGATGTTGCAGTGAGCTGAGATTGTGCCACTGTACTCCAGCCTGGGTGACAAAGCAAGACCCCATCTTGAAAAAATAAATAAAGGAGGAGCTAATTCTCTCTCCTAGTGATTCTTGTGTGTGTGTGTGTTCAAAGTGGGAATGAAAATGAGAGTTAACACTTTACCTTGGCCTCAGAAATACCCTAAGAAGTTTACATGTATACATCAATTCATTTAATTCTTTGAGCAATATTTAGATTGGTGCAAAATGAAAGTAATGGCAAAAGCCAGCAATTACTTTTGCACCAACCTAAATATCAGAAAGTTACCATTATTATCTCCATTTTACAGTGGAGACTTAAATGCTTAAGGAATGTGCTCATGATCTTTCAGAAATAGAGAAACCGAAGTTTGAATCTAACTTTAACTGTGTACTTAACCAGTATGCTATAAACTGCCTCCCTGTTTCACAATTCTTCAGTGGAAGCATGGCTGTTTTGAAAGGCCAAGACTGCATTATTGTGGCAAGAGTGAAGGTTTTAAAGGCAACTGTTCAAAGTCAATTTTATTGAGACCTAAGAAACAAAATATGATCACTTTTAAACTTAGATCTATTTTTTTTCCAAAATACTACTTTTGCTATGCACATCAATTTTTCATGTAGATAAATACACTTTTTAATTGAAGATGTATTTTCAACCAATATTGAGCTTCAACCACTGTTCAAATTTTATCTGCCCTTAACTGTAGATTAGCTCAAACTTTGTGTTTGAATAAAAGCCTTGAGTTATTAAAAAAAAATTCCTTAGCCTCTTGAGCAGAAGGAATTTTTAGTACCCCAAAAGTACAGGAGATATATGGGGCCAGGAATTAAATTGTAATGCTTGGTTAGGATCAAGTTCTAAAAGACTCTTGAAAACATATGAGGATATTTTATTCAAAGAGTCTTTCGGAGCTATCCAGGGATTATAAGCAGTGGACCTTATATGCAATTATGCTTCCTACATATGATTATATATAGGCTTAGCTACAAGAATGCATTGACCAGTATGTTGATCACCCTCTTACACCTAGTGTTTAACAGGCAGTGTTATTAAATTTGAAATAATAAATCAATTGATAGCACAGAGAAAGCTCGAAAGAAGAAACAGGGGAGTACATGAGAGATGAAAAAGGCCTGATCTGAATTGGTGGTAGTGAGGAGAAGAGAAAGAAACTAACAAGAAAATCTTTATGGTCGAGGTGAATCATGTTGATTTAGGTTTTTAGACATCTCCTTGTTCATTCTCAGGTTTGCTTTGCCTCTTTCTCTGCCACTGCCTCTCTGCTGTCATGAAAAAGAACACTGAAGTTAAATTCACAGTAACTTCTCTCCTAGTTGCTATATATTAGGTAATGAGGCTATGAATTTTTGTTTGGCCTTAGTTTCCACACCTCTGAGATGAGTTAAAAGTAATACTTAACTGAAAGGATATTTATGAAGCTTGTGATATGTGAAAAAAGTAGAACAAAGCATTCAATGATTTGCTTGATCTGAATATAATTTATTATGAAGGAAGTGCGATTTAAGTTGTAGTCAATACAAAACCCTTGTGAAAATAATCATAACACAGCTATTCTTACATGTGTGTCCATAAAGTACACTTTGTTAAAATTTTAAAGCATAAGAATAACATTAATAGTGTGAGCAAAACATTTATAAGTTCCAAACTGTGAGAATATGAAAAGTTAATCATTTGTGTCACTTTAAAAAGGTAGCTTGATTTATTCAAGCTTAAAATAATTAGTGAGGCAAAACTAAAAAAAAAAAAAAAAAAAAAAAAAAAAAAAAAAAAAAAAAAAAAAACTATTCCAAAATTCATATGGAACCAAAAAAGATCCCAAATAGCCAAAGCAATCCTGATCAAAAAGAGCAAAACCAGAGACATCAAAATACCGGACTTCAAACTATACTACAGAGCCACAGTAACCAAACAGTATGGTACTGGTATAAAAACAGACACATAGACCAATGGAACAGGATAGAGAACTCAGAAATAAAGCCACACACCTACAACCATCTGATCTTCAATGAAGGTGGCAATAACAAGCAATGAGGAAAGGACTCCCTATTCAATAAATGGTGCTGGGATAACTGGCTAGCCATATGCAGAAGACTGAAACTGGACCCACACCTTTTACCTTATATAAAACTTAACTCAAGATGGATTAAAGACTTAAATGTAAGACCTAACTATAAAAAATTCCTAGAAGAAAATCTAGAAAATACCATTCTGGACATTGGCTTTGACAAATAATTTATGACTAAGTTCCAAAAAGCAATTGCAACAAAAACAAACATTGACAACATGGGACCTCATTAAATTAAAGAGCTTCTGCACAGCAAAGGAAACTATTAACAGCATAAACAGGCAACCTATAGAGTGGGAGAAAATATTCACAAACTGTATTTGACAAAGGTCTAATATTTAGAAACTATAAGGAACCTAATTCAACAAGCAAAAAGTGAATAACCCCATTAAAAAATGGACAAAGGACATGAGCAGATACTTCTTAACAGAAGACACATATGCAATCAATAAAGACATTAAAAAGTCTCAATATCACTAATCATTAGAGAAATGCAAATCAAAACCACAATGAGATACTATCTCCTACCAGTCAAAAATTAACAGATGTTGGTGAGGTTGCAGAGAAAAGGGAACACTTATACATGTTGGCAGGAATGTAAATTAGTTCAGCCACTGTGGAAAGTCATTTGGAGATTTCTTAAAAGAACTTAAAACTATCATTCAACCCAGAAATCCCATTACTGGGTATATACCCAATAGAAAATAAGTCATCCTACCAAAAGACACATGCACTTGAATGTTCATTGCAGCATTATTCACATTAGCAAAGACATGGAAGCAACCTAGATGCCCATCAACCATGGACTGCATAAATATGGTACATGTATACCATGGAATACCATGCAGCCATAAAAAAGGATGAAATCATGTCCTTTGCAGGCCACTACACAAGGCAAATTAAGTCAGAAAATGAAAACCAAAGACTAAGTGGGAGCTAAATACTGAGTACACACAGACACAAAGATGAGAACAGTAGATATTAGGAACTACTAGATGGAGGATGGTGGGAAAGAGGCAACAGTCGAAAAACTATCTGGTACTATGCTCACTACCTGGGTGACAGAAGTATCCCTACACCAAACCTCAGCAACATGCAATTTACCCATGTAACAAACCCGCACATGTACCCTCTGAACCTAAAATAAAAGAAAAAGCAATGAAAACAACAACAACTACAACAACAAATTAGTGAGGTGATTAGAAGTACAGGCTTTAGATCACGATGGGCCTAGTTTTGTCATTAGTAGAATATAATTAGTGGAGCAATAGCAATTTCACATGGTTACTGTACAGATTAAAAATATATGCTTTATTGAGATATAACAAATGCTCAATGCTACTATTTTAGACCTGAAGTTAATATATATTATCTTTTCAAAATCATTATCAATTTTTAGAATCCTAGCTGATAAATTTTTGAATATTTATTTACCTAAAGTGACTTACAGATGACTCCACATAACATTGTCTATAGAACTATGGTACCAATGCACAGGTGTTTTGTTTCATATGAATGTATCTTCTGAGCCTAGGTCATTACTGATGGAGTTCCTATTACCAGTTATGTCAGCTTTGACATAGTCCAAAGGGCATATATAGAAGCATCTCAAAAATAGTTTTATTATCCTAAAGCTTTGTCGGTTGTAAGTTTAGTTTCTGTGTTCCTTCTATACTATTTTTTGAAATGTTTATATTTTTTACCAGAAGACTTTTGTTTCTCAAAAACATAAACTCTATTTCTATAAACTAAATTAAAATATATAAAAATCATGAAATTCTAGCTCTAAACATGGACATTATTCTTATGTTTTAAATCATTCATAAAATTTTTATATGACCAGAATGGCCCACAAAAGATAAATCCATAACTACTTTCTGTATTTTGTCTGTTATCACTTGAGATAAAATATTGCAGCTTTTGTATTTCTTTTCTTAGAATATATCCATACCACACATTAGTAGGGAATCTTGTTTGAGGAATTCTTTCCCAAATTTAAGTTTTGGCTAACAAAGGAGTACAACGGATGACATTGTTATGCTTTACATTAGTGATTCTCTATCCAGGCCATATAGTAACATCATCTGAGAACTTGTAAGATACACTTCTTCCAGCAGAACCATCCAACGCCAATTTAAATCTGAATTCGAGGGGTGGGTTCCAAACATGGAATTTTTTCTTATCCTAGTTTCCCAGATGGTTCTGATTTACAGAGAAAAAGCCACTGCTTTACACTTGAGAACCCTCAAAAACATGACTAATCTTTTTTATTTCAGATTTTAGACAATGCTACACCTACACATGTTTAAGTCCTCCCATTTTCAGTTGTTTCCCTGACCTTTGACTCTTACACATTTTGTTTGTTTGCTACAGGTTTGCTGCATATGGTTGGCACACTGTGCACTGGACAATGGAATGTGGCTGATCAGGCACTGGGAGAGATGGAAATCCAACTCCCTGAAGGCTCACAACCGTGCAATCTACCATTCCCCTCATGAACGGATGCCCTTGTCCTACTTACTGCATGGACTAGCTGCAGTTCTGTGAATATAAATACTAATTTGTGAGTTTGTTTTGTTTTCTAGTGACCTTTTTTTTTTTTCAAAAATTCAATTTCTAACCAAACTGTGCATGTAGAAACAAACAGAAATAATCAATTAGGTCAATAAGAATTTGTTTATTTGGTTTTATGGTTTTTTTCTCTACCAGTTGAATTCCTTTATTAATAAAGGAATTTACAACTTGTAGTTCAAGAAATAATTGTAAAATATCAGAAAGAGCATTGGACTAGGAAATAGAAATTCAATCACTAGTTACTGGCCTTGTGATCGTGTACAAATCACTTGAGTCTCTAAGCCTTAATTTCCCCAACTTTGAAATGAAAGAAAAATGTAAGTTATCTGGCCATTCACAGGATTATTATTAGAAAAAAAAGTGTTTCCGGCCATTCACAGGATTATTAGTAAGAAAGTGTTTCTGAATATCCTTTTTTTTTTTTTTTAACTGGTTCTTACTCTGTCACCCAGGCTGGAGTTCGGTGGTGTGATCTCAGCTTACTGCAAGCTCTGCCTCCCGGGTTTACTCCATTCTCCTGCCTCAGCCTCCTGAGTAGCTGGGACTACAGGCGCCCACCACCACTCCCGGCTAATTTTTTGTATTTTTGGTAGACAGGGGGTTTCACCGTGTTAGCCAGGATGGTCTTGATCGCCTAACCTCGTAATCCGCCTGCCTCAGCCTCCCAAAGTGCTGGGATTACAGGCGTGAGCCACCACACTGGGCCTCTGAATATCTTTTATAAAATACAGCTATGTTCTTGAAAGTCCCCTGCTCAAAAGGCCTTCAATGGCTCCCAGTTGCATGTGAACTGAGCTTGGCTGACAAGGATAATTACCAGGAGACGGTAAGTTTTTCTACCTCACCCCTCAGAGATTTCAATTCTAATTTAGTGGGGCTCTGATGAGACCAAGAAATTCATATTACTGAAAGCACACTTGAAGATTTTGAGTATTAACCAGATTTAGACAGTATTCAACTATAGAACATAAAAGTGAGGATGAGGTGTAAGGAAGAACAAGGCTGGGGCATTATAGAAACTGAAAGCCCTTTGCAAGTCACCCTCACTTCCAGACCCCACCCCAAATTGCTGCTTTCAGGAACGATTCAGGATTAATAAATCTCAGTTGAGACCCAGAGATGTATCATTTGGAAAAGCATTCCTCATTATTTTAATTACTCCTTCCTTCTGCAACCTGGTTAGGCACCATTGCTTTAGTGTATAATTGTTTAATAAAGCTTTATTCCAAATCATGTCATTCAAGGTCATCTGTGATTGGCAATGACCTGTCTTCCCAAGTTTATCTTCCACTACTAATCCTCATATACGCCACAGTCCAGCTAAACCCAACTAAATTCATTTTCCTGAACAGAGCCTAAATGTTCCAACCTCTTTGTCTTTGTACATTCCTTCCTATAGATTGCCCTTCCATCTTTACATGGGTTTAGATTTTTGAGTTCGAAGTTCACAGAATTGATGGGGGAGGGGTTAAAGCAAGCCTTTTTAAGAAAATGTATATAAAATTAGGTACAACAGTAATTATATATTTAGAAGGGATCCATACAGGTGAGAAGTTCTAAAGCTTAACTTCATTAACTTTAAAGTAAATACATTTTTAATTGTTTTGAAACTGTATGGACCATTTCAGACCTAGCTATAAAGCTCCCTCCCAGCAGGCACTTTATCTGATCCTCCTTAACATATTCTACAATGTGTATTGGTTTCTCTCTTCTGGAATTTACCATATCTATTCTTGTAGAATGTTGTAGTTGTGCAGGGTAGTATCATGAAGGATTAACCAATAACACTTTTTTACAACTCCTTGAACCTTGTGGCTCTTCCCACCAGTTCAGAAAGCTGACATAATGCACAGTTATAGCTATGAGAAGTGTTCTACAGCACATTACAAAAAATCTGGAAACAATTCTTGGCTTTTTAATTTAGCCATTCTTATATAAGGACTGCCAGAAATAACTTAACTGTACAGAGAAGTGACTACAAACCAGACACATATGCTCCATTCAGTCCAAACTAAATGAATCCCCAACTTAATCCCCCTTATCAGATTCCATCTCACACTGCTGATAAGACAGGCAATAGAAATGAAAAAGCACTGATATGGTTAGGCTTTGTGTCCTCACCCAAATCTCATCTTGAATTATAATTCCGATAATCCCCATGTGTCGAAGGAGAGACCAGGTGGAGGTAATTTGATCAAGGGGGTGGTTTCCCCCATGCTGCTCTTATAATAGTGAGTAACTTCTCACGAGATCTGATGGTTTTATAAGTGTTTCGTAATTCCTCCTGCATTCATTATCCCTCTTGCAGCCTTGTGAAGGAGGTGCCTTGTTTCCCCTTTGCCTTCCGCCATGATTGTAAGTTTCCTGAGGCCTCTGCAACCATGCTGAACTGTGAGCCAATTATATCTCTTTCCTTTATAAATTACTCAGCCTCATGCGGTGTATTAGTTCGTTTTCTCACTGCTGATAAAGAGATACCTGAGACTGGGCAATTTACAAAAGAAAGAGGTTTAATTGGACTTACAGTTCCACATGGCTGGAGAAGCCTCATAATCATGGTAGAAGGCACAGAGGGGCAAGTCACATCTTACATGGATGGCAGCAGGCGAGAGAGAGAGAGTTTATGTAGGGGAACTCCTCTTTTTAGAACCATCTGATCTCATGAGACTTATTCACTATCATGAGAACAACATGGGAAAGACTTGACCCCATGGTTCAATTACCTCCCACCAGATCTCTCTCATAAGACGTGGGAATTCAAGATGAGATTTGGGTGGGGACACAGCCAAACCATATCATTCTGCCCCTGGTCCCATCTAAATCTCATGTCCTCACATTTCAAAACCAATTATGCCTTCCCAACACTCTTCTAAAGTCTTTTTTTGTTGTTGTTGAGACTGAGTCTCACTCTGTCACCCAGGCTTGAGTGCAGTGGCACGATCTCGGCTCACTGCAAGCTCCGCCTCCCAGGTTCATGCCATTCTCCTGCCTCAGCCTCCTGAGTAGCTGGGACTACAGGCACCCGCCACCACACCCAGCTAATTTTTTGTATTTTTAGTAGAGACAGGGTTTCACTGCGTTAGCCAGGATGGTCTCGATCTCCTGAACTCGTGATCCACCCACCTCAGCCTCCCAAAGTGCTGGGATTACAGGCATGAGCCACTGCCCCCGGCCTAAAGTCTTAATTCATTTCAGCATTAACTCAAAAGTTCACAGTCCAACGTCTCACTTGAGACAAGGCAAGTCCCTTCCACCTATGAGCCTGTAAAATCAAAAGCAAGTTAGTTACTTCCTAGATACAATGACGGTACAGGCATTTGGTAAAAAGAGCCATTCCAAGTGGGAAAAATTGGCCAAAACAAAGGGGCTACAATGCAAGTTCGAAATCCAGAGGGGCAGTCAAATCTTAAACCTCCAAAATGATCTCCTTTGACTCCATGTCTCACATTTAGGTCATGCTGATGCAAGAGATGGGTTCCCATGGTCTTGAGCAGCTCTGCCCCTGTGGCTTTGCAGGGTACAGCCTCCCTCCTGGCTGCTTTCATGGGCTGGCAATGAGTTTCTGTGACTTTTCCAGGCACACAGTACAAGCTGTCACTGGATCTACCATTCTAGGTTCCGGAGGACAGTGGCCCTCTTCTCACAGTTGCACTAGGCAGTGCCCCAGTAGGGACTCTGTGTGGGGGCTCTGACCCCACATTTCCCTTCCACACTGCCATAGCAGATGTTCTCCATGAAGGCCCCACCCCTGCAGCTAACTTCTGCCTGGGCATCCAGGCATTTCCATACATCTTCTGAAAAATGGGCAGAGGTTCACAAACCCCAGTACTTGACTTCTGTGCACCCCCAGGCTCAACACCATGTGGAAGCTACCAAGGTTTGGGATTTGCACTATCTGACCATGGCCCTAGCTGTACATTGGCCCCTTCCAACCATGGCTAGAGTGGCTGGCACACAGGGCACCAAGTTCCTAGGCTGCATACAAAATGGCGACCCTGGGCCCAGCCCAAGAAAACACTTTTTCCTCCTAGGCCTCCTGGCCTGTGATGGGAGGGGCTGCTGTGAAGACCTCTGACATGCCCTGGAGATAGTTTCCCCATTGTCTTGGGAATTAACATTCGACCCCTCGTTACTTCCACAAATTTTTGCAGCCAGCTTGAATTTCTCCTCAGAAAATGTGATTGTCTTTTCTATCACATTGTCAGGCTGCAAATTTTCCAAACTTTTATGCTCTGCTTCCTTTATAAAATTGAATGCCTTTAACAGCACCCAAGTCACCTCTTGAATACTTTGCTGCTTAGAAGGTTCTTCTGCCAGATACCCTAAATCATCTCTTTCAAGTTCAAAGTTCCACAAGTCTCTAGGTTAGGGGAAAAATGCTGCCAGTCCCTTTGCTAAAACATAACAAGAATCACCTCTGCTCCAGTTCCCAACAAGTTCCTCATTTCCATCTGAGAGCACCTCAGCCTGGACTTTATTGTCTATATTGCTATCAACATTTTCACCAAAGCCATTTAACAAGTCTCTATGGAGTTCCAAACTTTCCCAGATTTTCCTGTCTTCTTCTAAGCCCTCCAAACTGATCCAACCTCTGCCTGTTACGCAGTTCCAAAGTCACATCCATATTTTTTGTTATGTTTTTAGCAACACCCCACTCTCCTGGTTATCAATTTACTGTATTAGTTCATTTTCCCACTGCTAATAAAGACATACCCAAGACTGGGCAATTTACAAAAGAAAGAGGTTTAACTGGACTTATAGTTCCACATGGCTGGGGAAGCTTCACAATCATGGCAGAAGTCAAGGAGGAGCAAGTCATGTCTTACACGGATTGCAGCAGGCAAAGAGAGAGAGAGCTTGTTCAGGAGAATTCCCTCTTTTTAAAACCATCAGATCTCATGAGACTTATTCCTATTATGAGAACAGCACAGGAAAGACTTGCCCCCATGATTCAATTACTTTCCACCAGGTTCCTCCCACAACATGTGGGAATTCAAGATGAGATTTTGGTGGGGACACAGCAAAACCATATCAGGTAGTTCTTTATAGCAGTGTGAGAATGAATTAATACAAGCACAACTCAAAATCTTACCCCCTCCCCCTATTTCACAACTCATCCTTTTACCACTAGTCCTCTACCATCTGAGCTATTGTTTCTGTCCCCCCACCAGATCATAGATCTTACCCCCCTCAGGACCTCCAGACTGGCTTTACTTTGTTCTTTGGCTCCAGATATCTGTCTTATTTCTAAGAAATCTCAGGGTTCGAGTCAGTGGAGGAAGCCATAGTCCATCCTGTCAGTAACTCTTATTTTTTCATTTATTTATTTATTTATTTTTAGACAGACTTTTGCTCTTGTCGCCCAGGTTGGAGTGCAATTGGCACGATCTCGGCTCACTGCAACCTCTGCCTTCCGGGTTCAAGCGATTCTCCTGCCTCAGCCTCCTGAGTAGCTGGGATTACACTCATGCACCACCATGCCTGGCTAATTTTTGTATTTTTAGTAGAGACGGGGTTTCTCCATGTTGGTCAGGCTGGTCTCAAACTCCCAACTCAGGTGATCCACCCGTATCAGCCTCCCAAAGTGCTGGGATTACCGGTGTGAGCCATGGCGCATCCAGCCTATTTTTTTTTCATCTTTTAAGACCAAGTGAAATGCCACTGCTTCTTCAAAGCTTTTAGGAAATTTATTTATTTATTTTTCTTGGTTGACTTTTTTCGTAGTTTTTATTCCCATTCCATTCCAAGCTCTCCAGATCATTTTTGCTCTCCTTCCTCAGGGAGGATTAAGTTGCCAGGACCCAAGCAGTAGTTAGTCAAAAATACTATCTTTCTTGGATTTTAAGGAATTACGTGTTGATCACAAACTCAGATATCTACATGAGCCATGCAAGTAATCAGGGTGAAGGAGTATCAGTGTACCTTCTAACTGGCAAGCGTACACCCTCATTAAAGAACACAGCTCCAAACAATGGTGATCACATGGGCATGCCACATTTCCAGATTTTTGAAAAGAAGGTAAAAATCTGTATTTAATGGCAAATCTCCTGAATTTTAAACAGAAAATCAAATACATGCTGATGAAAAGCAAACCTGTATGCTAATTGAAGCCCACAATCCACCAGTTTGGAACCTTTTTCCTAAATGCCTACCAGAGAATTATGCTGAAATGATTGGTCATGGCTAGTAGCAATCACAGAAGAAAAATTTACCTGAGAGGTAAACTGGGCAGAAAATGTGGATTGATTATACAATAGCTGAGATCTTCATGCCTTTCTCTGGAGTGGTGTGTACCAGGGCCCCTACCCTTGGCAAAATTAATTTTCTATGGCTACTGTAAAAATTGTTCTGAATAAATAGGAAATAATGCAATGTCAAAGAAATACAGTGTCAAGAACAACACACTAACTACTCTACATCCAATTTTACCACAGTGTTGGTGCTTAAAACAACACAAATTCATTCTCTTATCATTTTGGCAGCCAGAGGTCTGACAACAGTTTCACTAGGTTAGAGTCAAGGTGTTTGCTGCACTAGTTCTTTCTGGAGTCTCTAGGAGAGAATGTGTTTCCCTGTCTTGTCTAGCTTCTGGAGCCTGCCTGCACTCCTTTGTTCATGACTCCTCTCTGGAGTCACTCCAAATTCTTTCTTCCATTATCACATCTGCTACTTCCTTCTTTGATTTGCTTATCACTCTCTTCTATGTACCCTTGTGATTACACTGACAGCCCATCTGGATAATAAGGATAATGTCCCCATGTCCAAATCCATAACTTAATCACATCTGCAAGTTCACTTTGTCACATTAGGTGACACAGGCTCCAGGGACTGGGATGTACGTATCTTTCAAAGGGCCCTTTTTCAGCTTACCTCGAAGCACCGAATTGCCAAATAAAGTATTATGTGGGTTTGGACAATGATAGATAATACCTGCTCCCCTTTTACAAGTAGCAAAGAAGCCTACTGAAGTTTTCTGTAACCCTAATGAAAGAAACTGACCACCTAATAACAAGTGAGATAGGATTTTCCTTCAGTCCGCAGGGAGAAAGGCTGGAGAAGCATTTAACTTAATTTAAAATGTGACACTTCCTTGCCTTTGTGAAGTAAGATACATATCTACCACAGGAATTCTGACTTCCTCGAAGGGAACTTTCCTCTCCTCTGTATTCACTTGAAACCAGCTCCATAGTCTACATACTCTACTGTAAAGCTTGCTACATTTACTAAAATTGTGTTTATTTGTGTGTCTGTGTCCTGGACTAAAAGAGTTATTTTTCTGTTAAAAACCATTCCCCACGGCCAGGTATATTACATAAATATTAAACTGTATCAATAAGGAAATAAATAAGTTGCAAGGTAAGAGTATTGAAAAATGCTCTAAACACTGTGTTTTGATTTTTCATTTTTATACTTTACTAAAAAAAATAAGTGGAGAGGAAGATTGAAGGGCAAAAAACAGTTATTGAGGAGCCTGTCTTTATTTCACCTTCAAAACAACCTTCCAGAAGGGTTATTTGAATTTTTACAGATTAGAAAATTAGGTAATTTATCCAAAACTATTTAGGGACTAAGTAGTAAAATTGGATGTAGAGTAGTTATTGTGTTGTTCTTGACACCGTATTTCTTTGACATTGCATTATTTCCTATTTATTTAGAACATCATATTTATGTAGAATTTGTTCATCAGATCTTTTTTTCTAGTTTCCCACGGATTAGTCAAATTATCACTCTGTTTGCTGAAAATAGTACATGCTCCTTCTCCCTCCTGCTTTTTTCCCTTCCTCCAACTCCCACTGCCCCTTCAGGGATGAGGCACAGTTACTTCCTGGGGCCAAATGGAATCCTGCTGTGCGTGAACACAGGAAAGAAGCTGTGCTTCTTCCTTTCCTCACTCCCTCCCCTGAATAAATCCTGGCTGCTCCGGCAGTGTTTATTCAGGCAAGCGTTTCCATCCCACAGGGGAGAAAACCAGGCTCATTAAATCCTGAATAGTACTTAGTATTGCTTGGATAAATTTTTTAAAAAGAGGATTTAGTTTTGAATATTAGAAAAAAAATGTGTGAACTGGCACATGAAATGATTTCCTCAGGGAAGTGTTGAAATCCATAAAATTTAAGTTACAAATTTTAGGAGATACGCCAAACAGGTAGACGCTGACCGAAAAATGAAGTACATCTCGAAATAAGATCCATTCCCATCTCCAGTGATTTTATAATTCATCCCTTATTTCTGACTTTAAAGTATGTATTTGAGTCATTTTCTCCACCAGAGATTCTTGTTACAATTGCAAGTTCACCCTGATTTCCAGCCTGTTTTCTCATGTAAAGACAGCAAGCTTCCTTGCAATGCAGGGATGAGATTGAACTCTCACTGAAATGTTCAATGCCTATTGTTATAATTACTTCATTTCAAAATAATATGCTTTTCGTTATCTTTTAAATAACCAAGATATCAAATACAGTCCACTAGCTGTCACAGAGCTACATTAGTGAAACAAATGCACAAAATCACCTTGACAAATCTCAACAATACCCCATATATATATATATATATATATATTTTTTTTTTTTTTGCTGAAGTGAAGTTGCGTGAACACGGCTCACTGCAGGGCCAACCTCCTGGGCTCAAGCGACCTTCCAGCCTCAGCCTCCTGAGTATCTGGGACTACAGGCACACATCATCACCCTTGGCAAATTTTTTTTAATTATTATTTTTTGTAGAGACAGGGTCTCACTATATTGCCCAGGGTGGTCTGTAACTCTTGGGCTCAAATGATCCTCCTACCTCAGTCTCCCAAAGTGCTGGGATTATAGGCTTAACCACTGTGCCTAGTCAATCCTTTGCTTTTAACTACTGAAAGGAGTTGGTAGTAAACAGCAATTATTTAAACAAGATTTTGTTCGGATTTCTAACCTTTATAAATTAAAATTTCTAAGAAACTTTCCTCCTAGAGTTTTCTTTAAAGTCTATTAAAAAAAAAAAAAATTGTAAGAACAAATATGTTTTAGGGGGTCTTCTTTTTCTTTAATACTTTTTTATTTTGTTTATAGTCTTATGTATGTCATTCCATCTGAAGATGATTTATCATAGGTGTAGTCACTCCTGATTTTGGAGTTTTTATTCGTCATGTAATTTTTAAGTAGCTTTTAATTCATCTTCATAATACTTGAAGAATTCTCAAACAGGACTTATCTTCCAGAAAGACTTATGGCCTAAATGGAATTAAATAGTTAAAAATTAAAGTCTGTGATAATTTTTTTTATTATGAATGCTATCAATTGCTTAATGTTTAAATGATATGTAGGTTATAAATATATAAACAATTACATGAATATTATTATTATATTATAACCTTATCTGTGTTTTTCTGCCTCAAATTATTATTTAATATTTAGAAACGTGCTGGTTCAAAATGTTTTAATAAAATGTTGAGCTAATAATCCTGTGATAATTATATTAAGTGTCAATGCTTTTCCCTCTTTTAACTATTTTGAAGTTTCTTCACAACTGTTTCTATACATAGAGCTAGAATTTTTCATAATCTTGAAATACTAGGTACAATTTACATTCTGTATGACTGATAAAATTTTACCATATGAAGCACAAAAGAAAATTTCACTCCACATTACATCTAGAATGTTAACCACTATTTAAAAGTGAATATTAACATATTGAAAATTAATGTAAATGGCACACAGTCATCTTAATATCAGTGCTACCTTGCTTTTAGGTATGTTGTTAGCCTGTGCAATCACATTAATATCAATGATGCACAAATTCAAGGTTACCAGGAAAATATTATTGAAGTTGGCATTTGGTTATTTTTGGCTTTCCAAAAGCTGAAATTGCACCTGAAAAGCAGATTTTGGCCAGAGAGCAGATAGCAGAACATTGAGGCCAAATCCAAAATTGGATGCAACCGAAGTAATTTTATTAATCAATAAGAAGAGGTAGTCAACATAATGGAAATTCTCACGTATAAAACTACTGAAAAAATGTTAAATGTTACTAGTTTGGAATGCAGAATAATAACATGTTTTACTGGCTTTATAATGGATACAACCTAAGTTTAATGACGTCCTTTTGTTTAGAGACAGAGTCTGGCTCTGTCACTCAAGCTGAAGGCACCATCGTAGCTCACTGTATCCTTGAACTACTGGGCTTAAGTGATCCTTCTGCAGCAGCCTCTCAAGTAGCTAAGACTACAGGCACATGCCACTGTACCTGCTAATTTTTTGTAGATACAGGTTATCACTTTATTGCTCAGCCGGTTCTCAAACTCCTGGCTTCAAGCAATTCTCCTGCTTTGGCCTCCCAAAGTCTATGATTACAGGCGTGAGCCACCTTGCTCAGCTAATGATGTCACATTTTACTAATAGTTCAAAAATGCTATTAAAATACAAATTATGGAAATCAACTGCTCCCTTTATTTTGCAGCTTTTTAAAATAATGTTCTTCAAATTCAACCTCACTTCAAGCATTCCAGTGTTCATGTAACAAAACAAGTAACAAAAGTTATCAGAAGAAAATAGATATTCTTATTGGGGAGAAGGAGCACTGGTAATTTCAACGCTCAAATATGTGTGTGTTGCCTACATACAGCAGATTCCCCAGCAATTAAAAATGGCCACTCAAAATGTCAGTAAACCAAGACATCTGTGTTTACGTAGTAAAACAAATTGGACTTCATAAGAGCCATGATAAAAAAAGGATATGTATCATATCTATTGTGAATACAATCCTGATGCCCTGGAGTTGCTTTTACTGACTCACAAAAGCCAGTTGTTAAAAATCAGGAATTATGTGAGAAGCTGTTGAGGCACTGGTGACTTCAAATCAGCCACGGTGGGAATATATATACCATGATAACTGGAAAATCAGAGCTTCTTTTTTTTGTTCTTTTTGTAGTGGTGGTGATGTTCTAGTTTTCCTTTCCCACAAGCCATTTTACCAGCACACCCTTAACTACAACCTAAGCATTCAATTCAAACATTTAAAAAACTAGGCATAAACTTGATCTTGGGTCATATTTTCACAATTATAGAAAATTTATAGATGCCAATTTATATTTCATTTTTCTTTATTTTTGTATCCACAATTTGTTCTCTTTGCCCCTCAAAAGAAAATGCTAGTAGCTTTTCTGCTTTTAAGTATGAATTTCGTGGGATTTTTCATGCTACAGCAAAGGCGAAAAACAATTTTTGATCAAAAGAAAAACATTTTAATGCTCAATACAACAGATGTTCAAAGACAGCTTTGGAGTAAACATCAGTACCATCTGGATGACCTGCCACCATATGCAGATGGGAAATTGCTACTTAATGGTTTCTGTGAGAAGGACAGTGTAAAATATTATAGTATTTAAAATTAAATGATGTTTGCATACCCAAAGTTGATATCATTTTCAGATGTTTCAATTCACTGGTTATTATGATTCATTCCAGACATTACTTGAAAAGAAATAGAAGTAAATTTTTTATAATAGAGTAAAAGTTTATTAGTTACTGAAATTGATCATAAAGCCACATATAATTTTATCTTTTTTTTAAAAAAAGATATAATGTGTAAGTATGTATGTCTAGGACAAACAAAACAAGAAAGACCCCATCAAGATCTCTAATGAAATGCATTATTTATGTAAACTGTTTCATAGTTTTCACAAAAATAGCCCCTTGATCTGGGTTCTGAAGGTTGTAAAGAAAAAAATAATTATTATAATCGCAGTGAGAAAATTCTCTATTTTAGTGTTCAGTAGTCCCTTTTACCACTTTTTATTTCTTATTTATTTTTCCATCTAACAAGAAATAGATTCTTAATGATGAGGAAGAATTTTTAAAATTGGAGGAATCTTACTGAGACTGTGAGACCACAAAGCATAACAAGGTATGCAGCAACAAATATAAACAAACTTGTCATCTAACATTTAGATTTTCAGCCAGAGCTGTTCTTTTATTTCTTTTTTATTTCTTTCTCCTTCTTTTTTATTTTCTTTTCTTTCTTTTTTTTTTTTTTTTGAGACAGGATCTCGCTCTGTCACTCAGGCTGGCGTGCAGTGGTGTGATTACAGCTCACTACAGCCTCGACCTCCCAGGCTCAAGGGATCCTCCTTATTCAGCCTCCCAAGTAGCTGGGACTACAAACTCATGCCACCACAACCAGCTTACTTTTAAATATTTTGTAGAGATGGGGTCTTGCCATGTTGCCCAGGCTGGTCTCGATCAAGCGATCACCCACCTCTGCCTCCAAAAGTGCTGGGATTGTACGTGTGTGCCACTGTGTCTGGTCCTAGATCTGTTCTAATCTGTATGGAGCTCTATCAACTCTTATTCAATAACTATTTGAAAGATAAAGAACAATGAAAAATGGCAAATCTTAATTATTTGCATATGTGATTATAAAAAAATAAAGCTGTTTACAGAAAGTAGTGAATCAATTACATTGTTAGTAGTTTCCAAATGATGATGAGCATTCAAAAACATCCAATCTCTGAACAATTGTTTCTCTATTAGTGCAAGAAATGACATCTCTGGCAATTTAAAAATGAACTTGACATACTTTGTAATATATAATTAATATGTTGTCAATATGTATATGTAATATATGTGATATGCAGTGAGTATGTGTGCACATATGTACAAAACAACCATAAAGTCACCATACTTAAGCTTTCTCTAAATTATTAGCATTTGAGAGACGATTCCATATAAGGGGTCCTCAGGCACCTCCCCTCCCTAATTCTTTACACATAGTAGTCTTTCAATAATCATTTTATGAAAGAAGGAAGCAATGAATAAACAGTGAATGAAAACCTATTCAAGGTTTGATTTTTACCATTAAAAACACAACGACACACACAAACTCTGTATTACAAATTTTCCATACTATTTCATGTTTTAAAATGTGTCTCTAACTCAAAGATAGCATCAATCGCTGCATACACAAAGCTGAATAACCAAAAAGTAGTCTGTAGAAAAAAATGATTCATTATGTTGTGCTTCGGTACCCTTACTTTAAAAAGTATCTTACTCACAATTAGTTCCACTTACAGCTAAGGCATCTAAAATACTATCTCTCAGTGTCCTGGCCTCTAACCATTGTGAGAGAAGATAGGTAAACTACTCTTTTGCTGAAAAAATGTTATCCTCTATGGGATGAAAGAAATAGTGTTCGAACTCGAACAGTGCTTTCCTGTAAAGCCTGTGAAAACACTTTATGTCCTATAGGAACGGAATCAAAATCTCCTTTTGAGACCACAGGATATCATTCTGGTGAACTGCAGTATCCTTTTCAGTGGATTATACACTATTTAACCGCATTCATCAGATACACAAAGGAAGCTGTCTGAGTAAGAGAATCCTTGTTTTTTCATGAACACATCCAAAGGACTCTTCTCCTCAAATGAGGCTGGAAGCATTTAGGTTAATCAGTCAGTAGGTCAGTCTGTCAAAGTATTTTTACCTTACGCTAAAGTTGGTGACTATATTCAGATGATACGAAAAAAACATCAAAATATGCCAACTGATTTAAGGAGATTAAATTAAATAGAGATGTACAAATTACAGAGACTTTTAAAAATCAGGGATATTTTAGCAGTACTAATCTGCCTACGCTATTTGCTATTTCCCTTCTGAAGTCAAAATGTTTGTTCAGACCTCAAAACATTTATAGAGGCTGTTTCCCTCTACCTGAGATGCATATTTATCTGCTGTCTCTCTGACATTATTTATTCATGCTTCAAACCCTGGTTCAGATGTCACTCACTCTAATACATCTTCACTGATCAACCCTTCCCCTCTTAAGGTTTATTATTTATTTATTTAAGTATAATAGACTTTCATTTTTTTAGAGCAGTTTCAGGTTCATAGCAAAATTGAGTGCAAAGTACAGAAAGTTCCCTTATAATCCCTACCCTCACACATGCACAACCTCACCTCCCCCACTACTGACATCCAGTACCAGAGGGTACATTTGTTTACACTTGAGAAACGTACATTGACATATCATTACCATTCCAAATCCATAGTTTTCATTAGGGTTCATTCTTGGTGTTGTACATTCTTTGTATTTTGACAAGTTGTAATAATCAGAATAATGTATCCATCACTATAGTATCATACAGAATAGTTTCACTGCCCTAAAACTCCTCTATGTTCTCTCTATTTGTTCCTCCCTTCCTGCTAACCTCTGCCAACCACTGATCTTTTACTTTCTCCATAGTTTCTCCTTTTTTAAGATTGTCATATAATTGGAATCATAAAGTAGGTAGCCTTTAAGATTAGCTTCTTTTGCTTGATAATATGCATTTAAGATTCCTCCATGTCTTTCATGGTCTGGTGGCTAAATTCTTTTTAGTGCTGAATAGTATTCCATTGTCTACATACACTACAGTGTATTTATCCATGCACTACTTGAGGACATCTTGGTTGCTTTCAAATTCTGGCAATTAAAAATAAAGCTGCTACATCCTGTGTGCATTTTTTGTAGATAATTTTTTGAATCAATATATGTATATATAATGAGCTGCTACTCTTGGGCAAGCAGTATAGTACATACTGGAATACATGTGACATCTGCTATTACATCAGTATGACCTTTGAGAAGATAATGAGAAGTATGGAAACTCCACGGAAAAATAGCCATAATAATAACAAATCAATGAATACAACAACACTTATAACACTATGGTATATGTGCCAGACATATTGCCAAGGGCTTACCATGAACACAATGTTTCATTCAATTACATGACATTCTGAAAACTCATAACATCTATTCATAGATTTTCAAGGAAAAAGAAGGCTTCAAACAGAAGAAACAAAATCAACATTACAAATACCACAGACAGGTCAAAAAAGAAAATTACTAAAAAAGTTTTATTGAATTTTGTGATTGGAAGTTTATTAGTAAACCTAAGAAGAATGTTTAGGGGGCTGATAACAAAAGGCTGGCTGCAGCAGATTTAGGAGTGAAATAACAAGGAGAAATAATATAGAAAGGTAACTGCCACAAGAATCTCATAATAAAATAATTACAATAAAAACTAAGGGCTTTCTGTGTGTTAGCTATTATTCCAACCATTTTACATCTAAAAACTGAATTAACCATCACAATAAAACTGTAGATAAATATTATCACTTTCCTCAACTTAACGGATGCGAAAACCACTGAAAGACAGAGAAGTTGAGTAATTTGCCCTATGTAACACAATTAATCCCACAGAAGGGAGAATATAACCTCTTGACTCAAAAGCCTCATGTCCACTATGCTATACCAGTTGGCTTATCATAATAAACATCCCGAGGTAAAAATTGTTCATGCTACTCCATGGACATCCTAATAGAGTCAATTTGAGCATTATCTTCCAGCACAATTACATTGTAATTTTTTCTCACCTTTTCAACATTTCAAGTAAATGTTTTTGCCTCTTCACCCAACCCCTCAAGAATTTTCCGAAGTAATTTCATTCTAATTTATTTTAGGCCATTTTTCTCCACCATAGATACACTATGTAATCTAATGATACCACTTTTGCTAGCACTATTATAACATCTAACACCACCACTACTGAAATTATCCTACAGCGAGGTCCCTTTGCTGTTTTAAAAACAAATATCTTATTGAGAGAATCCAATGGGCCTATTTGAAAGTGAATATCTCTATGAAGGAGATTATTTTTATTTGAATCATGCTTCGTAAACATTACATTGCATTGTGTTGGGGTCAGCACGGGCTTTGGAATCGGATCTAATCAAAGCTACCACTTTCTGACTAAGGGATTTCAGATGGGTCTAACCAAATTTAATGATTTTTGTTTCTGTTTTTAAAAATATACCATGTATACTTCATATGGAGAGCTAGAAATATCCAAAAATGTAAAGCTCTAAGAATAGGATTTGCAGCTTTTTACAGGATTCAATTTATATTAAATGGAATTATATTAAATGAACTTAAATAAATATGTCTTATTTCTGCTTTCTATCTAGAGCACTCATGGACATTGCCTCAATGGATCAACACAACAGCCTAATAAGCTGAGTCTTATTTCCCAGATGAAGAAATTGAAGATCATAGGAGTTAAGTGACTTGCTACAATTTGGAAGCTAGTGAGTCCAGGTGTTACAGGTATGAGAAGGGCAGGAGAGGGCTCTCCCCTCAGCCCACTACAAAGTCAGGTGATGGTTCAGCAATTATTGCATTTCCTCTCCAAAAGTGATAAATTGGTTGCTGGTGCCAGGGAGAGGCCAGTTCCTGATGGTCCACACCTCCTAACATTAAAGGGTTAATTAAAGGCAGACCCCAGGGAGCAAAAACTTCCTGGGCATGCACATTAAGAGACAAAAATGGCGAAGTATGATCTTTGGGGTACATGCCACTGGAAAAAGGGAAAAAAGCCTCAGATGGGCATGTCTATAATGCCACAAACACACTGCATGTGCTCACTTCCCAAGGGTAAGGAAAGCGCTGCGTATGCGGGATGCCCAACCTAAGGGAAGACTCATGGGAAAGAGATGAGCCCATAAAGTCCTAGGACCAAGGCCTCCTTTTTGCTGTCTTCTCCTCTCTCTTGGACCTTCAGGTGCCCGCTTGGGTTTGTTCCAAGTGAATTTTCCTTTTTTGCCTGTTCTAAAGCTTTTTAAATAAATTTCCACTCCTGCTCTGAAACTTGCCTTGGTCTCTTTTTCTGCTTGATGCCCCTCAGTTGAATTATTTCTTCTGAGGAGGCAAGGACCGAAGATGCTATGGACTGGCACAGATAAGCTGCTGATAACTCGGGGTAATACAGGCTCTCCCACTGCTAACACAGGGAACTAGGATCTAACCCTGAATGACTCTTCAAGCAAACAAGGCCAGAGTGAGATTGAAATGTATTGGCGATCTCCGAAAAACAAAAGCAAAAACAAACTCTGTCTTTATCCCTATATATATTTTTATATATATATATATATATATATACACACACACACACACACCTATGTATAGTATATATGTATACATTCATATTCAAAACATTCAATTTTATTAATCTTGAATTCAACCCATTATATTTATATACACATTTTTTCTATAACTGCATTTCTGTGCCTACTTTAAAATCCATTTTAAAAGATCTGAATAATTCAAACATTTCTGTAAATTACACTTCCCTAAAATCTATACTTATAAAATGTTTTTCAGAAAAATATAGCCCAATTATTTTTTCTTTTTCTTGAATACTTATGTCATATACTGTTTCTTACAATGTGCTGATACTTTCATGCATTTTAAGATTAATATTAATAAGGCAGTCTCAAATGTACTTTGCCACTCTACACCCTTAACTGTTGATTTGTCTTCACTTGAATAGTCACAGAGGGTTTTTGTTCATTTAGTTTTAATGTTCATTACTGGCCACAGAAACAAAATAGATTTTACTTTATTTAAATAAATTAGGATTTTGTATTTTGAGATTTTTCTGTATTTATTTTATGATGCTCAAATACTTATTATTATGTAAGGAATATTGTATATTCTGGTTTTTGCCATTTCTCATTACTTAAGGAAAGGATTTTCATTGCTAACATAGAGAAAATGTTTATAGATGTGATAGAAATAATGATCATAAGGTTACCTTGTAACAACATAAATTCCACCCAGAGATCCATAAACACCTCATTAATATTATTAATACAATTACGTACAGTTTTCACACCCAGAAAACCATGCAGATTAAAATGCAATCATCTTAATATAGCAATATTATCGATTTGCATTAACTGCATTAAAGTTGCATAAATACATGAAACCACATCTTTAACTCATTTCTTGTGTAAAATGTTTAGAAGTATCCCAAGCTTGAGGGAAAATAATAAATACCGAAGAATTATTCCTTAAATATTTTTCTCACTTCATATCACCCTTATTTTTAAAGGGATTTAATTTTTTATTTAATTATCTAAATATCTTGAATTATCAAAAGCACATCTTTTTCCCATTTTTGTTTTTCTATATACTATGTATTTAAAAGCGCTATTTCATGGTCACTGTTACCAAACACGCTAATCAGCCGTGTTCTTTTGTAGCACTATTTTCCTAGCATTATTTTCTTCCTGCATAGCTCACTAGGGAAGATACTTTGTATCAGATGGATGTGTTTATGCATGATTCCCAGCAGGACTTTTGGAGAGTACATATTAGTTTCTGTTTCAAGAAGGGAACTGATTTAATAGGCAGTGTCATGTTTAAAATTTAAAATTCTGTTTAATTATTAAGATCTGGTTGACACTGTCTGACTGACTTTCACTTTGGGCTCTGTAGTATCACAGTGACATATAGTTCTGCTTTCAAGAGAATTCTGCTTCATGGAAAGAACTACTACTAGTCTCTGTAAAAACAGAAAAAGGAACTACCTCTGAGTAAAAAAAAATAAAATAAAATAAAATAAAATGTTTATAGATGTAATAAAATTAATAATCTTGGGAGAAGAGGGAAATTAGAAAATGGTATCTTCTGAACTCATGGCCTAGTGGGTAAGTACAAGTTGAATCTGAGATCTACTCATCTCATCCTGTACAACAGCACATGAACTTTCAAATCATATTTCTTTTTTGCAAATGCCTTTATCAAAACCAGGAAAGTGATCAATTTTGTTGTTGTAAAACATACAACGTTGATTCAAAGTACTCTTAAAAAAAACAGTTTCATTACAGGCCATCTTCCATATGATGAGGTTATATTTTCCAATGTTTTGTAAGGTCACATTTTCCCACACAATGTTGTGCACCATCATCAGAATTATGCTCAATTTTAGGTCCAGTATTACTCATTGTATCAGACTGGGCAAGTTACATCTGCGATCTTGTGTCTCCTGCAAGAGTGGAATAATGTGAACCATACGTGGTTACTGTGAAGGTTAACTGAACAGAGTTGGTAAACTACCCAGCACCAGTGTTTGATGTATAAGGCAGAGAGAGACAACCAGGTTCTAACATCAGGAGGCTCACCTGTGGAAATGGGTTCTGGGAAGTCCTTTTCTCTCATACTCTTGAGAGGTGACAGCTGCTGGCAGTCCTCATAGCCCTCGCTCGCTCTCGGCACCTCCTCTGCCTGGGCTCCCACTTTGGCAGCACTTGAGGGGCCCTTCAGCCCACCGCTGCACTGTGGGAGTCCCTTTCTGGGCTGGCCAAGGCGGGAGCCAGCTCCCTCAGCTTGCAGGCAGGTGTGGAGGGAGAGGCCCCGCGGAGCAGGAACCCGGGCTGCGCGCGGCGCTTGCAGGCCAGCTGGAGTTCCGGGTGGGCGTGGGCTTGGCGGGCCCTGCACTCGGAGCAGCCGGCCGGCCCTGCCAGCCCGGGGCAATGAGGGGCTTAGCACCTGGGCCAGCGGCTGCGGAAGGTGTACTGGGTCCCCCAGCAGTGCCAGCCCACCGGCGCTGCACTGGATTTCTCACCAGACCTTAGCTGCTTTCCTGCGGGGCAGGTCTTGGGACCTGCAGCCCGCCATGCCTGAGCCTCCCACCCCCTCCATCCCCCCTCCATCGGCTCTTGTGCCGCCCGAGCCTCCCAGACGAGCACCACCCCCTGCTCCACGGCGCCCAGTCCCATCGACCACCCAAGGGCTGAGGAGTACAAGCGGCACGGCGCGGGACTGGCAGGCAACTCCACCTGCAGCCCCGGTGCAGGATCCACTCGGTGAAGCCAGCTGGGCTCCTGAGTCTGGTGGAGATGTGGAGAACCTTTATGTCTAGCTCAGGGATTGTAAATACACCAATCAGCACCCTGTGTCTAGCTCAGGGTCTGTGAATGCACCAATCCGTACTCTGTATCTAGCTACTCTGGTGGGGCCTTGGAAAACCTTTATGTCTAGCTCAGGGATTGTAAACACACCAATTGGCACTCTGTATCTAGCTCAAGGTTTGTAAACACACCAATCAGCACCCTGTGTCTAGCTCAGGGTTTGTGAGTGCACCAATCCACACTCTGTATCTAGGTGCTCTGGTGGGGCCTTGGAGAACCTTTATGTCTAGCTCAGGGATTGTAAACGCACCAATCAGTGCCCTATCAAAACAGACCACTCGGCTCTACGAATCAGCAGGACGTGGGTGGGGTCAGATAAGAGAATAAAAGCAGGCTGCCTGGGCCAGCAAGTGGCAACCCGCTCGGGTCCCCTTCCACACTGTGGAAGCTTTGTTCTTTCGCTCTTTGCAATAAAGCTTGCTACTGCTCACTCTTTGGGTCCACACTGCTTTTATGAGCTGTAACACTCACCACGAAGGTCTGCAGCTTCACTCCTGAAGCCAGCCAGCCCACAAGCCGACCAGGAGGAATGAACAACTCCAGACGCGCCGCCTTAAGAGCTGTAACACTCACAGTGAAGGTCTGACTCTGAACACATCCGAACATCAGAAGGAACAAATTCCAGACGCGCCACCTTAAGAGCTGTAACACTCACCGCGAGGGTTCGCGGCTTCATTCTTGAAGTCAGTGAGACCAAGAACCCACCAATTCCGGACACAAAAACAGACCACTCGGCTCTCTGTAAAATGGACCAATCAGCAGGATGTGGGTGGGGCCAGATAAGAGAATAAAAGCAGGCTGCTGGCGCCAGCAGTGGCAACCCGCTGGGTCCCCTTCCACACTGGAAGCTTTGTTCTTTCACAATAAATCTTGCTGCTGCTCACTCTTTGGGTCCACTCTGCCTTTATGAGCTGTAACACTTGCCACGAAGGTCTGCAGCTTCACTCCTGAAGCCAGCGAGACCACGAACCCACCGGGAGGAACGAACAACTCCAGATGCACTGCCTTGAGAGCTGTAACACTCACCGAGAAGGTCCACAGCTTCACTCCTGAGCCAGCGAGATCACGAACCCACCAGAAGGAAGAAACTCCGAACACGTCCGAATATCAGAAGGAACAAACTCCGGACACGCTGCCTTTAAGAACTGTAACACTCACCGCGGGGGTCTGTGGCTTCATTCTTGAAGTCAGTGAGACCAAGAACCCACCAATTCCGGACACACTCTAACAATAGTAAAATTTGTTATTGTCACCTTAACCCTCACAACGATTTAGCACCATTCCTTTTAATATGTTTTACTACATATCTTCTGGAGCTAGACTCTCAACAAATGTCTTTACTATTAACAAGAAGGACAACTTAAGTACACGTAAATTTTTTTAAAAGAGGTTTTTTTTTGTATTTAAAAAAAATCCCTTTCTAACTTTCTTTATGCCATTTTTCCAACTTGTAAGTATTCAGAGCCATGGTGCTACTTCAAGCCTCTCACTAAATTTTTTTTTTTTTTCAGATGGAGTCTTGCTTTGTTGCCCAGGCTGGAGTACAGTGGCATGATCTCAGCTCATTGCAACCTCCACCTTCTGAGTTCAAGCAATTCTCCGGCCTCAGTCTCCGGAGTAGCTGGGATTACAAGTGTGCACCACTACGCCCAGCTATTTTTTGTATTTTTAGTAGAGATGGGTTTCACCATGTGGGCCAGGCTGGTCTCTAGCTCCTGACCTCCCGTGATCTGCCCACTTCGGCCTCCCAAAGTGCTGGGATTACAGGCGTGAGCCATTGTGCCTGGTCTCTCACTAAAGCTTTCTGAAGAAGTCCCTCCCCAAACACTAGCCTCTAGTGTTTCAAATGATCTCCTTTATTCCTTTTGTCACATCAATAGAAGCCCCCATCCTTTCAAAGAGTTGGTTTCAACTAGTATTACAAAAAATTCATTTATTGAACTGACTCATGTGAACATATGACTGAGTCTTGGCTCCGTAACCTCATTTGTCATTGCATCAGAAAGAGAAGGAAGCTGTACAAACAAAAATATGTTTCATTGATAAACTTTTGGAGATTAAACTCAAAAGAAAAAAACACATTTTCAAAGAGAAATCTTGGGTGAGAGCAAGAAGTGTCACCTTGAATCAAGCTGGGAAATCTGCCCCTCCCCTATAGTATCAAAACCTTAAACACTTTCCACTTTTCAAATTTAGTAATAACTATTTCTAAACCTGCAGCTTGTTTTTCTAAACAGCCCTGAATATTTAGTTGTTTTTTTATAAATGGACTCCCACTAGGCAGCCCCAGGAAGTTTCAGAGGTAAAGCAAAGAGATGAAAGACCAGAGCCATTTGTGTGCTTGTGTTGCTTGCAAAGCAGTTGTTGATATACCAAGAAACCCTGCTCAAAAGCTATGTAAGATAGCAGTATAATAAACTTAGGAACAGGGTATGCTATAGAAAGCAAAGGCACCATCTAGCATTTCTGGGTTCACAGAGTGTATGTAGCATTTCTTTAAGCTGCTCACTTAAAGGTTTCTGGAAAACGTATTGATTCTCCCACCATAACTGCTAGGTTATCTATGATTTTGTTAGAAAAAGAAGAAACTAAACATCAATTAGTAGAGACAATTCATGAATTTTGTAAAGTTACAAAACATAATAATTGATACTATAAAAATAGGGTAAATGGATATTATTACTAGCTCACACGCAATTAGCTTAGTAAATTGGCTTTCAATAGGAGTCTCAACTAAAAGGGGAAATGCCAGGATTGACTACAGTTTAACAGTTGCTTTCTTTAATTTTTTTGTCTCTGAAGAGCAACTATACCAGTGAATTGTTGAAGCCCCGTTAATTTGCATGGCCAAATGTGCATCCTTAACCATATAATCCAAAAATAGTCAATTGGTAAAAAACAGACGACTTTTAACAGACTGGCATTTTGAGCTGGTGTACAAAGGTGGATAGATTACAGCAATTCATTTAAATTTCCTGGTTCCATATGCATGTTAATAGTGACTCAGAAACACCCTCTGATACTCACAGTGTGTCAGTCACACCGGGATTCATTCACTGAGTTCCGGGAGCAAGGCAGCTTTTCAAGGCTGGGCACTAAACAGGGGGAGCTTTGTGAGTGCCTAGACTCCTCTGCCGGCCACCTGCTCTTCCTCTCCTTGGCTTCCACATAAGTTGCTTGTTCCAATCATCCTGGCATGTGCTCAATGCCGTTTAGAACAAGATTAATACCGCGAGCTGACACGGCTTTCCTGGCAGCCCCTGTCTTGTCTCTTCTCTAACACACTCTACTCACTTCCTACCTATTCTAATTCACTGCTCACATCACAGGAGGAAAAGGTCTCTCTTTCTGTCTTCATGCAACACTTCAGCTGAAAATTGCACAGTTACTGAAAGTTTCATCACTTTTGATACACATACTATAATAAATAAATCCTGACATGATAGACCTGAGGGGGAATTTAACAATAATATAGGAAGAAATATCCTCAGAAGTCTATTTATCCTGGCCCCAAATAGTCACTGTATTGTATAATTCTATAAAATGTTAGATTCTTAATTTGGCAGACTAATCTTTTAATCAAAGGAATATTTCGTTCATTAGACTACTTTAACCTGTGGAAACACAAGGTGAAATGTTATCAGTAAGGCAAGTGATTGTGGGATTTGACTAGAAATTATTCACGATTATCTATAGGAAGAGCCTATATTGACTGTGTCCAGTTGCCCAATGGCTTACAAGTTATCACTATCACAGGAAACAGATGGATATGGAGACGTGACAAACACTGTTATTGATTCTCTACTAAAAAGGATATTACAAATTAAATAAGCACAAAGCTGATAACACAGCTAATTGAAAAGAAGTAAGGAAGACAAAATCTCTTAGTGATCACGTCCGCAAGTGGAGAAAATGGCAGATGCTGATGTTGGTTCAGTGAATGTTAGCTTAGCTCAGAGGAGAATTTAAAGAGAGAAGGGCTGGAGCCAGGCACAGTTGTGTGCACCCATGGTCCCAGCGAGTCGAGAGGCTGAGGCAAGAGGATTGCTTGAGCCCAGGAATTAGGTGCTGCAGTGAGTCATGATTACGCCACTGCGCTCCAGGGTTATGTGACAGAGCAATACTCTGACTCTTAAAAAAAAAAAAAATGTTGGGGGGTGGCTGCCTCATTAATGAATAACAGAAATTCGTCCAGCAACCCAGCTATTCATTCATCTCCCAAAAAGTCAAATCTAATTGGAATGGGCACTCCTTTGGTGGGAACTAGGTGTAGAGAATTTTATAACTACTCTCAGGAGATCTAATGTGCAGCTAAGCTTGAGAACTAAAGATCTAGGCCGGGCGTGGTGGCTCATGCCTGTAATCCCAGCACTTTGGGAGGCCGAGGCGGGCAGATCACGAGGTCAGGAGATTGAGATCATCCTGGCTAACACGGTGAAACTCCGTCTCTACTAAAAATAGAAAAAATTATCCGGGAGTGGTGGCTGGTGCCTGTAGTCCCAGCTACTCGGGAGGCTAAGGCAGGAGAACGGCGTGAACCCAGGAGGCGGAGCTTGCGGTAAGCCAAGATTGTGCCACTGCACTCCAGCCTGGGCAGCAGAGCTAGTCTCTGTCTCAAAAAAAAAGGAGTCATTTGTGTGAAATTTCTCACTTTTGATTGATATGTGCTGAATGAACAAGTGAATGAAGGCATTACTTGAAGAACTATTTATTTCAGAAACATTTAACATATGGCATCCTTCTTAAATTGGCTGCACAGATACAATGGTATTCTCTGTGCAGATTTAAGACAGGCAAAAATTTAGGTCATTTGAATTAGAGAACTAATATTCTCAGATTTTCTGATATTTTTCTTTCAATGTATAAGTCAAAAACAGGAATGAATGCAAGTTGTACTATTCCAGGAAATTGCCTTCTCAATCCTGTAATCTTCTTTTTGGTAAAAAGCCTTGATTACATCATCTTTCCCAAAATACAAGGTTTCCATTGCAATAGCTCCAGCAGAATTTCTATTTAGGATAGTAGATGTTCAATTCTTTCTCTTCCCCAAGGTTGATGTCTACAAGTTTCACCTATTAAACAGTTTTCTATACATCATTTTAAGAAAAGTTTATCCAGAAGCAAAGAACTAACGCCAAGAGGAAATACTTTCTAATTTAACATGATGAATTCCTAAATGTTATTTGTATTTCTCTGCATATGCATCATCCTCTGCAATGGTAATTTTTAAATCCACATTTTCTTTATATATTCTTCAAAAACATTATTTTTTAAGGGTGCTGGAAGTACAGCTATGAATAGCACAGAAAAAGGCCTTGCCTTCAGGAAGATCACATTCAGCTGGGAGAGACAGATAATAACTTGGCAACTAACAAATGAATAAAAACAATCTTAAAAAATCTAATTTAAAACAGTGGTGTTCCTTTCTCCCTTGGAATGCCAAACTATTATGTTTCAAGATATACATTCTTTCCTTTTTCAGCACTGTTAACACTCACTTCGCCAGAATAATATCTTACTTGCTAGTGTTTTTTTTTAATTTCAAGGAGCATGTATTATCTCATTACTCAGAGGTCGTTTGTTTGTTTGTTGTATTTGTTTTCTTCATTCTGAAAGGATATGAGTTGTACAAAACTGAAATTTTTGCAAATTATTGCAACTTGGAGAATCAGCTGCTTTCTCTACCCCTTGGAAGAGCATTATCTATCTCTTTTCTTCATACATCTGCCCTCATTCAGAAAAGCAATTTTCTTTGTTTACATCTGAATTAATCCAGCATATATTTATTGGGTAGCTATTATGTGCAAAAGTACACCATATGCTAAACCAAGTAGATTTGGACAGTTCACCAGAGGAGACAGGACATTATAAAAAGAAACACATAACAAAATGTAGCAAATACTATGAAAGTTCCTCTAAGAGAGTGTAATGGGAAAAGCTAACATAGACTTGGCAGTGAGGGAAGAGCCTTTAAAGAGATGTCTTTGCAAACTAAAGTGGGGTTGGGTGGAAGAATTCTCTGGGAATGGCCCTAAAGTGAAATAGAGCTTGGTATATTTGAAGAACTGAAAAGTAGGCCATGAAAGTGAACGAAAGTGAGTGAGGGGGTGGGGCATGAGATGAGGTTTCAGGGGTGGGTAGGCAGGAGATCCTGCATGCTTTATAGGCTGTGTAAGAGTTTGGATTTTATTCTAAGCACAATAGAAAGCCACTGAACCATTTTAGGCAAGTAAGTGGCTTGAGATAAATTACATTTTATAGAGATCATTCAGTTAACTTTGTGGAAAATGGATGGAAAGTGGGTAAAAGTAGAAATCAGAAACCACTTAAGTTGTTGGAGGCTGTTCTTGTCCAGTGGAGAGAAGATGGGAATTTGGGTAAGGGCTGGCAATAGAGATGGGAAAAAAAAAGTAGTGAGATTTGAAGGATATTTTGAAAGTAAGATTTATGGGACTTGCTGATAGTATGGACATGAGGGTAAGGGAGAGGGTGGATTCATGAATGATATCCACCCCAGTTTCTGGCTTGAGCAATCTTGCATATTTGCAGTATGGAAGAGAAAACAGATCTTAAAAATGTCATTATGATGAGTGGAACAAGAAATCCATTACACTCCAGGCAAGGAGATTAAATTCAGTCTAAGTGATGAAGAAAAATCTTCCTGAAAAATTCATGCTTATGCTGAAACTAGCATGGCAAGAAAGAGCTTGCTAGGCAAAGAAATGGCCTCTTTATATCAGGACTTTCTTTATTCAATTCCTGCTAGTAATTCTTTCATTTGCTTCATATTTCTTCCCTCAGATTTTTAAGATAGCAGATCTAATTGACCCATCTTATCCTTTCCAATCCAGGCCATATACCCAGGGTCAGTAGCCAGCCTATGTCTGGCTTCTCTTATACCAAATCCATACAGCAAGAGCCACAGTCAAGATTTCACTTAGAAGAGAAGGTATATACAGTATTGGTAGGATCATCAGATGGACATCTCTAGAGAAGGAGCTTTCTGGCTCCCTCTCCTATAACATTACTTAATGTGTTACAAGATAACTTACTTGTCTGCTCTACTTTCCACTTAACCCAGTTGGAAGGAACACTAATTTTTTTCTCATGTTTAATAAGGTCCTGGAAGGAAGGTGTGGCCCTCTTCAAACTGTTTCACGTTAAACTCCAAACAGAAAAGAAGCCATTAGTCATAGATGCATTTGGACAGCTGAGACTTAGCAAGTCTGGGGTGGTCAGGAAAGTAACACTCTGAGTTATAATTCCCCTGAGGAGATGACTGGATGGGTAGAGACTCTAGGGCTTCATCATCTGATTTGCCAAGCCATTTTTCATATGCTTCTTAACATCTGTGAAGAATAGTTCAGTGTTCCAAGTAAGGAGTCATCAAATCGGTTTTGTTTATGATTGATCCAGAAGTCTCTGATCCTGCATAAATTCAAAAGGCAACCAGAAATTTTCTCATGTGTTTGGTCCAAGGAGTTATATTAAATATTTTTACAACAGATTTCATATCTATAATTCTTGATGATGTAATAGCACGATATATTTGCCCTGAGGGCTTGTTTCTTTAAGGTTAAGCCACTATAGAATTGCTTTAAAGAATAATAGGGGTAGCTAGGTCAGACCACCGAGGCTAGTGCCCATGTTTTAGACAGACAAAAATGACAACTTGGAATTTGCTGGGATTACTTTCCCTTGGTAGATCTACTGCTTCAGCTAGAAAGCCAGGCTGAGAACACAGGCAATAAATCATACAAAGTGATACCAACGCACACAGATCCCTTGCACCTCCTTGTTTTCCACTTAGGCACACTCTTGCTGGATCCTTTTCATAAGCAGAAGGAATGGAGGAAGGCACCAGGTGAATGGGGTCTGAAGCTGCAAGCTGCCTAGGGATGAGAGGCCGTATCAAATTACTATAAAAGGAAATTCTGCTTGCCACTCATTGCATAGCCTAGTTATTTCCGTGTTTTATATTCTGCTGTTATATGGGGCATTCTTGACATTTTAGTGCAGCAGTCTACTGGGGCCTAAAACAATAGGACTCTATAAATTAGGGCAGTGTTTTCCAATGTTTCCAATGTCATGACCTACATCAATAGGGGAAAGCAGAAGTGCCTGTTTGAGAAGATAGGGACTAACCTAAGGGCTCTAGCAGCTTTAGGCTTGTCCCAGCTATTCCAAAGGCTGAGGAAATCAGTATCTTGGCACACTGGAAACTCACTTGCAGCACACCAGTATTTTCTGGCACACCACCGAATTAAAATGAATTAAACAAGATATTAGTTTATTTTCCTTACAGACAAGATGATGGTCCTGAGCTTATATAGCGTCCAGTAACTGAGACCTGTTCTAGCTTATAGTTTCAGTATCCCCAGAGCAGTTTCTTTGTCTGCGTGATCCAAGGTGGCTCATCACCAACTTCACATTTCAGGAAGCCGGGTGAAGGGCCAGGAGAAGAAAGGCATACCCCTTTCTTTTAAGGCTATTACCTAAAAGTAACACAGATTACTTTCTCACATACCATCAGTAAATTTGGTGAAATTGCCAAGCTTAATTGCAAAGGAAACTGGGAAATATAATCTTTGGGAAAAAAGTTTGATTTTTATAAAAATGACATTATGAAAGAGTAAGAATATTGGGAGGCTAGTAGTCTTTCTGCTGTCTGCCCCTTTGATCATCTATCTCTATATGTACTTGTGTACACATGTACACATAGACTTTGGTACACATAGATCATAATCATCTTTAGTCCAAAAGATAAAACTCAATATTTCCGTTAAATTATTGGATTTAGCTCTAATCATAGGATCTTGGTGATATATAGCCACCACCATGAGGTCCAGAAAGCCATTCTGGGGGTCTGGTGACTTCTAAATTGAAAAACAAGTTATGAAAATCTCCTCCTCCTCACAAACACACATGAAATAACATGTATACAACTGCAGAGTCAGAACAAGACAATTTTTCTAAAAGATTACATTCAGAGAAGGAAGGAATGGGACAGACATAGCAGTTCTGTTTTCATTATAATGGTCAAATCCCACTGGCGGGAAATTGCAAATATGTTCCTGCCTTGACAGCTGAGTAAATTTTTTGTCTGTTTCATCTCCAAACCCCTGGTTCTGTTTTCTTGGAGGATTATCTTCCACATTGTCCACAAGTCCCTGCATTTTCCCCTGGAAGCTCCTTCCTGTTCATTATCCTTGATGACCACATTTGAAGTGAACAATGGAGAGTTTTCCCTTCTTGGCAGCCAAACAGCTTTTATAGTCATGTGTCTGCTGTTGCACTTCTGGGGGCACAGGCATTGTTTAGGTCACTCATCCTTTGGCATCCAGGATTGAAATCCTTTGTCAATATAGCCCTCTAGAGGCCGGGCGCGGTGGCTCACGCTTGTAATCCCAGCACTTTGGGAGGCCAAGGCGGGCGGATCACGAGGTCAGGAGATCGAGACCACGGTGAGACCCCGTCTCTACTAAAAATACAAAAAAAAAAATTAGCCGGGCGTGGTGGCGGGCGCCTGTAGTCCCAGCTACTCGGAGAGGCTGAGGCAGGAGAATGGCGTGAACCCGGGAGGCGGAGCTTGCAGTGAGCCGAGATCGCGCCACTGCACTCCAGCCTGGGTGACAGAGCGAGACTCCGTCTCAAAAAAATATATATATATAGCCCTCTAGAAACTTAATAGGTTTCTAATATATTTGTTTCCAACAAATTCCATGGGCATGTAGCCAGCACCGAAGATTTCATATATATATATATTTAGGTTACATATATATATTTAGGTTACATATATATATATATCCCATATATATATATCCCATATATATATATGTAACCCAAAGACTTTATCTTTTTTATTCACTAGTCTCTCTGCTCATCTTTCTTGAGTTAATAGAAGCTATCTTAAAGCAATCTAGATATAGGTTTACATGAGAAAGACGATTCCCTTGATATAATTTCTGTTCTCAAGATAGCTGCCTTTCTCTGGCCTAAAAATCTTAAATGGGAGGTGTTTGAGAAATAGTTTGAGGTTATATCTCACAGTAGCTTCAGAGCCACCTCATAAATGTTTTAGTTTAAAGTACAAAATCAGCTTTAGCTTTTTAACTTTTAGGGCACCTATGCACCAGCCACCCAGCCAGCTTGGATTACTGGGTGCAGGCAGAGAGAGTGGCCCCTGTCCTAGTCATGCATATTTGAGTTTATGCTTGCAAGCTGGTTAGCGATAGCCTGAGTTCATTTTTCCTTTGTAGGATTTGTTAAAGAAAATCACTACAAGCCAATGTCTATAGCATTCAACACGTTTTTTCAGCTATTTTCCCTAGAGTTATAGTCTGTCTGATTTCCAAGATATCATTAGCGACAATTTTACCAAATACTTTGTAACAGCATTCCAGCTTCCCAGTCAGAAATATTTGTGTTTTTGCTGCCCACCTCCAGACAGACTAGATAATAGATAACAAATGTTACCTATTTCAAGTTGTGTTATGTGATGACATTATTTTCAGGTGCCAGATTTTTTAGTAATTAAGATATAGGTCATCTGCTTATAACAGAGATCCAATATAAAAGTACTTAAATAAGACAGAATTTTCTTTCTTCCTTAATACCAGTTAGGATATTGGTTGCTCAGGGCTACTTTATAATGTTAGAGACCCAGGCTCTTTCCAGAGTGTTGCCCCACTTTCTTAGTGGACTATCCTCATCCACATAGCATAAGCTGACTCACAACTGGAGCCAGAATAGAGAAAGGAGAAAAGGAAGGTGCACCCCTTTATGATCATGACTGAGAAATGGTTTAAATGTTTTCCTTTCATAGATATGATTGGCCAAGAATTAGTAACAAAGCCAGAACCAGCTACATGGGACCCGGGGAAATGTAGTTGTTGCTAGAAAGTCATATGCTCGCCTTGGAATTCTATTACTAAGGAAGAAGAGAAGAATTTGATTTGGAGGGACTATGTCCATATCCTTCGCAAGTTCCTTTGTATTTTAAGAATCCCTTATTTTGGAAGAGTTAGTTTTGTTTCCTTTAGTTAAAAAAGCTACTACATACTTGGAGGAGCCATGACATTTAGAAATGGAGTTTCTGAAGATAGAAAAATAAAATTGAGAAAAGTTCTAGATGATAGTCTTCTTTCTTTTGCTTAAGATTTCTTTTTCTTTTCTTTTCTTTTTTTTTTTTTTTTTTTGAGATGGAGTCTCGCTCTGTTGCTCAGGCTGGAGTGCAGTGATGAGATCTCGGTTCACTGCAACCTCCACCTCCTAGGTTCAAGCAATTCTGCTGCATCAGCCTGCCAAGTAGCTGGAATTACAGGTGCCCACCACCACATCTAGCTAATTTTTTTTTTTTTTTTTTTTAAGTACAGTGTTTCACCATGTTGGCCAGGCTGGTCTCAAACTCCTGACCTCAGGTGATCCACCCCCCTCTGCCTCCCAAAGTGCTGGAATTACAGGGGTGAGCCACAGCTCCCAGCCTTAAGATTTCTTAATAGGTATTTATTAGAAGCTTAAGTTATATGAATTATCCTTTGAAGCTGATCCTCTTTTTTATTGCTTTCTAATATTGATATATTTTTAATTCTTGCTATCAAATTTTTATTTAATCTCTTAGCTTAATGGAAGATGAAGGTTTGTTGTGTTTTCAAAACACACATAAAGCTAGTATTATATGTTGACTTTTTCTAAAACTTGCTCGGTATACAAATTATAGCAACTATTAGGAAGATGAGGAGGGAGCTGCAGTGAATGACTTTTCCCAAATATTTGTCATATTTGTATAACTTCTGATTTTGAAATCTGCAAAATTCTATTACCCAGCATGTGGTAATTAACAGTCTATTTAACTGCAGAAAAATGAGCTTTTTTTTTACTGAATTATAAAATACTTGTTATACTATTAATTCTTTTCATTAATACAATAATTGACTCCCCCCAAGAGTCAAGTATATCTGTCACAGATTGGCCAAGCCTTGGTGAGATCTCAGCATGTCTAATATAGGGAGGTATAGCAACATCTGAGGGTTCAGGCTTTGAAGTTATAGACCTGAATTTAGACTCCCAGTCCACCAGTTACATTTACACATCCTAGGAAAATTATTTGCACCTCTAAGCCTTCTAGTTCACAATAATAAAATTCATGTAATAGTACTACTTGATGTTCATATTAGTATGAAAATTAAATGATATTATCCATAAAATGTATTTAGATAGCCTGTAGCAAATGGCAAGTATGTAATATAGGCATATCTCGGAGATACTGCAGTTTTGCTTCCAGACCACTGCAATAAAGCAAACATCACAATAAAGCAAGTCATACAGTTTTCGTTTCCCAGTGCATATAAAAGTTATGCTTACACTATATGGTACTCTATATTAAGTGTAAAATAGCATTATGTCTAAAAAAAGGTATTTACCTTAATTAAAAACACTTAATGCTAAAAAAGGCAAACGATCATGTATGCCTTCTAAGACTTCTGATCTTTTCAGTTGTGGAGGGTCTTTCCTTAATGTCAATGCCTGCTGACTGATCCGGGTGGTGTTTGCTGAAAGTTGGGGAGGCTGTGGCAATTTCTTAAAATAAGATGACAATGAAGTTTGCCATGTGGATTGGCTATTCTTTTCGTGAAGGATTTCTCTGTAGCATGCAATGCTGTTTGCTTGCATATTACCCACAATGTAACTTCTTTCAAAATTGGAGCTAATCCTCTCAAACCCTGCTGCTGCCTTATAAACTAAGTTTCTTAAATATTTCAATGGCTTTGTTGACATTTCAACAATGTTCATAGCATCTTTACCAGGAATGGATTGGATCTCAAGAAACCACTTTCTTTGCTCATACATAAGAAGCAGCTTCTTATTTCTTCAGATTTTATCATTAGACTGCAGCAATTCAGTCACATCTTCAGGCTCCACTTCCAATTCTAGTTTTCTTGCTATTTCTACCACATCTGCAGTCACCTCCTCCACTGAAGTTTTGAACCCCTCAAAGTCATTCATGATGTTTGAAATAAACTTCAAATTCCTGTTAATGTGAATATTTTTACCTCCTCACATGAATCAAGACTGTTCTTAATGGCATCTAGAATGGTGAATCTTTTCCATAAAGTTTTTAATTTACTTTGCTTAGATCCATCATAGGAATCACTGTCTACGCCATTTATAGCCTTACAAAATGTATTGCTTAAAGAACAAGACAAAAGTCAGTATTACTTCTTGATCTGTGGACTGCAAATGGGTGTTGTGCTGAAGGGATGAAAACAACCTTAACCTCTTTGTACCTCTCCATTAGAACTCTCAAGTGATCAGATGCATTGTCCATAAGCAGTAATATTTTGAAAGGAATCTTTTTTTTTTTTTTTTCTGAGCAGTAGTTCTCAACAGTGGGCCTAAAATATTCAGTAAACCATGCTGTAAAGAGATGAGCAGTCACCCAGGCTCTGTTATTCTATTTACAGTATAGATTCCCCTTCATTCTTAATGCCCTAGGACAGTTAAAATGGCATATGAGCATTGGAGTCAACTTAAAGTCACTAGCTGCCTTAACCCCTAACAAGAGAGCCAACCTGTACTTTGAAGTTCTGAAGGCAGGCATTGACTTTTCTGTAGCTATGAAAGTTCTAGATAGCATCTTCTTCCAATAGAGGGCTGTCTCATCTACATTGAAAATCTATTGTTTGGTGGAGCCATCTTCATCAGCAATCTTGGTTGGATCTTCTAGAAAACTTGTTACAGCTTCTACATCAGCACTTGCTGCGTCACCTTGCATTTTTATGGCATGGTTATGGCTTCTTTCTTTAAACCTTGTAAACCAACCCCTGCTAGCTTCCAACTTTTCTTCTGCAGCCTTCTCAGCAGCCTTCACAGTACTGGAGAGAGTTAAGGCCTTGCTCTGGATTATGCTTTGGCTTAAGGGAATGTTGTGGTGGGTTTGATCTTCTATCCAGAGCACTCAAACTCTCTCCATATCAGCAATAAGACTGTTTCACATTCTTATCATTCATCTGTTTACTGTAGTAGCATTTTTAATATCTTTCAAGAACTTTCCCTTTGCATTCACAACTTGGCTAACTGATGTAAGAAGCCTAACTTTTGGCCTGTCTTAGTTTTCACATGCCCTCCTTCCTCACTAAGCCTAATCATTTCTAATTTTTCATTTGAAGTGACAGATATGCTACTCCTCTTTTCACTGGAACACTTAGAGGCCATGGTAGGGTTATTAAATGGCCTAATTTCAATATTGTTGTGTCTCACAGAATAAGGAGGCCTGAGGAGACAGAGAGAGAGATGGGGAACAGCTGCTTGATGGAGAAGTTCAAAAACACACAATATTTATCAATTAAGTTGGCTCTCTTATACAGACACAGTCCATGGTGCTCAGAACAATTACAATAGTAACATGAAAGATCACTGGTCATAAATAATCATAATAGATATAATAATAAAGTTTGAAATATTGCAGGAATTAGCCAAAATGTGACAGTGACATAAAGTGAACACATGCTGTTAGAAAAAAAATGGTGTCAACAGATTTGCTCAAGACAGGGTTGCCACAAACATTCCATTTGTAAAAAAAAATGCAATATTTGCCAAGTGCAATAAAGGGAAGCAAAATAAATTAAGTGCAATAAAATGAGGTATGCCTGTACTTAGTTTTAACACCAATAGGTAGTCCTATATATATTGCTATGGAAAAATATTTCTAGTAAAATACTCCATGATATAAGCTGAAGACAGAGTAATACATAATGAGCAACTCTCTTATATATAGTTCAAAAATAAGCAAAGCTAATCAATGATTGATGTTAGAAGTTAATGTAGAAGTTATCTTTGCAGTGGGAAGTGATTGGCAGGGAGAATAAGGAAGGCTTCTAATGTTATGTGAATGTTCTAATTCTGGATGTGTGTGCTGATTTAAAAAGGCATGTTACATTTGTAAAAATTCATCAAACTGTGGCCTTGTGATCTGTGTGTTTTTTGTGTGTATGCCATATATCAGTCAATTTATTTTTAATTCTTTAAATAAAAGAGAGTACTGACTAGAAATCCTTTCAGTCTGTTATTTAAACAAGTAACCTGACTTCTTAGCAAAAGGAATAAAAAAAAAGCAGTAGGGCAATAAGATATTTATGGAAAGCATGTATTCTTGAAGACTTCATATTATTTAAGACTTACTTTACCTAAGACTAGTATCTCAAAGAAAAAAGTAAAATAAGCACTTCCATTATTTTTTGAAAATTTGGTTCATAAAATTTTATTACTGCTTTATACTGAATTATTTTGAACTAGCAAAATTTGAACTAACATAAAATATATGAACTTTATAATTATTAAAATGTCAACAGTAGCCAGAAAAGATTGTGTTCTACTCTCTCTTTGGAGGCATTCTAGTTATCCATGCTGTTTAACAGAATATTTGGCAAATGTGTTGACTTTTGAAAGGTGGTTACACACTAATACTTATAAGAGTTTATAAGACAGAAAAGAGAACACAGGATACTAAACCCAATATGAAGTGAATACTTTGCAATTCAGCTAAATGTTCTTCCATATAAGAATCAATAAAAAGAATAGCTAAATTTTACCAAGTTTTTATTATGTGCTCAGTCACTTGTCTAAGGAGTTTACCCATATTTTTGCTTTTAATTCTCACATTGAATCTATGAGAAGTATCTCCCCCATTTTTGAGATAATGACACGGCGGCGTGGAGAAACTAAGAAACTTGGCCAAGAACACTAGCCCAAAGAGGAGCAAGATTCGAACCAAAGCACCCTGCATCTAGAGGGAGTGAGCATAATTTACATTGGTCTGCCACCAGGTAGGAAATTCTGGGTGTGCATCCCAACTTCCCCAGCAAATCATTAAAAAACATATTTCTACTGGACAAATACGAGTTTCCAAGGAGCAGAATGCAAAATTTGCATCATTTTATAAAATAAAAAACCATGAAACAATTTCAAGCCTTCTAGGTGGCTGCGTTTTGGTGTCTCTAGATTTCCCCAGCTGATATTTCAGTGGAAAATTTTAGGGAGCTCTATATGAAAGTATTATTCTTAATAAAGCAGTTACTTGAAGGCAGAAATAAATAAAATTGTGACTTAGTCACGTGGAAGATAGCAGATAACTAAAGAGATGGTATGTCAAGCAGAGTTTTGCCTTCAATTGAAAAGAAATTCTATTTTACCTATGAGTTCAATTTACATTTTCTAATTTGCCTTCAGTATTTGAAATTCTATGCCATGCAGAAACAAGAAATTTGCCTTCAGTATTTGAAATTCTATGCCATGCAGATTTAAAAATTGATGAACTCGAGATGAGACGGAACTCTCTAAGGAAGTCTTTCTCATTTAGTTGTAAAAATATTTCTCCTGAGGTTTAAGTTAACCTGCCCGATGTTAAATCATTTAACCAATCAACAAACAACACATTGAGTGAATTTACAACGTTGTTGCCCCTATAAAGTTGCTGTAGAGGTTTTCTAATTCTTTGCCCCAAGGAACAAAACAATAATAAATATCATGTTCCAAACATGAATCACTTGAGCAGTGTGAAAAAAATCTCAATCGCTTTTTTTTCCTCCTAGCATGTAGACAAACTAGCTGGCTGAGTTACTGATAATGATTTTTCACTTTTCAACTGATTATTCCAGCTTTGCATAGACAGTGACTATAACTAATTATATTGCTACTTGATATCCCCTGGGTTTCTTACACCAACTCCTCAAACCACAGTCTTTTCTCTGCTAGGCTCATTTGTCTGTTAGCAAAAAAGCAATGTGGTCATTTTCTTTCCTCTGCTACTGTTAATTACTGCTCTCTCTTTTCAGATCTACCAGCTGCTGCCACTACAATGAATAAACAAATCAATTTTATAAGATACTTAAGAGAGAATTTAGCAAGATGTCCTCAGAATGCAGAGGCGGCGAACTGAGCAAAGATATCCCCTTGCCTAATTCAAGTATGCAGTTCAAATATTTAGAAACAAAGTTCAGGGCCAATAGTCATTCATTAAGACATATTAACTAAATAATTAATTTTAAAATCTGAAGGGAAGTATGGATTTTTAATTCTGAATTCTGCTTATCCTGTACATACATAATAATGAAAATACTACTTAAAAATAAGAAAAATCATAAAGTATACTGCTTATCACGATGTGGAACAATTTGGATATTGGAAAAGATTTCAGTGTTATTTTACATTTTCTGTATTTCACAAACATGTTTAGCAGGATATTTACGAATATTATATATAATTAACAATATTAGTAAATAAAATATTAGTAAAAATGATGCATTTAATTTAGTCAAGTTATCTTAAAAACTCACACTTCATAAATTGAGTTCTTGATCTAATTGAAATAATGGGGACATTATTATGAAATATATGTGTAGCGGTGCAATTTTAAGCAGATTTTGTGTGCTTAAAATATTTTAAAGTGATAATAATTTAATTTGTTTTCTGTGTTCCTAATTATTAAAAAGAACTTTACTAATTTTTTTATTATTATTTTTATTATTATTATTAACTAATTATTAAAAAGAACTTTTTTCCATACCAGAAAGGATATACAAAAGGCTATATTTGGTTGTGCTTTAAAGAATCTTCTCAAAATAAAACTCGTTAAAAAGTCACTGAACACTTCCTTAAAAATAAGTTGGAGTTCTTAACATAAACTTGTTCTCCAGTCTTCATAATAAAACTGAGCTGCAAGTATTATCCTTCCCTTGTTTAGTGACAAAGAAACTGAAAGGCTTAGAACTCTAAAATGAGAGTTCCATGGTTAGAATCTGGCTATGGCTTTCCATCTCCACCGTGCATAAAGAGACCACATATCTGTGGCACATAAATTGCCATGGCCTTTTCCGGAATGTGTGACAGACATTGCTAAGCAATTTCAATACCCTTGTGCTCAGAGCTTCCACGTGGTCCCAGAATCCTTTTCCACCCAGCACTTCAAAAGCCATTACCAATCCACTGGCATTGGCCCGCAACTTAAAACCCATTTTCCCTCCTTGGACCTTGCATTTTCCACTAGAGCAGTATGCCTTTTGAGAAATGATTAAAGAGTGGCTACTTCCCAGATGCTCTGAAGTTTAAAATATAAAAACCCAGATCATCATGTAGCTGATTAATGTTTTCAAAGTCTTCTGTGAGTGGATTTTAAATAGATTCTGCTCAGTGCATCAACTACTCTCTGAAAGCATATTTTCCTCTTTGGAAAGCTGCTTTGGGATGGTTCATTAACAAGGCATAAAAAAACTGGTAATTTTGCATATGAAAGAAGAGTCCTTTAATACATTTAAATGCTCTGAAGTAATGTGGACTCTCAGGGCTGTTGGTGATGTGTCAGTATATGGAACCAAGGAACTGAAAAATATATCGGAGCAGGATTGTTCAACTTATTTTGAGGCTTCAAGCAGGATGAGATTAGGAAACAAACAGTGCTGAAGGAAAAGCCCCTTAGCGTGAGCAGATTTGTAGAGGTGACTGAAGTCCTGATCATATTCCGTCTGTGACAAATTTGCTACATCTTTAGTTTTATTTATTTATTTATTTATTTATTTATTTTGAAACTGAGTTTTGCTCTTGTCGCCCAGACTGGAGTGTGGTAGGGCTGCGAACTTGGCTCACTGCAACCTCTGCCTCCCGGGTTCAAGTGATTCTCCTGCCTCAGCCTCCTGAGTGGCTGGAACCACAGGCATGCATCACCAAACCCGGCTAATTTTCTGTGTTTTTAGTAGAGACGGGGTTTCCCCATGTTGGCTAGGTTGGTCTTGAACTCCTGACCTCAGGTGATCTGCCTGCCTCGGCCTCCCAAAGTGCTGGGATTACAGGTGTAAGCCACCATGCCCAGCCACATCTTTGTTACTTATAGGTGCCAGAGACTGTGGAATAGGCTGTGTTACAGGAAAGGGGTCCCGATCAAGACCCCAAGAGAGGGTTCTTGGATCTCGTGCAAGAAAGAATTCAGGGCGAGTCCACAGTGCAAAGCAAAAGCAAATTTATTAAGAAAGTAAGGTGGTGAAAGGACAGCTACTCCATAGACGGAGTAGGATGATGTTCCTGAAAGTAAGAGGAGGAATGCAGCCATCCTAGGCACGATGCTTGCATGTATGGGGAGATGCGTTCTGCTACATGGGTTTGTGATAAAGGATTAATTTTCTTAATTACTATATTTTACAAGAATAGATATTATTATCTTTAAAGGAAAATTAGGAGTACCTTTGTTCTCCAGATATCAGGATATCTGGACACTCCGTCTGTTTAGTAAACATTATTAATTTGTTCCCTTAACTGTAAACATCTAGAAGCTAGGAATGCCTCACTTTCTGAGAATGCCGCCTAGCAGCTCTTAATCTCATTATTTCTAGCCCTCACTCAAAACGGAGTCGCTCAGTTTCGAATGCCTCTGACAGCTGTGGCAGTGGGGGCAGGAGAAATCAGGTACTAGCACTGCTTAGTGGAACTCTCTCCATGATAGGGGTTATGATTACATTCAAGTATTTGAATGCTTTATTACTTTCACTGAAGGATTGTCAGTTTTCAAAAGGCTTTATGGTGACACAATTATGTTTCAATGCTTATCCTGCTATCCTGCTTAATCTAATGTAATGTATAAACTGTTTTCACATTTTCATTTCTTTTTCTGGGCTTCTCAGACACACACTCCCTACCTTTGTCACATTGATAGTTGAAGGGCATCAAAAGAGGGAGGCTAAAAGATGTCTTCATGTATGTGGCTACATATTCCATTCTTAACCCTTGTCCACTTAAGCTTGTTGATTCCAGTGGGTTTTTTGAAAAAATTAAAAGAAATACATAGGCAATAGAGAAAAATAAAATTTTGAGTTACATCCTTTTAACATTTTTCTTTGCATCCTCTGATTGCTCTCTTTATGAGCTGTGAAACTTCGTGGGTGCCCTCAGTTGTCCAAATGAAAAGTCAGGTGTGTGTGAATCACAGATACTTTGCCTGAACAAAATGTGTTACAAGGTATTTAATTGTCTTCTTTGCCTTCACATAAATCAAAAATCTGGGAAGTTAAACAAACCCTTTTACCAATTCTATGGGTTGTATAGTGAAGGTTCTTGATGTGATTTAATATTGGGGTACTGTTAATTGGTTGGTTGTTTCCTCTTTCCAATCTTTGAGGAAATGTGAAGTTTATGTGACTTTTCTCTCTTTTAAAAAATTCTTAACATACATAATGATAGGGCAAGAAATGCGAAGGCAACAGGGTGAAAAGAGACAAGCATAAATGCTGTGCCATGGTTAGGCAGCATGAAACATCTAGAATTTCTGACAATCTTAACAGTTGTCTTTGTGACTAGGATGTTCATAGAGCCCATCTTTGATTTAACAAAAATTTAAAACATTTTCAAATGATGATTTTTATGCTAGAAAAGAAAAAATGGTCTCCTCAACTGCCCATGACATCATAAAGCTTGAGCTTTCTTCAGACCTTCAGGAAATCATCTTGTGAGGCAATGCCAGTGTTCTACCTGGGAGAGATTAAGTTCCTAATGATCCTATTTCAGCTATTTTGAGAACAGGGAAAACTATATACTCTAGTACAAATGTATATATTTGTTTGATGTCTGATATCCTTTGCCATTACTAGTTTTCTCTTTCTTCCTAGGCCTACTTTTGTGACTCTAGGTACCAGAGAAATAAAAGTGCTTTCTTCAAAGGCAAATCATGCAAGTCCTTTTTAAACTGTGACCCTTTCGTAGGGGTCAGTCTGTGTTTTTCCACATTCAAATAACCTAACAGTTTTCTAATTAGCACTTTCCACTCAAAGCATAGCACACTCTTCAAACTGGCAAATATTTTTGGCTTCTTTGTCAAACATAAAACTGCAAATATTTGGAGCTCTTTTTTTTCTTTAATTTGAGCAATTAAGACTATTTGTCCAGAAAATTTACATTGTTTTACAGGGGCTTAGACACCCACCTGTGCACAAAAGTATGGGTAAGTGTCAGATATAAAGAAACAATAATGATTAAACTCATGCCTGCACTGGTTAGTTCATAACTGCACACATTGTCTCATCTGTTTTACAAAAGTGAATCAGGAATTGGTAACAAACCATTAGATAATCAGAGAAATGTAACTCTCTTGAACATACTTGTTATCTATGTAATACGGGGCAACTAAGTACTTTATAACCCCAGAAATCAATGCATACTGGATTTAAGTTTGACCCTAAATAAATGTCCATGATCTCCAGGAAGAGCACAAAGGTCTTCCGTTTATGAAGCCCCTGCTCCACGTCAGGCGCTGCTCTCAATTATTTTGCCCTTATTTCGTGGCATTCTAACCACAGCCATAGGACATACATACTGTTATCCTTTTATTCTTAATGAGGAAGAGGAAAACCACATAGGTGCAAACATCTGGATTTGACCCTAGTTTGTCTAATTCCAAAGCCTACTCTTGACTAGATCACTTGGTTTGGAGGGTGGGGGATATTGCTCTAATTTATCTGATGTGGTCACTCATCTAAGTATACTAACTTAATCAATGGAGGTTACTTTCAGCTTATGTTCAGAAATGACAGCTACTGAGACTTGCTGTTAATATTTCCATTTAAACATGAAGCATACTTTGATCTAAAATAGTCTAAGATATCTGTATATGAGCAAAATATGCTGGACACTAAGTGTATAATATCTCCCTGGGCAGACATGGCAAGAAACAAACAAATCTAAAATTGTTGACCGGTAACTTAATTCCAAGTCATTAATTCAAAGGAAGATTTATTCAAAAAAAGAAAAAAGTTTAAGAAGACATAAACTATAAGTTTTTTCCCTCCTCTGCCTCCTCCCTCTCCCCCTCCTCCTCCTCTTCCTACTCCTTCTCCTCTTCTTCTTCTGTAATGTCAAGTGTGGGGAAAGAGACAAATGATTTAGTAACAAAAAATTGATCAGGAAAGTACATCTACACTGACTTACTGAAGATGTAAAGACTTTAAAAATATAAGGTACTGTTTAAAATATGTATCTGGGGCCAGGTGTGGTGGCTCACGCCTGTAATCCCAGCACTTTGGGAGGCCGAGGTGGGTGGATCACCTGAGGCCAGGAGTTTGAGACCAGCCTAGCCATCATGGCAAAACCCCACCTTTGTTAAAAATACAAAAATTAGCTGGGCATTGTGGTGGCTACCTGTAATCTCAGCTACTAGGGAAGCTGAGGCAGTAGAATCACTTGAACCCAGGAGGTGGAGGTTGCAGTGAGCCGAGATTGCTCCACCACAATCCAGCCTGGATGACAGAGCAAGACTCTGACTCAAATAATAATAATAATAATAATACATAATAAAATAAAATAAAACATATACTTGGGTAAGCAAGGTAACTAAAGATTACCTTGAAGCAATAAAAGCAAAAACAATATTGCAATGGTAAAGAGAGGTGGGTTTTTTTGTTCTTTTAACATTTTCATTTTAAGTGCTGTCAAAAATTTTAAAAAGCATTGTTTAAAAAGCAGTTATTGATATCTAGCCTTCCGTATTCCACATACCATGTGCAAAATTTAGTACCATTTTGCATGTTCTTACAATGTGCATTTATTCCATGTAGTCTTGAATATGTAACATACGAAACACAGGAGAATTGGAGGCAATATCTTTTTTATACCATATTCTATCTTGGAAGATGCACTAATCAAAAAAACCTGCAAGAGATTTCTATAGTTACATCACTAGCTCACTTACCAACATGATCCACCCCTCAGACTTAGAGGACAAAACATACGTATTAAAATAAATATATTCTCTATTATTTCAAAAACTTTTATGTCTAATACCTAAATCAAACTATTTTTTAAAAGCTATTTTAAGTGAGGCTTTTCCCTTGTTCCTTCAAATAAATAAACTATTAAAATATTTTGCTTATAATCAGATGCACACAATTCCAAGAAGCTCACTAAAATATACCAAAAGTAAGGGTCCACCTGAATTCATTATAAAAAGATGTTAATTTTCCCAAGGGAATCTAAAACGCAGTCTTCCCTAAATTCTTCCTCAGCTTTCTTTTCCATCAGAATTAGGTCTAAACACGTAGAATTTTGCAGCTGGCCCTCATTGTTGCATTCAAATGTGGCAAATTTGTACATATTCCTTCACTGTAGCTCATGGAATTGTATCTTCCATGCAGCCTAATCTTTTCCTCTTACTTTTCTCTACTATTTTGGTAATCATTGATCCTCTAACACATCTCAGTAACCACAAGGATTGAAAAATTATCCCTGAGCTCTTACCAAGTTTTCTGAAACCTCAGGAAAACCCATTCTTTCATATTTCACAAAAGTCAGTCCTGGGCACCTTGTCAGAGTCTAAAGCCTCTATAATAGCTTCTAGAAATCATTTTTAGGGTTTTCTCCAACTCTAGGATAGCAATCTCTCCATTTAATCTGATATCTGAAGAGAGGTCTTCAACCTTTACTTTTTCCGAGATGTTCTGAAATTAAAAAGCCTGTTAGTTGAGATAAACTCTCTGGGGAGATTATGTCTTTCTAAGGCCTGTTTAAAATTGTCTACTGAGCCTTAGACTCAAAGGTTCACTGCGTGACTAAGTGTTCGGGCACAGGCCTTGGGAAGTTTCATGAAGACCCCTTCTCTAATTTCGTGTGTGTGTGTGTGTGTGTGTGTGTGTGTGTGTGTTTTAATCTATTCACCTTATTTCAGCTTAAGAATTTATCCTTCTACATCATAAAAATTACTTGTATCTTCAATGATTCTGCTTAAAATCACCTCCGTAAAAAAATCGAAGTAAGTAGAGTTTGATGACAGTGACCCACAAATACCTCTGCCATACCTCCTGTCATCATTTAGACAGTTCAAGAACGCAAGTAAAAAAGCTTCAATCTGTGGTTTCTTATTTAATATCCCCTAATTAGTTGGTATTACTACTGTCTGTAACTGATTGTATCAGTTAATTCCACCACAATGCATATAAAACTATGGTCATATTTTGAAGCCTTATTTGGGCTGGCGAACTTTTCCCAACTGATCACTCTTAATGGGATTTTGCATATTTTTTAAATTAAAAATATACTGGACAAAGGAGTATGACTAAAACAATGAAAATCTGGTCAGGCGTGTTGGCTCACGCCTGTAATCCCAGCACTTTGGGAAGCGGAGGTGGGTGGATCACCTGAGGTCAGGACCAACCTGGCCAACATGATGAAACTCCGCCTCTACTAAAAATACAAAATTAGCCGGGCATGGTGGCGGGCACCTGTAGTCCCAGCTACCCAGGAGGCTGAGGCAGGAGGATCACTGGAACCCAGGAGGCAGAGGTTGCAGTGAGCCGAGATCACGCCACTGCATTCTAGCCTGGGCAACAGAGCCAGACTCCATCTGAAAGAAAAAACAAACAAGCAAACAAAAAACAATGAGGCCGGGCACAGTGGCTCACGCTTGTAATCCCAGCAGTTTGGGAGGCCGAGGTGGGGAGATCACAAGATCAGGAGTTCGAGACCAGCCTTACCAACATGGTGAAACCCCGTCTCTACTAAAAATACAAAAATTAGCTGGGCAGAGTGGCATGTGTCTATAATCCCAGCTACTCAGGGGGCTGAGGCAGGAGAATCTTTTGAACCCGGGAGGCAGAGGTTGTAGTGAGCCAAGATCATGAAATTGCACTCCAGCCTGGGTGACAGAGCGAGACTCCATCTCAAAAAACAAACAAACAAACAACAACAATAAAAAAACAACAACGGAAGTGCACTGGCAATTATGTAGTACTTCAGGAAAATAAAAATTAAAAAAAAGTCCAGTGGATATAGATAAATTTAATTAAATTAACTAATTATCAATCTGGATTTTTTTCTTTCATAGCTTACCTGTTCCCCGAAAATAAACACATATTCTTGTTTAATCTCATGGATCATAGTATAGTATCATTCTTTTCTCAGAAGCAGAAAAATCTGTCCATAAGTATGATTGTGACTTTACACAAAGACCACCTAATTAAGCCTTTGTTGATGCTAACTGGCTCATACCAGGATAGAAGTCACAGTAGTGTGGGAGAGGAATGAATTACCCAGCCAAAAAAAGCAGAGTGACCAGGACAAGTTTTTGAGACAAATAAGCTTAAGATCACAATGAATGTATAGTAGGAGCAGTATATCTTTATAATTTAAATGTTGTGTTGACTGTCTTCATTTTTCTGTCAGACAGAGCAGACATTCTAGTATATAAGAAAACCTTGTAGAAAGTTGAGATTCTATGTGACACTTAGAGTAGAATAACAATATTTTTCCAGATAATAATGCTCAATCTCTTGTTCCCTCTGATGCCCCTTTAGACCAGTGGACGGGCACCATACTAGGGACCTATAATGGTGGTCTTGTCCTATATTTACATTGTTTCATTGTCAATATTGTTAAACTTGATGTGTTATGAAGATATTTTGTGACTTTAACGTCAGATTAACTGATATATTTTAATGCCATTATAGTTTTAGAGATCAAAAGATAGAAAAAAATTACATAATCAATAGCACATGATTTTATAGCAAAACAAGAAATACAGTGTATAGAGCTACCTGAAGTTCTGTTTAGCTCACATTATGAATAGGAGGAGTGTAGTTAGGAGCCATAGCAGACTAGGTAGAAGCACAAAATCAACTCCTTTCTATTCTTTCCACTAGCAGTTCAGAAAGCCATCTTTCTCTGGGTGATGGTTAGTATGTGCCTGCTGCTGGACCACACTGACCTTCATTCACATACTTCTCCCTGATAGTCAGATGTCCAACAGAGAATGCAAAGTCTGATCTTCCAAGAAGAGCATTTACTTAGCATGGTCCAGAGTAGGAGCAGGTGATCCCCGTGTCTTGGATGACTGGGATGTAGAAGAAATGTTCCCATTGGGTCAGGCTCAAGTTGAAGGGTTTCTGGTCCTTCTTTATCCCAGGATAATTGACATATGGAGTGGCCATGAGGTGGAAGTCGCAAAGAATGGAACTTCATTTTATTATAATTGGAAATATTTTGATTTCTGTCTAAATTTTTTTGGCAGGGGGAATGGAGTTTCCCTCTTGTCACCCAGGCTGGAGGCACGATCTTGGCTCACTGCGACCTCTGCCTCCCAGGTTCAAGCAAGTCTCCCGCCTCAGCCTCCCGAGTTGCTGGGATTACAGGCACACACCACCATGCCCAGTTAATTTTTGTATTTTTAGTAGAAATGGGGTTTCATCATGTTGGCCAGGCTGATCTCAAACTCCTGACCTCAGGTGATCCACCTGCCTCGGCCTCCCAAAGTGCTGGGATTACAGACATGAGCCACTGTGCCCAGCCAATTTCTGCTGATTTCTGTCTTATTTTGACAAAGAAAGATGAACTTGATATCTATCAAACTCTTTATCTTTCCTGTTTCTTTGACTAAAAGCTTCCTTCTCAGTTTTACTTGGATAGAGCACCCGATGCTGGTTTGTCCTCACAGATAAGCATTATACTACAAATGAGACTCAGAGTAGCTTTATATATTCTTCCTCATCTCTGTAAATCAATCATCAAAGAAAATATTTGCTTTCCCTTCATTTTCTAAAGGACAACAAAGACTAATAAACAATAATTCTTGGGGAAAAGCACAACTAATATAAAGACTAAAAATTTGCAAAGGAGACGAGACTTAAAGAGAGGACTTCACTTCCTGAGAGTGTTATCTATGAATGAAATGACAGCCATTTTGTAAGACATTTATTTGTCAAGACCAATTTATGTAAGGTAATAATGTGCTTCTTTTGTAGCAGATTTTTCAAATGTGATAGATGTTCAGTTAGCTTTAGAGTGTGGGCTCTTTTTATAGTAAATGATTGATATGTGTCTATCAAGGTTTGATGTCAAAACATTCTAAATATGTGTGCATACATATATGTATACACGCATATATATGTAAATGTAAACACACATTTGAACATAATAAACAATTATTTGTACGTAGATGTGTTACTAAGCACTCTCTGAAGATCACACCATGGCTGTGAATATCTCATGTGTGTATTTAATATGAAAGTAAAGTATGTCGTGGATATATACTAATGAGAACTTAGCGAAGTGGAAGAAATCTTATTTTTCCCAAAACATGAACAATGTTTTCAAATCTCCTTTTTCCAGAGATAAAATTTAGTCATTCTTAAATAACATGCTATGAGCTGAGCCAACTTCTTTATGTGAAGCGTCTATTTAGGGCGCAGCCACATATAGTCACAACCTTTACTTAGTCTTCCCTTTGATGTTCTGTACCTCCACATAAAATTGCACACTTGAAATGGATGATGCAAAATGATTCTTCAAAATCAGGGTAGTTTCACTTAAGCCAATCTAATTGAGGTTTTTCAATGATTTTACGACTTTCAAACTCAAAGTAAATAAATTCCTTTGTTAGATTCTCCAATTTCTTTCACAAAAAAAAAAAAAGAAAAGAAAATGTTAACCTACAAATTGCTTATGACTGGTGGTTCGAAGTTACAATTTTTTTTAAAGAAACTCCACTGTGGCAGGAACCTAATTTTGACCTTTATGTGCAGTTATTCGACATGATGTTTCATTCCTTTTACGTTTATAGAATTCAAAGAACCTGAAATTTCTTTTCAATTTCAAACTTACATTATAAATAAAGTACCCCGAGCTAAACGTAAGTGTTCCTCATTTTAGAACAAATTTTTAACATTAGGAAACTTATTCTTAGTGAGAAATGATACTTAATTATCATTAAAAGACTGAGTTCATTATTATAATTGTGATCATTATGCCATGATAGCAATAATACACCTTTATATGGATTAATTAATATAAGGAAATAACAGACATCTTTATACCTCTGAATCACAATATTTCAGAATAAGATCATATGATCCATTTTGAACACTTTCATTTTACAGATGGTGCAAAGCAATAGAGTGTAATTGCTAGGAGCACAGATTTTGGGACTCAGACAAAACTAACATTGAATCAGCTCTGAAACCTCTTGGCCAGCATCCCAAGATACATTATTAAAATTATTCATAAAATATAGCTAACATTCATTGTATACTTATCATGTGTCAAGCACTGTGCTAACCACCTTATACAAATACTCTTATTTAATTCTCACGACTTGATGATGTACGTACTATTATTATCTCCAATTTGTAGAAAGGGAAATGAGGCTTGGCAAGTTTTAATACTAAGATCATGTTAGTTTGACACTAAAGGCTATTGTATTATGTGCTACCCTATCCTATATTTTTCTTTAAAGAAGCTTTGAGTCTCAATTTTCCTGAGTATTACATTGTATAACTTTAGAGCTTGTTTGTAATAATGAAATTAGTACCTATGTGAAAGTAACTGGAAATAGTGAACTCAAATTCTCAGCAACTAAAACTCCCATTTCTCAACATCCATCCTAAAGATAGTTTTGTTTTGTTATTATTGTTACACATAGAGTATATCGCTTGTGCTTTATGTTTACTTAATGTCAATCACTGTATAATGGCAATGAGTTTTATTCATTGAGAACATATTGCTTCAGACTTCTTCTACCTTATCACATTTCTTAGGGCACACACAAATAATTTAAAACAATTTCATGTTATTTAAGAAAATGGGACAATTTTAAATATTTAGAAAAAAAAGAAATGCTTAGTCTGCTCCTATAAATTGGACAAATTGAAGGTCAAGGGAATTAGAGTTTCTTGAACCAAATGGGGACAGAAGCATTTTGGATATGAACTTTTCATCTTATTTTGTGTTTCTGAGAGCCGTAATTTGGAATTTTCAATAGAAATTTTGAAGTGATAAAAGCTGGAAAATTAGAGCATCCTAGAATCTTGTTACAGTAAATGAACGGACTCCACAATCATACTGCTTGGTAGGATCCCATATATGGGCGCACTCAGCTTACTCTTTTAGGGGGCTTCCTCTTGATAATTATGCAGGCACTGATGAGGAGGCAAAATTACACGGTGAACTCATCACACCCGGGGTATGCACAGAATGAGCGCTGCTTTCGGCCGGCTGTGGAGTGTTGTTGTACAAGGCATTTAACATCTCAAAATGAAATAATATGTGGAAAAGTTGTAAAGTGCTGTTCAGCTGAGAATCATTATGGCTAATGCTAATCCAATTCTAGTTCTTTTGCTTTACAATGAAGACTAGGACTGGGAAGCACTTTGTAAACATACACTGACTTATGAATGTATAATTATAAAGTAATGAATTCTGCATTTTTCATTTTCGCTTCATAAATGTATTCAGCAAACATTTATTGAGTGCCTAAATGTTTTATGGCCAAGAATATATTTCATTTGCATGTCAAATTAAACATTTCAGAGAGGATAGGGATCACTGAGTATTTATCGAATGTCTTCTGTAACTCTGAAATTATTGTCCTAATCTCTGCTCTGGCCTCATGCCTCAGTCCTCCCTTAGAATTCCCAGAAAGCAAGGAATTATTGCTGCACAGCTAGCCACATGCTGCATCCCGCTTTCTGCTGCCAACTGCTTCTGACAAACCTATTTTTGATTTATATTTAGAAATGAGAGGCTAGATAGAGGTGTGGAAAAGCATTTTTTAAATTATGTTCTGTGAGATTAAAATATATCTACCATTTACATAAAACAGATTTTTAAAGAAATTTTCTGAACTTGTTATGACCATTCATTGATAAGGATCTAAAAATGGGAAGAAATAAAAGGCGAGTCTTTCTAGTCTACTTGGAATTTCATTTTTCACCAAATATTGGCTGGTACTGGAATTTTTATATATGTTATGTTTTTTCCTGATATTAAAAGACAAATTTCACTAGAACTTTTTTGACCTATCTTTTAGCAGGTTTATAAAAGTTCTTAAAACTTTTTTCAAGTTTGGCATTAATCTCATATACTTACAGTCCTTCCTTTTAGAACCTTTTTTCATTGCCAGTCTTGAAAAGAATTGGAGTTTTGTTTAACTGCTTTGAGTAGTTATTATTAGCACAGCCCATTAAAGCCCGGTGTTTACCTTCTCAGAGAGAGTGAAGCAACAGGACTGAAGTGTTCATTGGACTTGAATCGAAAGATTGCAAAGCAATTAGGACATAGTGCATTTAGTTGGAGTCTGAAGCATCTGTCTGAGCATTCATTCTATACAATGTCGTTCATAATTGAAATTAGAACTATTTAGCTGTAATGCTTTTTTAGGATCCATTACTGAAATTGTAACACTAATGTCAGTGTGTGAATAAGGCTTTGAAATACAGAATAGGAGAATCTGCTTCCTAATTGGCAAAGTTTCAGGAGAGGAAGAACACTGACACATTCACATCCATAGACTGAAAGTGCGACGGATTTGTCATGTCGTGTTCTGCAATCCAAGAAAGTCATGTTTGCTGACAATGGATTCATTAGAACCTCTCTCCTACTGCCAAAAGGCACAGGAAAAAATGAAATTTTTCTGGCAGTTCCCAATGTTGATGGAAGAATCAAAGTGGCCTTCAATGGGCCCTTAGTAAAAGGAGAGCTTTGTTTTGTGTTCCAGTCGGCCTGAAAACGGTCATTTTGAAACTCAATAAAGGTGTGTGTTCTAGGAAGTCAGAGTTGTTTGTTAATACACTAGGCTCCAACAGAGGAAGTTGGGTTAAATATGTCACTAGAAAATTTATGGCGCATGCAGAAGGCTTCCTGACTTTAGGTCCCTGAGGGATTCTGAATTAATAGAGAAAAATCAGAGGGAAAAGCCTTTATCGTGAGCCACAAAATAGGATGACTCTGAGCTTCAGAATTAATTTTGGGTACATTTTCTCAAAATCAAATTTACTATTTTTTTTTGAGAATGCTTCAATGATTCAGTTAGTAATTTACTACAAGTAAATCCTGAAAAGTATGTGTGTTGCTGGTGGGAGGGGAGTTTGTAACCAATATTCTCATTAATACCTTATGTTTATTGAGTTTGACCAGTACCCTTAGCATTGGAGGAAGCTACGTATCTTTCCTACTGCAGTATATTTTTCTTCCATGTTTCCACAAAATATTACCCTACAGTGATTTCCAATACCCTTCACTGTGTCTGTTCATTCTGCTTCTTTTCCTTAAAAGAGTTGTTGGTGGTACAAAAAACATAGAGAAAAATCTCTAATATCACGACATAGATGCCTAAGGTTGTTGAGACATAGGACTTTCTTTCTGGGTAATTATCCCCACAACTTCATCACTACAAGAAAGCACTGAAGGTTGTTTTGAATATTTTACAGAATAGTTATAAATTATTTATTAAGGATTAAATTTATCCATGAAATGCAAAGTGAAATTATTGCACAGTCTAAAGATACTCATACGTTCAATTTCTATTGATTGCCTTAATTTAGAATAAGAATTGAAGTTATTCATATATAAATTTCAGCACTGAAAAACTGTATAACTGGTATCTCCAAGCACTTACCAGTCTGTAGATCAAAAACAAAGTTAGATTAGCAGTAATAACTCAAGGCATTATTTTACGTGAGCTCACGAAGAGCCCTCTGGTTAGATGCTGACGGTGAACAACTGAGTATCCTTTAAGGTATTGACATGTGTAGCAAGCAAAACTTGTTGCTGTGATCAGAATGTTTGTGTCCCTCATTAATGCAATTAGTGCCCTCATAAGAGAGACCCCCAAGAGAGATCCCTTGTTCCACCACATGCAGACACAGTGAGAAGGCACTATCTGTGAGCCAGAAAGTAGGTCCTCCTCACCAGACAATGAATCTGCCTTGATTTAAGACTTCTCAGCCTCCAGAACTGTGAAAAATGCATTTCTGTTGTTTACAAGCCATTTGGTTTTTGGTATTTTTGTTATAGTGGCCTGGACAGACTAAGACATCTGCCAAACTTTTAACCCTAGGGCCTTTAAGCTGCCTAAAGCTACTCCATTTTCTATTACAAAGTAAAGACTGTCCCTCTACCCCTCATATGATACTAACTTTGAGCACTCTAAAGGCAACGTTCCTTCCTGCTCTTAATTTTGGTGAAATAGGTTTTTATATATGTTATGTATGACGCTGCATAATTCAATATAAATTCATTTTGTTTTTTTACACATTATCCACCTAAAGTGGAGAACTTTAAGCGGCTTGTCTAAAACATTTTCAATAACACTAAATACTACTTATTTCTTAACAAAGTTATTAAAATGAAGTTAAGCATATCCAAAAACATATCCTAAATCTATGTTTTTTTTTTCTTATCATATTTTTTTCCAATGAAAGACAACCAGATTTTGCCAGTTGTTCAGGCAGAATCCTTGAAATCACACTTGACTTCAGTCTTTCTTAGACCAGATTCTACAAAGCAGCAAATTTTGTTAGCTCTATCCTTAAACTATATCCAGAATTTGACCACTTTTTGCTATCTCCACTGCTAACACTCTGTTCCAAGCCTTCATCACCTCTGCATGGATTATTGCAACAGTCTCCTTTAAGTGATTCCTTTGCTTTGGTCCTCTGCCTCTAGAATCTGAAAGAGTAAGGGTGATCCTCTCAATACACAAGTTAGATCCTTTGTTCAAAACTCTTCAGTGGAATTGCATCTCACTCAGACCAAATGCCAGAGACCTTACATAGTCCCATCTCCCACCCCTTCCCCCGCTGCCAACAATGCACCCTCTACTCTTCTCTTTCTCACTAGCTCCACAGCACCCCATGACTCTTTATCAGTTCTCTTAGAGGCCAAGGTGTCTGCTCACTTAGGTTAGTTGGCAAAGAACCTCTCTAACCACCCTGCAGTAAGTGGCACTCCTGCCCCCAGCAAACATTCTCAATCTCCTTAACCCACTTTTTATTTACTTCTTATGTCATTCACCAAACACTCACTACAGACCTACAACGTTTCATGGTTTCAGGCATCATTGTATGTATTAGGGCCAACACATTCAACAAAAACAGTCAAAAACTCTGTTCTCATGGAATCTATATGCTGGTGGATCTTAAATTTTTTATAACAGTATTACACATGACAAACTATATCTACAAGTTGGTATTTTTGCTATTTTAAAAAATTATTATTGATTTTTCTCCCTGCGGGAAGAAAGCTGCATGAGAGCAGTGAATTGCTTTGTCCAATGCTAATCATTAAAGCTTAGAATACTGCTTGTCACATGGTAAGCACTGTAAGCACTAAATAAATATTTTAAATAAATAAATAAATGAACAGAAATAAACCCAAAATGAGTTCTGCCTTCAATTTTCCTACAGATCAGGATTTGAAAACAGCCCCTCTAACCAACCTGCTTTCTAGACAACAGACAAGCTAGAATTCTCAACAATCATCTGGATAGAGGAGTTTCTGGATTTAGAGATGTTTTTCAATGAAAAGTCAATCTCACAATGATAAATTATAAAAATAATGATATTTTCATTCATAAAATTAGCTGGTATATACATTAAATAACAATGTTAATTTAAAAGAGTGTCATGCACTGGCACTCACAGGCTAGTGGAGGAATTGAATGAGCTTTCTGGAAAGCAAATTTGGTTTTATGCATATGTTTCCCAGAAATTTAGCACCTATAAATTTATCTTATATAAATAATCAGAGAAGCCTACAAGTTCTGTGCAATGGTGGTCATGATGTTAATATTTATAGTAGTAAAATCTTCAAAGTAATATACATGTTCAACAGAAAGAATAAATACAATTGAAGGGAGGCTGAGGCAGGCGGATCACCTGAGGTCGGGAGTTCAAGACCAGACTGACCAACATTAAAAATAGAAAATACAAAATTAGCCAGGCATGGGGGTGCATGCCTGTAATCTCAGCTACTCAGGAGGCTGAGGCAGGAGAATTGCTTGAACCCGGGAGGCAGAAGTTGTGGTGAGTCAAGATCGCGCCATTGCTCTCTAGCCTGGGCAACAGGAGTGAAACTCTATCTCAAAAAAAAAAAAAAAAAATTCAAAATCAGATGCTTCAGTTATTTGCTGTTTTCCACAGCCTTTTACAGAACTTTGAACACAGTACTTACTATGAGACTATTTATCATCATAAGTTAAAATGATCATAAATTATCATTTGTTGATTACCTATTTAATTTTCTAATATGATTTTGACTCTTTCTGGATAATTTCTTCCATTATCTAACATACTTCAGTGTTGATGGCCCCAGTATCAGACTAAAAGAGATGGCCTATATCACACACACACACACACACATACACACACACACACGTACACTTTGTACACATCACTCTTTATACTAAATGGACAATTACTACTGTAGAGGAATAGTGAAAGCCTGCTTTCTTAGGTTAGCTGAGAGATTCCAAACTTGATGCAGTGTCTAGTTACCTCCCTATTCCAAGATGTCTATATTAGGGAAAGAAATTTTGGCAGGTTTCAGCATGCTGTATGAAGTGGTGAGAAAATAGATGAGGTTTGAAATTAACCATGCCAGGAAAAATAATGAAAACATTACAGCTTAAAATGTATAAATGCATTATAAGCCTACGAACCAGCTGAAGGTGTGCCCAGCTTTGAGTGATGCATGCCTGTATCCTGCCTTCTTGATAGCCAATGGCCTTGTCCAGCTGAGCTAACAAATTCCCAATTCCACACTTCGCAATCTCAGTGCACTTGCTGAACACCATTTCCCTTGTTTAATGATAATATACGTCATTGTATGACTTTTGTGGGAGATGGTTTGAACTGGCTGGTAAATAAGCAACTTTAATACATCTGCTTGCATAAAGCATTGAAATCATGGTCTAGTTCACAAATGAGGAGTCCTAGAATTAGATGTAGGTTTTATCACAAGAAATATGTTGATGACTCCATGGACAGCTAGCTACGATTCAATGAACCTGAGACAAAACCTCTCAGGTTGTGTTGCCAGAAGTCAAGAACGTTGATTAGCACCTAAGGCTGTGTTTCTTTCCTTTTCATTTTGAGAGATAGCCATAGTGAAGGAAACTCGGGAAAAGCAAAAATATTGCATTTTCATTTTGTTATGATTTTCCTTTCATTCCTGTTTTATTTTGTATAGTATAAAAATAAATAGTTCTGCTGACAGAATCAATTTTTATTATTTTCATTCATACTTTTGGCAAAGCTCATGAAAACACCAGGCTATATTCTTTAGATTTCATTCAAATAAGTTTTCTTAGTTGTTCTTCATTTCTTCTTTGGCTTTCCAACTTTGTTGACAAAGTCCATTCCATCAGAACTGAAAATACGCCATTCAGCACCTGTGTCCCTCTTATCTGTGCCTAGCCTTATGAGAGAAATTTTAAACTAAATAACATGAAATAGCATTTAACTATGTGAGGTCAGCTGTCATACTAAACTTTTCACATTCTACAGACGAAAAGTGAATGTTTGTAGCTTAACCTCCAAAGCAAGAACAGCTGGAACTGGAGCTATTTTCTTTCTAATAAAGATAAAATCCTATTATAAACAACTCTAGAGAACACTTGAGTTGTTCCATTTCAGTGGAATTTTACTAAAGTAATACAAGTCTATAAATCACATTCTAGTCTGCACTCATAGAATATGGAAGTGAGTAGGGTCCAGTCTCTCTATAGTGAATTAATACTTGGAACAAGAAAGCAAGCATCCAATACACACACTGTACTTTTTTTTTCCTCTGACCTTTACTTTCTTGACTGATATTTTGTGAGAGATGTAGACTGCTTAGAGTTTAGACTGATGGGATATTTAGAGTTTAGGTTGGTGGAATATGGTGGAAAGGAACTGGGTGGAGGTTGCAGAGGAAATTAAGAACAAAGGGCTTAACTACAAGAGACCAGTATCCCTATACTTTCCACTACATAGTAAACTACTGAATGAAGCAATTTGGTAAGAACAGGGACTGTCATTTAGAAAGGAAATCAGATAACACCCAGACTATTCTTTGTAAGAAAACAATGTAATTAGTTTAAGAAAATGCTGCTGTTTTCACAGGCAATCAGCCAGGATGTAGATCTCATTTGGCTGCATAAAAAAGGGTTTTATGCTGATGTTGTGGACTGAGATTTTACCTGTAGTTTCTCTAGTCTTGCCTGAAAAACAACACCTTTCTATCTGCCCAGGGCCTTAAAAACAAAGGATGCAAGTTCTTTATCAAATATGTTTACTTGCCTATTGGTATCATTTGTGTGGAAGCACAATTCATTTTCACCACTTTATTACACAGAGAGAAAGAAGATAGAGATGGAGGAGGTGTCTGCTCTATGCTTCTATCACCAATTTATTCATACCTCTATTACAACACTTTCCATGTTATGTTGTAATGACTTCACTTCTCCAAAATGTTATGCACCTTGAGAACGGTGCCTAGCATAGGATCTCAATATATGGCTATTTATTAAGGAAGAAGATCTTTATGTCTTTACACATGTCAGTTCTGTTGTCATATGCTGCTCATGTTGTCAAGCTGAACAGCCTAAATGTATTTGCTTAAAACAGAATTTGGGAAGTTTCTTGAGAGGAATGGACACCAGGGGTTTTGGATTTAGTTTTGTTTGTTAATTAAAAAAAACCCCACATACTAAATAAACCACTATTAAATATGTGCCAGATTATCTTCCTACATAATGCTCTTAAAGCCCATGAAACTCTATGAGGGAAAGATCATTGTGTCCATCTTAGGAATAGGAAAATTAAGGTTCAGGGAATTGTGTAGCTTGTCTAATGTCTCTCTACTGGTAAGCAACCAAGTCAGGACTAGTACTAGAAGGCTCAGTTGGGAGGGGAGGAAGGGGAGAGAAAAGAAGTATGGCTTTTTCCTCTGGGTACACTCTCCAATATGGTGACTTTTCATTATGTTTCATGTAGAATGTCAACAGGAGGTTTCTTAGGCCTGTGGAAAAGGAATTTCAGGAAGTGGTGTGAAATAAATTCTTGAAAAATCAAGTCCAGAAGATCTGAAGAATTGATTTGAGTATGGTGCCTTTTTGTTGTTGTTTTAACTTGCTTACTCATTCATCAACTAGAGACTTGACCTCTCTCTCAGGCTTGCTCACTAGTAAGTATCAGATTAGAACCCACATCTTTCCATGACAAAATCCCTGCTCTGATCGACTGCATCATATTGCCTTCCTACTTCCCCATTCTGACTGAGGTGTGTCCTTAGCATCTACCATTTATCTCAGTGATCACATCATCTGAAGACTGAAAATGGGAAGAAACAGTGCATATCAGTTTTCTTCCTCCCTACATAAGTTTTGAGAAGTGTGGTGGGCTGAATAATGTCTACCCAAAGACATCTACACTCTAATCCATGGACTTGTGATTAGTTTACCTTTTACAGCAAAAGAGAATTTTCAGAGTTGATCAAGTTAATGATCTTGAGATAGAGGAGATTATTCTGAATTATCCAGTGTACCAGATAATAATCAGTAGGGTTCTTATAAGGGGCAGTCAGTAAGGCTAGAGTCAGTAAAAGAGATGTGACCATGTTAGGCTGCTGGCTTTAAAGACAGGAAGGGGCCCTGAGCCAAAGAATGAAGGTTGCCTTTAGAAGCTGGCAAAAGCAAGGAAACAGTATCTCAGTGCATTTGTGCTGCTATAACAGGATACTTGAGACTGGGTAATATAGGAAGAATAGAAATGTATGTGTTCACAGTTCTAGAGACTGAGAAGTCCAAGATCAGGCACTGGCATTGGGTGAGGATCTTCTTGCTGTATCCTCATATGGCAGAAAGGAAAAGGACAAGCGAGGACTAACCTCGTGTCCTCACAAGTAGAAGATCGGAAGACAGCAAAACTAGCTGAACTCTGTGTAACCCCCTTTTAAAAAGACCTTAATCCAATTAATCGCCTCCTAAAAGCCCTGCATCTTAATACAATTGACCTTTGAACACCACAAAGCTTAGAGGCACTAACCCCCTGCACAGTCAAAAATCTAGGTATAACTTTTGACTCCCCTAAAACTTTACTACAAATAGCCTACTATTGACTGGATAACATAAATAGATTAACATATATTTTGTATGTTATATGAATTGTGTGCTATATTCTTATAATAAGGAAGGCTAGAGAAAAGAACAATTTATTAAGAAAATCAATCATTAGGAAAGGAAAAATGTATTTACTACTCATTCAGTGGAAGTGGATTATCATAAAGGTCTTCATCCTCCTTGTCTTCATGTTGAGTAATCTGATGAAGAGGTGGAAGTAGAGGAGGGGTTAGTCTGGCTGTTTCAGGGGTGGCAGTAGCAGAAGAAAATCTGTGTATAAGTACATCTGCACAGTTCAAATCCATGTTGTTCAAGGGTCAGCTGTACTGTCACATAAGCAACACCTGAATTTTGGAGGGGACACATTCAAACCGTAGCAAACAGGTTCTGCCTTAGAGCCTTCAGAAGGAGACGTTCCTGATACCTTGGTTTTAGGATTCTGACTTCCAGAACTGTAAGATAATAAATTTGTGTTTTTTAAGCCACTCTTTTTGGTAACTTGTTATGGTAGCGATAGGAAACTAAGTGGTTACTACAAAAGAATCTCTTCCTTCTATGAGCTGTTGAAAAGAGAGAAATCTAACAAGGTTTAATTTCGTCAAAAGTATCATATAAGCCCAACAACTGTGAAATGATCTGAAGTTTTTGTGAACAATAGATTGAACATATTAGACATGATTCAAAAACCTAGCTAAGGTTAAGATGTGTGACTTTCTATTTTTCCTTTTTACTATAATACTTGAGACCTTGAGTCTTCTCTGATTTATATATCTATAAATGAGAGTAAAACAATGGGCTTGCCCACCTCATAGAAAGGCTGTTTAGCTTCATTTGGTGAAGCTTGTAAAATGCTGTGAAGATAATAAATGCTAATCTTTATTTAATCAACTAGGCAAGAAGACAATTAAATGAAAGACCAGGAGTGTGCCTTGCAGCATACTGTCTGATGGAGTTCTTGTAGCTCAAACCAACAGAGACCTATATTTAAAATACAATTTCCATAATCTACCCCATCAAAGTGATAAATTAAGGTTTAAGGCTTCCAATTTCTTGTTTATCTCAACTGCTTAAATTCAATTGCTTTAATTAAAATTGCATTGAGAATGCATTTTCCAATTTAGACTTTCAAAGGCCATTGGGAGTTTTGTTCCATTACATCCTTTTCATCTTATAATGTTTGAAGGATCACTACTTAATTTTCTCAACAGTGAAAGGAAATTTTCCTTCTTAAATTAATAGTTATTGTTTCAACTAACACGTCATACAGCAAGTCTGAAAATTGGCAGTTGCTAAATTAGTAGTGGGTGGAGATATTTTATAGCCGTTTTAGCTCTGGAGTCTGTCTTTATGCTGTTCTTGAAACATACGGAGACATTATTTTACAGCAAAGAAATACACTCCAATCAATAAAGAGAGTAGAAAATAGTAAGAATATGCCAATCACCTCAGGACAATTTAGCATTTGCTTGGTGACCCAAGAACTAATCTGTATTTTATTATTTTATTATATTTTCAGGGCCAGAAGTCAAGAATAGGAGAGCAGCAGAAAACCACTAAATATGACAGCCAGCTTCTCTTCGGTAAATTCAGATGGTTGTGATGTGAAAGTCCCACCCATGCATCCCTTATCCGTTCACTCTAGGCATTACAAACCACCAAGACAAAAGGAATTCATTCAATTTCAAGGCTGCGGCCAACTTTCCTCCATCCTTCCTTCTTTTCTTCTCTTTACATTTTAATATAATTCCAGATTTACAGAAACATTTCAAGAATAATATAAGGAACTCCTATATAGCCTTAATCAAGATTCAAAAGTTGCTTACATTTTGTCCAATTTGCTTTATTAATTCTCTGGATTTCTTTTTTTCTCTCTCTCTGAACCATTTGACAGTTAGGTGGAAACATCATTAATGCAGGATTTTTCTTAGTCTCCTTACCAGTTGGGGACCTCTGGCTGGTGATGCAGAAGGCCTTGCTCAGGGCATGCTATCTGCCACAGGATGTGCCCTGCCCAATCAGCTTGCCAAGTCTAGCTTGTGCACTGGTTCCTGAATTCTTCTCCTGTGCCCAAGAAGAATGAGGATGTGCTGACCATTGAAGGGTGAGGAGAATAATTTTATTGAGTAATGAAACAGGTTATAGTGGAGAGGGGACACGGGGATGGTCACCCTACCTGAAGTCCCCCACGTGGCTGGGTCTGGGGCCTTTTTTGGACTCAGAATGGGGAGTGTGTGTTGATTGGTTTGTCAGTATGCAAAAATGGTTAAAGTGAATACACCACTCAAAGGTGGGCACAACAGTAGAAAACCAATTAAGAAAGGGTAAGTATGTGTAAAATAGGTGAAAGGTGGGGATCAATCAGAGGAAAGTAGGCCAAACAGGAAGACAAGTTCTCAATCCGGTCTGAGGATTTAACTTGTAGCTTGTCTTTCAGGCTTTAAACTGTCTTTGGCTTGGAGGTGGAGTTTCACTGGGGACCCGCCCCTATCTGCCTAGGCATTTGGCTGCCTCCTGCTGCTCCCATCAAGACCTTTTACTTTTTTTTTTTTTTTGAGATGGAGTCTCACACTGTCACCCAGGCTGGGGTGCAGTGGCACAATCTCAGCTCACTGCAACCTCTGCCTTCCAGGTTCAAGTGATTCTCCTGCCTCAGCCTCCCAAGTAGCTGGGATTACCTTCGCCGGCCAACACGCCTGGCTAATTTTTTGTATTTTTAGTAGAGAGAGGGTTTCACCATGTTGGCCAGGCTGGTCTCGAACTCCTGACCTCGAGTGATCTGCCTGCCTTGGCCTTCCAAAGTGCTGGGATTACAGGTGTGAGCTACCATGGCTGGCCAACCCTTTACTCTTAAATACTTCACTGTGTATTTCTTAAGTAAACGTATATTCTCTTACATATTTTCTTTGGCAAATTATCAAAATTAGGAAATTTAACACTGAAGTAAAATGTTTTTGAAATTTATAGCTCATATTCAAATTTTGTCAACTGTCTTAATAAAACACTTTCTAGCTATTACTTTCTTAGTTCACAATCAGATACTTCAATTAGTTATCATGTCTGTGTAGTCTCCTTTAATTGGAAAGAATTCCTTAGCCTTTGTTTTTGTTGACCCTGAAACTATTAAAGGGTACAGATCAATTATTTTGTAGAAGAGTTCCTGTCTGGTGTTTGCTCATCATTAGGTTTAGGTTATGTTTGACAGGAAAACCATGATATATTTTATCCTTGGTGCCTATCAAAAGACATGCACTATTTTTCCAATATTGGTAGATTTAATGTTATCACTTTGTTATTGTGGTATCCATCAGGTTTCTCCACTCAGTAACTACTATTTCCCCTTTGTGATCAATATGCAATTTGTAAAGAAGATAACATGAGGCCGTATAAATATCATGTACCTCATCAAACTTTAATCCTCTGTTTTTTTAATCCATTGATGATTTCTTTTTTTTTTCCTTTCTTTTTTCTGAAACAGAGTCTTGCTCTGTTGCCCAGGCTGGAATGCTGTGGTGTAATCTCGCCTCATTTCAACCTCCACCTCCCAGGTTCCAGTGATTCTCCTGCCTCAGCCTCCTGCGTAGCTGAGCTACACGTGCCCGCCACCACGCCTGGCTAATTTTTGTATTTTTAGTAGAGATGGGGTTTCACCACATTGGCCACGCTGGTCTTGAACTCCTGACCTTGTGATCTGCCCACCTCGGACTCCCAAAGTGCTGGGATTACTTACAGGCATGAGTCACTGTGCCTGGCCCCACTGATGATTTTCTAACTCATATATGCTTCTATATTTATTGGCTAGCACCCCGCTATAAGAGTGTTCTCTTCTATTCCATTTAAATATTTATGTATATATTTACATCACTAGGAAACCATGAATTTTTCCTTTAGATGATGTATTATAATCCATTATTATCTCTCTTTTTTTTTACTTAAATTGTTTCAGATTTGACCGCTCAGAGCTCCTTCAAGATAACTCTTTTGCCTTTCTGACATTACCCCATCCCTCTTGGAGCACTTCTTTACTTTCTGATTCAACAGGATATTCTAGGTTCTTTTTGTACTTTCACTGCTTCAGTACTAGAATCGGCCTTCTCCCCAAGGAACTGTGGTTCGTTTTAGTAAATAATGGTATTTAGATACCAAAATTTGAGTACTGTATTTTGCTCATTGCTGCTAGTAGGTCATTGATCGAAGGTCCTGTCAGTCAACAGAGCTAGAAGATATGTATGTATATATACATGTATATATACCCTATCCAAATGTATTTGCATATCCATCTATCGGTAAATAAGTATTAAAAACCATTAACTCATACTGATAACTTTAATGTAACCCCATCATGGCACAGTCTATTCTGTCCAAAATTGCCAGCATATTCAGTGAAAGAGCTTGAACTTGATCTTAGATTTCTGTGACTCTAATAGTCCAGATTCAAAACCACTTAGAATAAAATTACTGCCCAAGCCCCATCCATTATACAGATACACCCTTCACTCCACTCTCCTGAATATCAGTTACCCTACTCTAATGCCCCACATCACGATTCATTCTTTCTGAAGATAAAGAGATAATTGAGACAAAGTTTACTTTATATGCTCATATCTGACAAAGAACTATAGTTCACGTTATTTTCGAGGTCTAAAAAAAAAAAGTCTTTTAATATCATTTTTTATTCATTTCTTGACCTTGACGAGTGTCACAGTTAGTAGGTTCAGAATTGAGTTTGCTCTTGAGTCTACTTCCAGCAACTCTGAGGTGATATTACAGAGCATCCTTTACCCATACATTAATTAGATGACTTCTTCCGACTTTCTGTAGACCAAATGTGCTCTCCTCTAAAATGTGAACTATGTAATTAAAATAAATACACATCGCATTATTTATCCTATATTCATTCAATCTAAAATGTGAACTATGTAATTAAAATAAATACACGTCACATTATTTCTCCTATGTTCATTCCATCTACAACACACTGGAATTTCTTTTTCACACCTGCTTCAACCAACTTTCGCTGGACTAACTGAATGAAGCAGTATTTGCACGTTTCTGTTTTTTTTTTTTAAATCCTGAGAACGTCATGAGACTCAAAAGTGAGCACAGAATATTCATCATAGTTTCATTCCAAAACATGCAAATTATTTTTAGGACTTCAGAAGCGCTCTAAGATGTCTGGAATCCTCCCCAGTGTTCCCCTAATCATGCAAATTATCAACACAACTCAGTATTTACATCCAGATTTTAGAAGCCTTTTATAACCATTAGCCTTATTTGCTTAGGAGTCTGTTACAAGTGTATATTTGAGTCCAACACTATCAAGCCTTCCAGAAATCTGGGGCGATAAAGACTATGAGTACAAGAAGTTCAAGCTGAAATTGAGTAAGGAAGGTTGCCAAAGGAAGAAATCGACAGTTTAGAAAAGTATAGACAATCTTTATTTTTAGCAAAGTTCATAGGATTGAAGTGTCAACACATAATTATAATACCACTTATAATGGCACTGTGCCAATATAAGCCAAAATACCTCCTGTTTTATTTGTAATTAAAAGCCTAAAAAATAAACAACCCATTTTTAATACTAATTTATCTGTTTTTTCATTCTGATTAATATTTTAAAACTATTTTTGAGAAATTTAATTTTTAAAATAAGCTATTTCTGACTGTGGATAAAAGTTAGAGATTAGTTTCATTTTTCTTCAAATAGATACTGAAAATATTTTACTCCTCTGTGCAATTCATTCATTATTTTTCATTAAAAAGATGTATTTCTGTACTAAGCAGATATAATTGAGCAGATAGAGCCCTGAAAAATTACTTCATTAACAGTGGGATTCAGAGTAGTGTTTAACTTGTAAATGTACAGTTGACCTTTAAACACACAGGTAAGAACTCTGCAGGTCCACTTTTGCATGGATTTTCTTCTGTCTCTGCCACCCTAATATACAGCAAGACCAACCTCAACCTTCCTTTTCAACCTGCTTCGAGTGAGGGTGACAGAGATGAAGACTTTTAGGGTGATCCAGTTCCACTTAATGTTATTTTCTTTTTTTTTTTTTTTTTTGACGGAGTCTCACTCCTTCGCCCAGGCTGGACTGCAGTGGTGCTATCTCGGCTCACTGCAAGCTCCGCCTCCCAGGTTCACACCATTCTCTTGCCTCAGCCTCCCGAGTAGGTGGGACTACAGGCGCCTGCCACCGCGCCTGGCTAATTTTTTTGTATTTTTAGTAGAGACGGGGTTTCACCGTGTTAGCTGGGATGGTCTTGATCTCCTGATCTCATGATCTGCCCGCCTCAGCCTCCCAAAGTGCTGGGATTACAGGCGTGAGCCACCATGCCTGGCCTCCTTTTCTTTTCCTTCTTTTCTTTTTTCTTTTTCTTTCTTTTTGAGACAGAATTTCGCTCTTGTTGCCCAGGCTGGAGTGCAATGGTGTGATCTCGGTTCAGGGCAATCTCTGCCTTCTGGGTTCAAGCGATTCTTCTGCCTCAGCCTCCCAAGTAGCTGGGATTACAGGCACCTGCCACCAACACTCGGCTAATTTTTTGTATTTTTGGTAGAGATGGGGTTTCACCATGTTGGCCAGGCTGGTCGTGAACTCCTGACCTCAGGTAATGCACCTGCCTCGGCCTCCCAAAGTGCTGGGATTACAGGTATGAGCCACTGCGCCTGGCCCAACATTTTCTTTTCTCTGACTGTGTTAAACTGTTTATGTAATTGGTAAGGCTACCAGTCAATCGTAAGCTCGTAGTGGTTAAGTTTTGGGGAGTGAAAACTTAGATGTAGATCTTCAACTGCACAGGAGGTCAGTGCCCCTAACCCCCATGTTGTTCAGTGGTCAAATGTAATTCACATAAATATCCTTGAAGTTGTTAAATTTGAAAAACCCCAGAGAGAAAGAAGGGAGGAAGAACATCTGATTGTGAGACACAAAACGTAAAGGCCAGTGATTTCTGCGTAGAGAAATTTAGTTAACAGACAGCACAGAAATTGTTCTCTTCCCATTCTAAAGCTAGAGCACTCTATGTAAACTCTTCCCACTACTACAGTGAGCAAAAGAGATAACAATTATTCTGATATCTTATTTGTGGTAGGTATTTTGCAAAGATTAGGATTCTGTGCATCAAGCATTCCATAGAACTACAACATAGAAGGTAGAAAAAGAAATAGTTATAAATATGCAGAGTATTTACGATGGCACTATAAACTTTTACAGAAGGAGAAGAACCAAAAAATGGGCAAGTGGACAACATAGAAACATAATAATGAAAGTGTACAAGTATTCAAATAGTTATAGAACAGAACACTTCTTTAGCCATATCCAGTTCTACTCCTAGACCTGGACAATAGGATCTCTGCCCTCAGCCCCTGCCTTTTGAGTTCTTCTGGCTGTACTTCTCTTCATAAGGTGTGAGTTTCCCAGGACTGAGCCTACGTGCCCACCTGAAGATGACACACATGCATGCCCAGAGTAGCTGGGGCTCTGGAATTCTCTGCTCAAGTAACTCTGCACCTGTGTCCAGAGCTTGCATAGGTCTATAGTTTTGTGAGTGAATTGCTGGGTCATTGGGATGCCTAAAGGGGTAGCCAAGAGATGTCTGTGGGTATCTGGCAGAGGGAGCTTGGAAATTTGACTCCTTGAGGTGCAGGATTGATCTGGGGTAGAAGGAGACATGGGGCAGTCACAGGCCTGGTTTCATGTGTTGGTGCTACTCCAGTCTGGGGTGGAACTCTGAGAAGTCAAGGACAGAATTCTGAGAATTATAAATTCAATCCTAATTTCCAAGTTGTTAGGAAGGTAAATTTTTCAAGGTAGAATAAGATAAGACATGTTATCTGGGCTTGATTGATAATGTTTAATATTAGGTTGGTGCAAAAATAAATGCAGTTTCTGCCATTATTTTTAATATTTAGAGATTTGGTATATTGGCCTTTTTTTGTACTTTTGGCCTATGTCCTACAAATGTTGGGGGTGGGGCACAACTAACAAAATCTTATTTTGAGTTTCACCAACTCCTTAGAGAGAAGAGATTTTTAAGTTAATATGAGGATAAACTAAAAATTATTTCTAATCTGGTGTCTTTTTGTTTTGGTTTTAAGTGTGTGTTTGGTTTGCATATTTGAATAATTGCTTATGTTAACTTTTCATTAACACTACGTGCTTTCTTGCAGAAAGGGCTTTGCTCACTCTCAACTAATTTTTTCTTTTTTGTCATTATGAAGTCCTTTATAGAGATTCAAATGTCAAATGCTATCAAGATTCTGCTGCCCAGGTTACAGACAAGCTGGTCAGTGCTCTCTTGTAGACTGCATAGACCGTGTTCCATGTGACCTATGAGGAAGCAATCCGCCTGCTTAAGACCTTGTAATTTTGTAGCTGAAAGTGACTTTGAATAATGTAGTTCAATAATTTTCATTTTACAGGATAAAAAACTTATGCCCAGATATCACACTTAACAATGATAATCTCTCCTACACAAAAATGAAAATAATTTATTTGGCCTAAAGAATAGAAAGCTCTTAATAAGTACCAGAGTTTTTAAAAAGTGATTTAAAAATTTTTTTATTCCATTAATGTGTTTTAGTTTTGAGATGCAATGAGTATTGATTTTCAAAGTTCTTATCAAAATGCAGACACTTCTAAGAGACAAAAGTCTTTTGCATTGTAAGCTAAGCTAGTGGATAGCTGAGGTCTTGGAAACTGAACACAGTTCAGGAGCTTACAGGACGAAAGGCAGGAAGTAGGGGCAGGGTGAGGAGGTGTGTTGGTCAGCGAGATGGGAGACAGCCTGAAAGCATAGCTTAGATAATTTTGCCTAAGGCCAGTTCTGTATGCAGGGAGATGCTGACTGGAGAAAAAGTGGCCCAGTTGTTGGATCTGCAGCACAGAACAGGCCTTGTAGCAAACAGGAAGTGACAAAAATAACTACCTTTTCAACACAAGCAGCAGCTTTAAATGGTGCACAATGAATTTTTCATCTATCAATTACACTGCAAACTAGAAAGTCACGGATAACAAGGATGCCTCCTTATGTCACTTCAGGGGACTGTTTAAAAATAGAAGACTGCCGGAAAACAGGAGAAGCATAATCAATACTGTGATTAATGGCAGTAATTTCACACAAACATCTGGGCAATTAAATATGCTCTTTAGGAGGTGTTTCGCCTCGTGACTAGTGAAGGAATGAATGAGTTTCAAATCAAATATCACTGTCAGTATACTGAATAATTCACAGCCACAAACGACTTCAAACTGGAACATTTCCAGCTGTCAAATCTATAAAAAGTCTTATTTTAAAGAAAATATACTCTGGGTCAGCATTTCATTCTGCAATCCTTGTTCATTTTAATTTAAAGGCACTCTAACAATTATATATACACACACTATCTATTCATACCCAAATGTTAGCTAGGCATTATGGGAAATAAAAGGACTGTGTCACATGACTTCTGCTTCCAGCAAAGTTATCATTTTTGTTGGCTGAGCAAAGAATATCCTCAGGAAACAATTAGCAGGCTATCGTAAGTGTTTGTGTTTCCACACCTGGGCCAACCATAAAAAATATTTGACATGTTTGTTAAATTCATCAGGTTGAGTGTAGAACTCAGGAATCTGTGTGGCCACATACAGTCCATCTTTAAGAAACATTGCAGTACTGTTTCTAAGAAAGCATGTCATGAAATCAATATCTAAAATACATAATCCAAGAGATGAAACTCTTTGACCCAAAAATAGTCCAAAAAGGAATGGCCATGTTAACACCTTATTTTGGGCAGTGTACTAAGAGCTTCATTACTACACACACTTTAAAAAAAATAAAACTTTGTCATTTTAACAATTCCCTCACTGCAATCATCTGTAGAATCCTGGAAAAGAAACGGATTTGTAAAATAATTATTTTTATACATGGGAAACAAGAAGGTCAGGGAGATGACTTGCCTGGTCCCAAAATTTAGTTAGTGATTCACTGGAATTCTGTTCAGATCTATCCACTATGCCACATCGTCCCTCTCAGTAAAAAGTGCTATCATTAGTTAGAACACTTTGGTAGCTTTGCTGCAAGTTCAAATACTAGGATATCTACTAGCAAGCCAGCTGACAATGTCACACCTCTTGTATATTTAAAAAAAAAAAATGTTCTTACATCTAAAGTATCATGATATTTTATAGTCAGAAAGATCAAACCATGAGCAATGCCATAAGTTTAGTAGATATTGATTTCAGTTATGAGAAAGCATTGCTGTGAAAAGAGACTACACCATTTCTAAAAACTGAGACAATGAAGAATGTCCACTGGCAAATTGGTTACTTTGATTCCAGTCGTGTCCCTTTCAACTCCCAGATCATCTGGCCAATTATCCACCATCTATGTGTCAGTGCAGACACTTACTTCAGACCATCTCTCTCCAGGCAAAGTCAAGATTTATCATTTGAAGAATTTCTTTTCCTCACTGTCTTTCAGAGCCACCTCTTAGTTGGACTATTTCACTGCAACAGTCCTCTTCAGCTGGTGACAGTCTCTCAAGTAATCCATAAAACAGGTTGGAAAATTTCTTCCTCAGTTACTCTTGCAGCTGAAGGGAAGTGTGACCTGGCAGCAGGTAAAGGTGAATCGGGAATGTGTACTGCTTCTTCATGCAACTTGTACATTCAGGGCCTGCTTGGACCTCATGTGGTATATACCACTTCCACTTAATCGATTCCTACTGGCATGCTTGACTTTATGGCATGGTAGAGCAGATATTCAATTAATCAAAAGTGTGAGTATCTTTATGGTTTGTGGTTCAGTACCTTACAGGACACAGTAGCAAGTTAACCATCATTTTTCAATTGAGAACAGTTACTTGCTGAAAAGTACATTTTTGTACATTTTTTTTTCAGAACTGTGAAGACTTTGTGTATTACAGATTTCTGCTGGTTGAATCTGCCAAATACAGTTTAAGTAGATACACTGGGTTATGACAGCAAGATAGAAAATTGTTGATACTGTGGACAAACATCTCTTTCTTTGAATCTTCAGGAAATCTAGCAGTCTTGGATTATTGAGTAAACGGATTGAAGAACCACATCACAAAGTATTACATGTGCATCTCTTTTGATGGTGGTGTCTGCGAAGTGCAGCAACTTATTTGTAAATTTAGAGGAAATATTCTAACACACTCTAAACAATTAGACACATAGACATTTCCTCGAATATAGCATACTTTCTCACAACATTAATTTCCCATTTTTTGGCATGCATGCATCAGTATCTCTTAGCTCACCATATCTAGCTTCTATCAGCATGCTGTCGTCAGTGCAGTTTTTAAATATGAATTCTATGTAAGAGTAAGAATGGTTAATTTGGCCAGGCGGAGTGGCTCACACCTGTAATCTCAGCACTTTGGGAGGCCGAGTCAGGTGGATCACCTGAGGTCAGGAGTTTGAAACCAGCCTGGCCAACATGGTGAAACCCCGTTTCTACAAAAAAAAAAAAAAAAAAAAAAAAGATTAATTTACCTTCAAACTAAATTGTAACACATATTTGACATAACATGGTGCCAATGTGGTAAAGGTGTACTGCTATCCTTGCTAAGTGAGATAACTGAATTTGATAGTCCGTACTTACTGGAATACATTAAGAAGTCATCTGCCAGATCAGTAGCTACACATTCAGTGATAGAGACTGTACAAATTATTTCAGTAAAGAGATCCACCTCTGGAATAGCTGTGGCAGTTTAAATTACCATCTGTTATCATTATGATCATCTACCATCATTTTGCAAATCCCATTCACATTTTCTACTGGCTAAAGAGGAGAGTTAAATGTTGGTGTGATACCAATCACAATTATTGAAGTTTTCAAATCTTTGATGATGGTGCTAGGCAATTTTTCTGCGTTTACTCCAGAGGTGCGGTTTTAATTTTGTTATTGAGAGGGAGCACTTGGAGCTTCTATTTGGTCCTGCTTATTGTAATCACTCTTCACGTAGGTCTCTGAGATAGAGGTTCTAACAGATGCTAAATGTAATTTTCAAAATTCACTAGGGAAATAATCATAGTGTATGTTGGGATCCAAGTGGGACTATCTTGAATCAAAACCTCTCTCCATAAGACCAAAGTTGCTATTTAGGATTCTAAGAATGAGAGTTAGAGCAAAGTCATTGTCAAACTATTCCTGAAAAGTCTGCATATTTACCTTATTTTAGAACATAATTACATCGTGAAATGGTCACAGATAATTGTGATAACATTAAAAATTTCTTCCTCAAGGGTAACTAGGTGCATTGATTTTCTTCAAATTTCAACAGATGCTGAGTCTATGGACTGATTCAGGTCTGAGAACTGGGAAAGAACTCTGGCTCTCCAAACAGGTGATTTGAGTCAGGCCTCTGTTCAATTAGATTATAAGGCCTAATTTTTTTAATCAGTTGTACAATTCAGATAGGAATTTATGGGCTATCTTCTATTTTTGTCTCAGGGGCTTTAATGATTAAATAGCTACCTCCAAAGATCCACTAACATAACCAAACTGCTCTTGCTCCTGGTGGCCAATGACAGCTACTGCTACTTGAGCCTTTCCATCTTGGGATCTATTGTCCTCATTGAGAGAGTAAGCTGTTTTTAAAGTAGTTTCTCTCATTAGCACCCCTATTTAGTAGACAGCAATTTTTAAAATACTTTTTCAAAGTGGATGCTGCTCTTCTCCTCATCATAGGGAATGATGGAATATGACTAGGTGTATGTGAGTGAGCTACATGTGGATACAGAATTCTAACACTGCCATCTCATTTAGTCTTTGGATTTCTTCGTAATCAAGGAATTTTGGGCATCTCATCTTCAATTATTTGAATGAATAATGATTCCAGGTTTACCATATTCTGTGCTGTTTGATCTAGCTCATTTGTTGCAGAATATGTAGTAGTTAAACTCACACTGGTAAATTTTGCCAATTAAAAATATGTGTTTCTGCCTTCTCGGTCTAGCACCTTCAGAATACTTTCCCATATGTAGCAGAACCTGGGTGGCATAAATTTTGTAGTTTTTTGGTATATAAGCTGTTTCCTCAATGCTTGACATCACAATTACTTTCTTCTCAGGGTCTGTTGGAATATGACTCTAGCTTTATATCTGGAGACATTAAAATGTGTTAAGAACAAGGCAAAGATTTTATTAACTTGTCTTTGCAGGGTTAATTCTATTGTAGAAGTTGCTATAGAGTCTTTCAACAAGGCAGGAACCACCTCATCAGGTTAGGAAAATGAGATATTTAAACTCACAGTGGGCTGTGAATTGGGAAGTCATGTGAATCCTATAAGTTCTCCAATATCCCATCATTTTAATTAGTAGGTTCTATTCTTTCCCAATACTAACCTTTAGGGTTTATGTAAGAGATCTAATGAGGCTATGAATTAATAGACATTGGAATGTGGCAGCATACTGCATCAAATGAAGGTTTTGTTTCTAGCTTTCTCAGAACAGTGGCTGCAAAAGTTAAGAAATTCATAGAAAGTCCCTAGTTTTCAGTAAATGCCTGATAAGGTTTGGCTGTGTCCCCGCCCAAATCTCATCTTGAATTGTAGTTCCCCTAATCCCCACATGTGGTGGGAGGGACCCGATGGGAGGTAATTGGATCATAGGAGTGGTTACCCTCATGTTGTTTTTGTGATAGTGAGTGAGTTCTCACAAGATCTGAGGATTTTATAAGGGGCTTTTCCCCCTTTTGCTTAGCACTTCTCCTTGCTGCTGCCATGTGAAGGACTTGTTTGCTTCCCCTTCTGCCATGATTGTAGGTTTCCTGAGGCTTCCTCAGCCACGCTGAACTGTGAGTCAATTAAATGTCTTTCCTATATAAATTACCCAGTTTGGGGTATGTCCTTATTAGCAGGGTGAGAAGAGACTAATACAATGCCTGAATCAATAAACTATAAATTTAGCTTATAATTTTCCTTTTTAAGTCTTTCAGGTGTTCTTAGAAGGAAAGTCTTCAGGGCTAGGTGCACTGGCTCATTCCTGTAATCCCAGCACTTTGGGAGGCTAAGGCAGGTGGTTTGCTTGAGCTCAGGAGCTCGAGACCAGCTTGAACAACATGGAAAGACCCCACCTCTACAAAAAATACAAAAATTAACCAGGTGTGGTGGTGCACACCTGTAGTCCCAGCTATTCAGGAGGTTGAGGTGGGAGGATCACTTGATCCCAAGAGGTTGAGGCTGCAGTGAACAGCGAGCATGCCACTGCATTGCAGCCTGGGCAACAGAGTGAGACCCTATCTCAAAAAAAAAAAAAAAAAAAAAGAAAGAAAAGAAAAAAGAAAAAAAGAAAAAGAAGTAATGCCTTCAGCTCATAGTCTTTGAGACCTTCAAGTCTTTCCTATAGTTATATAGCAGCAGAGCCTGGGTCTTCTAAAGCCTTGCCTTCTATTGTACCCGATCCCAGGTAATGAAACATAATAATTTAGCTATCTGTTTTGCTCCCAAGTGCCATTAGCTGTCCAAGATATACCCCTTTAAAAGAGGTGAATTTTCACTATTCAATGTCTAACGAGGAAAGATATACAATTTTTAGTCCTCCATTCCCCCAAGTTGCTACTGACAACAACCACTTCAGTTCGGAGTTAGTCACATGTCATGAAACCAACTCTGACTGACTTTAACCAAAAACAAATTCATTAAAAGGGCTGATAGGTAGCTTACAGAATCACCAGGTGGGTTGGCTGAAAAAGAAGCATCAAATCCCTTTATGATCTAATTCTTGACTATATATTTGAATTTAATGTTCACAATTCTCCTTTATGAACATTGCACTCTAGTTCTGGAATAATTCAATTCCCAAATGTGCTATGCTGTCACACCTGTATGCTTTCCCATAAGCTATACTTTTTGCTTGAAATGATACTTTCATACTTTTAAGCTCTTAATTTCCTACTTTTTTTCATGCATTACCTTCTTTATCAAGTATTCTATGATAATCCCAAGTAGAACTGCCATTGAGAATCTCTCATGATCTTATACCCATTACAATACATATTATCATATAGTATATCATTATAGTACGTTGTGCTATGCATTGTATGTTATATAAATATACTAATTACAATGAGGTATGATAATTTAAACAAATTTGATTCCCTTACTTGACTTTGCATAGCTTATCCCCTGTTCTAGCAAATATTTGAAATGTAGCAAATATTCAATTAATATTGAATGAAAAGACAAATGAACCAATAATCATTTTTTGGAAAAGATAATTTATGAATTCACAGTAACAGGTAACATGTTACTGTTACAAGTATTTCTTTAAAGCATATAAAATTTTCTCTATCTGATCTTAAATCTCACCTGTTTCTTCAGGATCCTCACTTTCTTGTTGGGGAGATGACCTAGAGCTTGTTGGTATCTTGTTCTAAGTTAATTTTACTCACCATTGCTTACCCCACTGATCCTTTCCTTTGAAGAGTATTTTTCACACTCAATAAAATGGAAAAATTTATCATCCCTAAGCTCTTATCATCCAAAAAATCTGACCAAATATCTCCCTAAGACTGAGGTTCAGTGTCCTGACAAGCAGTTGCAAAGATTTTCATGAATCTTCTTTTTCTGTGCCAAGTGGGAGTCCACAAAGGCTGTAAAATAGGAACAGAGAATGGGGAGGAAAAGACAAAGACTACGCTCGAAAGTGGGTGAAAAGAAAAACCATGATCAAATGAGTCTGATTAATGCCCAGTGGCAGACGCAAAGCAGTGGAGGCATGGTCAGAGCATTCCTATGTCCGTGAAAATTTTGGACGTGTTCACCACAGGTTGCTTTTGTGATTTAAACTCTCTACTATTGGATTAATACAGTTACACCATTTAAAACATTGCATAATGCTAAAACAATGCCATAAAATATAATCATTCCCAATTCCAGCCCCTACTCACATAGTCTTCCTCTGCAAAAATCTCTTCTGATGTTTTTGGTTGATTTTTTTTCTTGGCATTTAGCATGTCAGAATTCCTAAGTAATACGCAAGTATTTTATCTTTAAATCAACATTAGACATCAGCTCTAGATTTCCTATAATGTTAGATGAAGATTAAGCTGTCTTCTATGTCATCTCCTCTGCTTCCCCTCCCTTATTTTTTCAACTGTTTTATGACAATTGTTGGTTAAATAAAAATACAGCTTGTACATTATCCTGCCTATAACTAGAACTAGGCATTAAATTGAATCTTTATTAGAATTTAAAAATATTTATTAAATTAACAAATGCCTTGTTTTTACATTTGCTTCATTTATTGGTATCTAATTGGTTAAGTCTCTGTACACTCCAAATACTTCTAGGTACAGTTTCCCACATGGCCAATCACATCATGTAATTTATTGGTTTTACTTTGCGTATTGTTTCACTCTGTGTGCGTATGAATTATACTCACACACACATACATATATGTATAATTTCCATACTGGAGTCATTGATTCTTCTATTTGGACTAGTTATTCTCTAGGTCTGCTATGTAGGATTTACCTTTGCTTTTATTTTTAGGATTTTTTTTTTCTCAAGAAATGAAATTATCTATTCCCTTTTTTTTTTTTTTTTTTTTTTTGAGATGGAGTTTTGCTCTTGTTGCCCAGGCTGGAGTGCAATGGCATGATTTTGGCTCACTGCAACCTCCGCCTCCTGGGTTCAAGCGATTCTCCTGCCTCAGCCTCCCGAGTAGCTGCGATTACAGGCATGCACCACCACCCCGCCTAATTTTGCATTTTTAGTAGAGATGGGGTTTATCCACGTTGGTCAGGCTGGTCTTGAACATCCTGACCTCAGGTGATCCACCCCCCTCGGCTTCCCAAAGTGCTAGGATTACAGGTGTGAGCCACTGCTCCTGGCTATTCCTTAGATCTTATGTGTTCTTATTTTAAGTTTATTTTCTTGTTTTGATGAAGCACATCCTGAAGTATCATCGTAGGTTAAAAATCATGCCATGATGACAAAGTCATGAGTATAAAAGTCCTCAACGTGCTTATCTATTCATCATGCTGCTCCAATCTCAGCTGGTTATCTTTTATGCCTGGTGCACAGTTGTAATCTTGGAGGTACCCTTCACCATACTCTTGGACTGTCAGGTAATTCCTTTACTGCTTTCTTTTTTTTTTCTTCTTCTTTTTTTTAAAATTTGGTTTATTTTGTTTTACTAAATTCTATTTCCCTTTTTTGAATTTCTCATTATTTAGTGAAACACATCTTTTAGTTGAGAACTGCAACATGAGAGTAAAAAACTTTTGAGAACTTGCCTGGCTTTATTCTACTCTACATTTAGTGAATATTTGCTTGTGTATAGACTTATAGATTAAAAATAATTTTCATTCAAAAACTTGAAGACAACACTGTATAATACTCAAATTGTCAGTGTTATTTTGGAAAAATCTAAGCCTATTTCAATTTCTTATGCTTTGTGAGTGAATTGTCTACCCTCTCTCTGAAAGCTTATACAGTGCTTTCTTGTTCATGATCTGAATTTTCACTGTGATTTATTGTGTGTCCATTTTCATCCATTATACTTGACATCTCTAGGTTCTTTCAACCTGGAAACTCAAGTGTCTAAATTCCAGAAAATTTTACCAAATTGTATGATAATTATTTTTCTCCTTCATTTTCACTGTTCTCTTTTTCTGGAACTCAATTATTTGAATGTTGTACCTCCTAGACTTTTAGATCTGTCCTCTAATTTTCAAGTATTTTGCTCCAGTAGTTTTTTCATATCTTTCTCTTTTTGCTGTATTCTCCAAGAGATTTAACTTCACCTTTCCAACCTTTATATTAAGTCCTTCGTTGTTCTTACTATGTTTTTAATTTTCAAGCAAATTTTTTTTTCCTTTATGGAATATCAAAGATAGTTTTACGTGTTTTTTCCTCAGGCATAACCTGTTTCCTTCATGGTTTTTGTGCATTTGTTTTGGTCTCTATCTCTCTGCTTAAGCGTTTCCTCAAATACCTAGAAACCCTTGATTATCTGATGCTGTTCAACAGGAGTAAACAAAAAGCTGATTGGAAACATTTACTGTATTGATGGGATCTGTCAGCATGAAATTTAATAAGAGATAATCCTGCTGGCCATTATGGAGAAAACCCTGGGTACCAAATTTTATTAGGTTTCCTCTTGAGTTGTCAGATTCACCAGAGAAGAGTGTTCCACTTTCTGACATAGAGAAAAGCAGACAAACAAACAAAACAAAAATCTCAATGCTGATGTTCCTATGGTGAGACAGAGGAAGAATTCTGCATTGGTCTCAGAATTCAGCACTGAACTATAGAACAGGGGATTCACATAATCCTCTGTTTTGGTATAGAAAGTCCCAATTCAGAGACTTTCTTTTACCCTTTCTATGGACAAAATCTTTGAGTTTTGGGCTGGAAAGAGGAGAGCGAGTTATCAATGGCAGGGAGGCATGGACAGGATCTGGAGTATTTAACTGTTCCATATAGTTTTAATTTCTTCTTATTTTAGTCAACTCATTTCATTCACCTCATGTCCGCAGCTGCTTGGTGTGTCCGTTCCCCCAGCATTCAACACATATGTGATGGAGTTGGGTTTGCTCTCTTCTTGCCCCTGCCAGTTTCTATGATTTGGTTTCCTTGGTTCTGCTAAGCCAGTTACCAGGTGTCCACCTGTTTTCAGCTTTCCAAATGTTGCCATGGTCTCCTCACTTGTATTTCCTTTTCCTAGGTCTTTGAAAATAAAGAAATAGAATAGATTTTCTATAGTTTTAGTAGAGCTTTGGAGAGAAGGAAATTATATACCTGTGGCTGATCTATCATTTGACCTGAAAATGTGATGATAGCCCTCTTAGATGCATGTCACACACCAGGGAAACTCTAGAATGAGTTCTTAGGTGAAAATTATTGTAAGTATAATGGTCCAATAACAGCTGTTCAAGGTGACAAGTAACTTTAACAAATGGCTTCTTTTCCTGCTCTTGAACTATTTATCTTTATCCTCTCTTTTATTCTTGACTTGGCTCTTTCCCTTTTGAATATCTCACCAATCTTTAGTTTCCTCCAGATTAAACACCATGTTTGAAATGCTGTCCTGTAGAACCAATACTGGACCTGCAAGAACTTGGGCTGCGTTCTCCTCTGAAAAGACAAAATGACTCCCATTTCAAAGTCTTTTCATAATGTCTCTTTCATAAGGGAATTTGTTTAATGCCTAATGGTAAGTAAACTAATAAACATTTCTTTGATGTCTATGCACAGATTTGAGAAAGTATGATTTGAGAAAGTATGATTGAGTATTTTAAATTCTGCTAATTGATCTATCTGCCAACATACAGGTTTCCCACTTTACTTGGCTATTGTTAAAAAATTTCCTCTTGGTTTAAAAGATGATTAGCAGAAGTAAAAGATTAAGGTGGGGTGCACTTTGGGAGGCAGGTGGATCGCCTGGGGTCTGGAGTTCAAGACCAGCTTGGCCAACATGGCAAAACACCATCTCTACTAAAAATACAAAAATTAGCCAGGCGTGGTGGTGGGCATCTGTAATCCCAGCTACTCGGGAGGCTGAGGCAGGAGAATTCCTTGAACCTGGGAGGTGGAGGTTGCAGTGAGCCCAGATCGTGCCATTGCACTCCAGCCTGGGCAACAGATCAAGACTCTATCTCAAAAAAAAAAGAAAAAAGAAAAAAAAAGAAGAAGTAAATGATTAATATAAAAAAAGGTTAGTCTAAACTTGAGGCTTTCTTTATGATTTAATGAGCAATGAGCAATATTTAAAGAGCTTTGGAAAAAATAAGTAAGGCCTTAGAAAAAAAATCAAGGTCAAGTGCTTAAAATATTTGATCTTGTAACACAAATGCTTTTAAATATCTTAATTCATAAGACTTGAAAATGGGTTAGAGAATATACCAAAGCAAAATAAAGTTTCTGTAATGCTAGTTATAGTAAAGAACACAATTTAGTTTAGTACAATAAACATTTCTTTAGCTCCTTCTTTGTGTATTACATTACTGTACACATTCTTTGTGTACTGCATTACATGCTGCAGCAGGAGAAAAAGAAAAACAGTAAGAACAATATAATCAACAGAAGCTTAGACATTAACAAGAAATTATTTTTAAAATTTCACATAAAATTATAATCTTTGTCTAAAATGTTGGCTAAGAGTGTGGTCATATAACTTATAAAATTGGAACACTTTTGAAGGAAAAGGGAAACAATATTAACTATACTAGGAGAATCCTAGCAAAACACAATGCAAACAGATGACATGAGGTTTCAAAGGTGGGGGTGTTTTTATCTGTTTAGTGAGGTCAGGGGATATGGGGAAGGTGGAATTCAAAGTAGAGAGGACAGCATGTGCAAGAACATGGGTAAGAGATGGCAGATACTTGGATGGCTTTAGGTATAAAAATATATAATGATATACCCTGGGGGAAAAATCTTGAAAGACAAGTAGAGAATAGATTTTGAAGGGTCTGCATATAAAATCTTTGTTTTTAAGATTTTAAGAGGAATAAGATTTGAACTCTAATTTGAGAAGATTGGCCAGAAATGTGTAGACAGGATGAAAAATAGAGATTGAATAAGAAAAGACCACCAAGAAGGCAAGAAATAACGAACCCTAAATAGGGTAAGAATGCCAAGGAAAAATGAGATGCAAATAATGCCATGTAGAACTAGAAGTAGAATTCATAGATACGGCAAATGTCGAATGGGGCATGTGCGTCAAAGGAAGGAGAAGGCCAAGAACTTGTTAAGTTTTAATGGATAGGAAAACAAGAGAATCTAGTGCCATTAAATAGATTAGATAATTCAGGAGGAGTTTTGAGGGGAGGGAAGAGATAGTGGTGAGTTTGAAATTTAGTAGATTGAATCTGGGAAGCTAAAAAAAATTCAAATCAATTTGTCTAGCAAGTGGGTGGAAATTGTGAATCTGAATTTCACAGCACATCATAAACATAAAGCTAAAGCCATGGCTGTGAACGAGGTTCCAGGAAAGAGTGTAGAAATAAAGGAAGTTAAGAACATGGTGGTGGTGGTGGGGTCATGTAAACTCACAAGAATTAGTTTAAAAAGTTAACATGGTGAGGGGAAAATCCTAAACTCTAATGTCTAGAAGCCAACATTTTATTGAAGACTATGAGCTAGGTACTCTACCAGCCTCTGGGGATGAAAGAGGTAGGAAAAAATAAATAGTCCTACCACCAAGGAGCTGCCTAGAACAAATATTAATGGCAGAGTAATTATTAGTATTAAATACTATGAGGAAGTCCAGTAAGATAGGAAATAAAGACTCAATTTAGTGATGACTATATAATTTACCTTTCATGAAATAGGTCTAGTGAAGCGGTGAGGAGTGCAACAAAATTATAAAAAGGAAAGAATGAGGATGTGGAAAAGAAAAAAGGATTGTAAATTTTTCTTTCAAGAAATAGTGCAATTGAGAAAGAGAGAAGGAAAGTAAAGAGGGGAAAAGAAGGGAAGAGAGGGAGGAGGGGAAGGAAGAGGAGCAGTAGGAGGGGAGAGCCAGTGGCACACTGGGGTAACTAATCTGAGAGGGTGGCTGAATGCATGAAATTGGGTTGAACCTATGCCCATTCAAATACTTTTTTTAAAAAAATTAAAATATGCAAACCTTATAATCCACCTCAATAAGTAATACCTATTCCTATAGTGAGCTAGGTGTATTACTAGATTATCTATATCCTTATTTGTATTCTTCTTTTTCTCTACAAGTTGTTATTCTAATTTAGTCCTTGAGAGTGGCAAAATCATGTAATATATTGCATATAACATTGTATTTTAATATTAAATAAATCCATATACAAAAGAAAAATAATCTACTGAGTCAATTGGATGTTTCCAGCTCCTCTCTCTCTGACAATAAAAACAAAGGAGATTGATTCTTGGATTCAGATATTTATGGTTTAATATTCTCAATAGTTTTGTGAAGATCAAGGTTATCTTTTTTTTAAAAGCCTTCTACAAATAAAAGTAAACTATATTGTTGGTTGGCTCACCCTTGTAGGTTCTTTGACATGTTCTAAAAGCCAACAACTCTTATCTGCAGTCTTCCTTTAAACTCCTGATAGATCTCCAAATTCCCCAGGATTCATTCTAGATTCAGAGCTCAAGAACACAAAGGTTCTCTATCCCTCTAGTCTACTTTTTATAACTTCAGGCAAATAAATCTCTGTAATCCTCTTAGTTGCTCTGCTTCACAGCTCCCCTTTCACGTGTGGGCTAAAATTTGTAAGATTAATTCCTTGGTGGACAGGGGTACCTTGATTTTTGTGTAAGAGAACAACCCATTTGCTTTATTCCCAATATGACTTCCTAAAATTCAGATGACCTTTGATACACGTTAGATCTGATCTTCAGAAAGTTCTTGGTTTAGCACTCGATTACATGCAACTATTTGATATTCTCAGAAAGTGGTTTCACAGTTTATCCTATGTACAAGGTAATTTATTAATATGTTAGTTATGAAAATATTAGTCCTTCCTCTTTCTTTCTGTGAGTGGGTTCTTCAGTTCATGGCCATCCTTTACTATAATCCTATTTTTCTCTTTTTTTTTTTTTAATTTTTAAAATGGAGATTGAGTCTTGCTCTGTTGCCCAGGCTGGAGTGCAATGACATGATCTCAGCTCAATGCAACCTCCACCTCCCAGTTCAAGCGATTCTCCCATCTCAGCCTACTGAGTAGCTGAGATTACAGGTACCTGCCATCATGCTCGGCTAATTTTTGTAATTTTTTGTAGAGTTGGGGTTTCACCATGTTGGCCAGGCTGGTCTTGAACTCATGACCTCAGGTAATCTGCCCACCTTGGATTCCCACAGTGCTGATATTACAGGCATGAGCCACCATGCTCAGCCAATCCTATTATTAAAAGAGAGAAAAAAAGGGGGGGGATTTCTTATATGGGATTTTGCCAAAGACTTAATATAAAAATTAATTCCTGTGATTAAATTTGCATAGATAACTATGATGTGTAACTTTAAAAATAAATTATATTCATCTATTCAAAATGTAGTCTTTTATTTTTGTCAAGTCTTTGTAGAAACCTTAAATATCCTATGTTCACAGGCATTTGCCTGAAATATATTTGATGCAATGAAGTTTTCTTCTCCCTTATTTGATCACAGTGATAAGCATATAGTAACTAAACCGTTTCTCCAGTTGATGTGGCCAGTTTAATATACTTGCTAGTTCAGGTAAATGCACTGAGGATTTTTCCCTAAATTAGTTTTCATTTTCTGTTTCATATGGATTAGAAAGACACAGATAGTAAAGGCTACTGCTTATAAATCATATCTTACATATTGGTCACAAATGTGTGTAAATCATTCATTGAGTAAAACCACAATGTCTATGAACCATTTTTCTGTTCTCTTATTTATTGACAGTTTCTTTTAATTACAACACAATGAATTGATGGTAAATACAGAAGATGCAATAGTATAAAAAGCCATTTAACCCTTCCCTAGGTTAAGACACTTACAGCAGACAAAAACTGCCCCACCCCAATCCCCTCCTTGAATGGAAACAAAATAAATATAAATTAATAAATACAAAACAAATCACTGCACAGCCCTTAACTCTTTGATTGCCATGGCAAGAACCATGCTGATGATTCTAGCTTGTGACATTTGTGTGGTTAAAGGTTGCCGCAGCAGTCAAAGGGTTATAGCATTGTAAACATAAGTACTTTGTGGAAAAGTTCAGTCATGTTAATGGTCTATAGCAATGAGATTAATAGCATGACCCCTTGACCTTTAATGACGCAACATTATAAGGAGTTAAAAGAGATAGTAGCTTGGTGAGCTGTTACATAGACTAGTCAACCACTTTATTTAACAATGTGCTATGAGGCCTTGATTTACTAATAAAAGACAACTTGTGAATAATAAACACTTTTCAATGCACTGATCAATAAAATCAATGAAAAAATTAATTTAAGCACCACAAAATTTTGCCTGATTTTATCTGACAGTCATAATACACTTTAGCACCATTTATTTAGCCTTATATTTGCACACAAACAAGCTTTGTGTTTGTCAGTAGAAGCTATCTGAAAAAAAAAATGCCAGATTTAAGATGGTATAAATGTATAGAATCCTGTGTGGGAAAAACATCACTACAACTTGCACACCTTAAAACTCATTCAGCAAATAAATGTGTTATTTATTTCTTTCCTTGCACACAGAAGACTACATATTATCAAGAACTTAATGAAATAGTGTTGAGTGTAATGAGAACAATGCAGAAACTTAAATCTAGATTTTAATACTCTCTCCATAACTGAAAACATCATGGGGAATGAAAAGAAAGGTGAAGTATTGTCAGACAACCACAAGATAATGGCCTAAATATTTAATTTCCTGGCGTTTCTCTCTGCTTCACAGTTTAATGTTATTTAAATAAAGTCTGTATTAATTTTAATTCTTTTACTTTCCCATAACCACAATATAGAAAGGAAAAAATTAGTTCCATAAGAAGCTATAAAATGTGTATTGTTTACCCAAGAGACAACTTCCCTTTGCAATTACTTGCATCTCATTCTGACTCTGAATGATAAATGTCTGTGCATTTTTTTAATATATGGTATTTATTTGACAAACTAAGTTTATGGGAGCTTTTTCTCCTTAATCTATCTAGTAAATATATATATATATATATATATGTATCATATATACTATATATTCCCAAATCTATATTACCAGATAGCTTATATGGATGTCATAAATCTGCATTATCATACTGATCCGCCACTGGAATCAAGATAATGTTAATATAGGTATACACGTTTTAAAACATCTTAAGGACAGGTTACTATACTGATGAAGCAGGCAAGTTTCTCAAGGTCAATAACTGATTCTTTTAAAAAAGCATCAACCAACTATGAACTAATTAGATTTTATGTTTTCGTTTAAAAAGTTAAGTTTATTAAAAGTTATATTAGCGCAAAATTGAACTAGTAAACTCCATTTATTTCCCTCCTATAATATAAAAACAAGATCTATTTGTTTAAAATTAGATACCTAAAAAAAACTTTCAAAACTTTTAAGCCTAAAACAAATTTTTATGGTCGATTCTCTAAAACCCCTGAAAATAGAGGTCTGCAATAGAAATGCCGATACAGTCAAAACCAAGGCAGCAAAAAGCTGCCTCTGTAACACCCCTAATTCTTTTATTCTATCTCTCTTTCTAATATATATGTAATTTACACATACAGAGAAATAGACCAAAGGATGAAGGTTTTGGGCATTTATGTACCCATGATGTACCTTAAACAGAACACTATACTGTGACTACTTTCCTATATAATTATTTAAGATACATTCTCCAAAAGCAAATTTCCTTAGCTATCTTATCAACAGACAATACCCATCATACTCAGCATTTCACTTTTCTCAGGGGAATAGCTCTATTAAAAAGTTAGAAAAGCCAATGAGAGAGGTTGGGATGTATGTCAACTTTACTGGGACTGTCTTTGCATGGAAGTTTTGAAGAAAAATACCGAGGAACAAAGACATTTCCTGGGTACCATCTCTGATGTACAATGCTGCTCAATTCTGGTTTTCACAAAGGGAAGGGAAAACCAAATCTGTGTAAAAAAAAACAGAGACAAGGTAGAAATAGAAAGAAATGCAAATATAGACAGAGACTGCATAGGACAACTCAGTAAGATGTATCTTTCCCAACCATCTGTATTTTTGGGTGAGAAACAGAAGGCAAACAAATAATGATCTTAGAATTGGAGGAGCAGAAAAACCAGGCACACACACCCTTGCTTGGAAATTGTTTGTTTGGAAGTAATTAAGATAGTGAAATTTTGTACTTATGAACATATAAAGGAATAAATGATTCCACATCAGCTATAAAAGAAGTAAATGCCAAAAAGACCTAAAAACCTAATTTTACTCAGGCAATGGTATATACTAAAGAGCTGTGAGAAGACAGCCAATAATGTGGCCTCTGTGACGGTATTTCAGTAATAGCAAAAATTATAACATTGATTTTAGGATAACTCTCATATTACTACCAAAATCATTCATTCAAGCAAAGTATATTTTATCTTAACAATTGGATTGTTAATATATAGAGAAAACAGGTTCAAATTGGCATTATGTAACAGCAAATGAAACATGCATCCTAGTGACTTTTCAAATAGACAGCTCACACCAGGCTTTATTCAACCATATCTTGGCAAGACAGGCCAATGTAGCGACATACATTCATATAAAAGGTGGCAAGTACAAGCAGCACCATATCCTATCCTAGGAAAATGCATCCTACCATGCAGTCACATCTCACCAAAGCTTCATCATATACAAAGCATGTATAAAAAGGCCTGTGTCAAAAAGTATTCTGCCTGGGATCCAGTTTACCCACAGATCAAATACTACAGAAATGTCTGTATTGTGACTGACATTTTTTTCATGGATAAAAACAAGTGGAAAAAATTCCCAAGAAACATCTCTATAAGCCAAAAGGTTTGTCATTTTATTCTTGTTCACCATTCTTTTCTTCCAGTTTTTCTCTGTGAAATAAAGGTTAATGACATCTTGCACTGAAGCTAAGTGACCTAACATAAGTATATTTCTGTATTTATATTTAATTGATTCTTATTTCTTTTTAAGGGCATATAAATTCAGCTCTACAGCAGAGCACATGGGAAAGTTACACGAATCTGTACAACATTCTAGTTTATGATGTATTTTCCTATACTGTTCAATGTGCCCTTTAATGTGAGGACACGCTGAGTGCACATTTGAATATTATCCCCAGTCCAATGATGCATAAAATAAATTCTAAGACACACTCATCTTTAAGTTGAAAAGGCATAGAATCCTTGGAAATCTCTATAAATAAATGTCTTTCATACATAACTTTTTATACTTACTCTGCACTGACCATGAGTTCTGGGTTATGCCCTTATTTTCCTTAGAAAGAACTAGTTATGAATGTCTGTGAAGTCTCTGTTATAACACTAAGCTTCTGTGATCTTATATCCTTACTTAGTATAAATAATTAATATTGTTAGAATAAATGATGTATGTCACGTCCAGTTATAAGCTCATAATTGTGTTTAAAAATTGAAGACTGCGACGTACTTCTGTATTCTACTCAAACATTGACAGGAATTTTACAATATCATGTGTTTTTCCCTTAATTTCTGTGAGTATGTCCAATCAGTGTTCATTCTTAGGCTTTCTATACTATTGGTTTAACTTTCAAAGGAGACATATGTATAAAATATTGAAACATATATTTGTAATTGGATGTTATCAATCTTACCTGAAATATTTCAGAATTGTGTCAAAATCACACCAATGCAAAAAGTGGAAAATGATTTCAGAAGCACATGAAAGACAAAGGTCACAATTAGATGAGACTAGAACACTAAGGCAACTTCTTTGCTACTATGCCAAGTGTTTTAGGTTACATGATTATTGAGGTAAATTTCTACTTCAGGGAAATGGCTTGTCTCAGGGGATTCTAACATTAGATATCTTTCCAACTGAGGTTACTGAACACCTACCTCTTACATTTTTAGCCTGTAAGGCAATGCATGAGTATCAGATGTGTTTAAGCACAATAACATCTAGTGACCACTGGCTAAATATTACATTGATATATCACATAATCATCACTAGTGCGACGAGCCTGAAGTTGCATTTTTTTCTCCACTATTTTATGCTTGCTAAAGTAAAATTTCCAGTTGTATTAACAAGGAGTGTTATAGTTTGTCTTTATATTTAACAAAAGACTCATTTTTCCTCTTTCTCCATTTCCATTATATTTGTTAAATATAATAATTAGCTTTCATATTTATGGTGTGTTGCTATTCCTGGTTGCCGCTTTATTAATTACATAAAATTCTAACTTTTAAGATATAACTGTTAAAAATTTTCTGATGTAGTTATGATTCCCTCCTAGGCAACGTGGAACCTGTAACTTAACTACATATGCTCTGGCACCTATTTCCTGTGGTCACAATATATCAACATCATGAAGGTACATGAAACACAGCTGAATGATTAGATCCTCTTATATGATTGACTTGACACATTTTGTGATATTACATATTGGCTGAGATTGCTGTAACAGGTCATCTGAAATGTACATTTTTGGTTTATACAGCATATTCTATTTGACATCTGTGATAACTTTGGAATATGCCCTTGAAAGCATCAGAAATGAAATAAGCTCTCTACTGTGTTTGCTAAAAAAGACCTTACCACCATCCAGAAGATTGTTTCAGTATATACTACAATCTCACAGACTCAATACTACCAGTAAATAATTCCCTTTATTAGTTTCTGGAAATGATTCCAAAAACTTAAAAATATATATTTTTTCATGACTCAGTTTAACTCAGTCTGTTTGCTTATAGCATCCATTCCTCTTCAGATAGCACTTTGAGTTTAGTTAATATGGACACACTATTTATTCCACTGTAAGATCCACAAAGTGTGGGCGTGTATGTGTACCATACTAGATATATTAGCATAATACGTAGAACTTACAAATATGACTACCCCTACAATCCAGTTTATACACCATCATCTACGTATTGGAACTAGCAGTGAAGTTTGGACAATGTTCTTATCCACCACATTGTGTTTTTTAATGACCCACAGAGAGGGAATGAAAATAGGTACACAGTATATGAAATGGCCAAATTATGTGTTAACAAAAAAAGATTATAGGTAATTATTAAATGTAACACTTGGTTATTTCAGTAAACCAGTCTGTATCCTTTATTACTTAGTAATTATTTTTGGTAATCATTACTTAGTAATTTATCACATCGATTCAGAAAAGCCTTGCCCTCTGATTTATAACAGAAGTTGTCTTTGCTAGTATCACATAATGCTGTCTAATTTAGCTCTATAACCTTTGCAATCTGTATTCACCTGCTCTGACTGCCATGTCAACAGACACTGTTCTGAAATGAGTCAATAAATTCACAACCTTATCTACAATTCTGATGCGGAATTACTGCTTTACAGGAAATTCAAACTGATCAGCTATTTTAATACTTCATTGCATTTGTTTAATAATATACAGAACAACAATATTTTATTAAAATTCTTAACTATACGGTCATTTTATGTGAAGAACATTACCTTGTTTACATTTGTGTTTGTATTAGATAAAGTAATGAGAAATGAAGCAGAAGGAGAATTATTTTTGCAGGCATGAATGTGTTTTCATTTCAATTTGGGAAATCCTATGTCTGAGCTTTTCATGTTATTAGTGATGGGGTGATGAAAATATTTTATGCCTTGCATATCTCTACTAATACTGAACTGACACCTTATGTTATTGACCCATGGAAATTTATTCCACATTGGTTTTGAATCACTATTCTCATGTGCTAGATGAATTACTTTCCCTTTCACTGTTCCATTTGGATTGAGACTTTTTCCCCAAACCTCAAGTAGAAGAGGAGTCAGGAACCACACCCACAAAGTAGCTGGCGTACAATAAACAAATGGAATCCCAGTGTTTGTGATTACATTGTCCTTATTGTCTTCTTATCTCTTGTAATAGTACAGCCTGATAACTGAAATGTTCTAGTCAAAAGAGCAGCCTTATATGCCTTTGCTTATCACATAAATCTTGTCTCATATTAAAGGAAATATGACCCAACCCTTATTCATGACATTTGCCAGAATTCAAGCATAATGATAGACTCCTTCCTTCTTAATGCTATGATTATTTTCTAGCCCTTATATACTGATAGTCTTATGACGAATCAGGATATTGTGATGAATGAGTAAAGAGGCAACAGATTGCTTATTCAGTTTTCTTTCTCATTTTAGAGGAAAAAGAAATCAATTTTCAATGCAGGGTGATGGAGTTCCTCAACGATTTGCACATGTCCCAAAATGACACAGTTCCTCATTTCTATCTTTAGCAAAATATAGTTTCCAGTTATTTTTTTCTCGACATCAAGGCCCTAAAAGGATTAAACCCTCCCACAGGCAAACACTGTATAAACGAGCTTATGTATATAGTCCTCCATGCTTAGCAGCATTGACTAACTCTTTATAATATCAGCATCATCTAGAATGGAAGCACTGAAGTAAAGCTACAGGGCTGACTCTGGTTCTCATTTCTTGCTTTCTTGGCCCTTGCGTACATAATCTCCAATATCCTCTTAAAATATTGTCTACATTGTAGAATATTTTACTGTAAAGCCATTCTTCTTTTCTTACTGTTCTTTTTTCTTAGCCTCACACTGTATATGCTCAGGTTGTAAGAAATAACAATCTGCGAGGCTTTGCAGCATGCCACCCACAATTATAAAATATTTTCCCCAACCAAATCATAAACATGTAGTTTAACCAAAAGGCATTCTAATTTTCATGCTATGTTGAGTATAAATATAAATTCAAGGCAGCCAAACTATCCATTTCCAAATAAGAATGTATACCTACACTCATTAAAAATCATCTGGAAATGTGTATTAGCAAATGAGTAAGAAATTTTTACTAGTATAAAATTCCTGCTTTATATAAAAGCCACACTGGCCATTCAAGTATTTGAGGTTTTTTTTTCCTATAGTTTTTGTAATTTGTACTAAAATGATGAATTTAGACTTGAAATTATATTAAAATGAAATTAAAATTCACTTCTACCTATAGGGCATTTTCAGAGTGTGCATGTAAAGAGCAAAGTGTCCATCTGCAGATCTGCCATCACCACTCTCTCCATTCTAAGGAAACAGCTCATGCTTACTAGGTTTTAGAGAACAACTAATCCAATGGAGAAGCAACACCAGATTTCCTTCAGTTTGTGCCAGTTTGCAAGTTAAAGGTCAAAGGGCAAAGACATAGAACAGGACTCTTCAAGGAAAATTTTCACAGAAGACAATGTTTAAGTTGTTGTTAATGACAGTCAATAGATCAATAATCAAGTTCAAGGCAAGCTGTTCATTGTTTCAAAAGCTAATCCCCTCAAAGCTGGCTTTCACACAAAGCCAATGTCTGACTCATGGGGTGCATTCATTCTGACCATCTCTAATAAGTTCACAGCCCAGTGGCTGTAAAGCCTTTCACTGCAAGAAGCAGCTCCTAAAAATCAATAAAGAGGTCTGTCAGTTGCTGACTTTTCTCTAGGAAAAAAATATTGATACAAACCTGCTCTGCAGGTCACATGAAAATGACAATACTGCTGTTAGGACAAATTACACTCAACAATGAAATGCTTTGGTGGTCTCTTGGCTCTGTCAGTGATCAAATGGACGGCTAAACGCCAGAAGCCACACTAACCCTTTGAGAACTATGGTGGACATGCAATAGGTAATGCACTGGAGGATATTCATGCAACTTCAGAGTCATCGTTTTAATTCATTTTTAAAATGGCAATGCTAACTGCATATACCAAGGCAAATTGAATTTTCATGCAATGGATTTTAAAACAGAAATTCGGTATGCCTAAAAAAAAGGAAAGAAGACTTAGGCTATTATCAGTTTTTCATATAAAATTTCAGTCTTATGAGAATCTTAATAAAATACCTTTTTTATTTGCCAGAAAAATTTTGGCAAGTAACATCATTTCTGTTTGTTATAAACACATTTATGTAGTCTTGTAAATCATTTTAAAATTATATGACATTATAGGATATCTGTTTTAAAAACCTGAACTTCTTGAACTTGTGACTGTTTTTACCATTGCCCAGTTCTATAATTTATCAGATCGCAAGACCGACAATCCTAAGACTCTGAAAGCTGGTCTGATAGTTCTCAAAGGGTTACACGGGTATATTACTAGTGTCACAAATCCTTGTAAAATAACTGTCACTGTAATCCACTTCAGAGACATACTGCTTCTTGCTCTGCTTTGTAATGAATATTCCTGACAGACCCATGGAAGGCCTGGGGCAATGGCCTAATACAACTTGGGAAGATTATCACAATGATGGAGGAGTAAGGTGGAAAGAAGGGGTTTAGAAATACTTCAAAAACAATTAAAAGGTCGTGTTTGAAAATAGCTATGAATATAAATGCGATGAAACATTGAGGACATAGCTGAGAATAGCTGTATAAAACGAAAAATGGATGTATTATTAAGGCTGTTACTATATTGCAGATATTTTGGCCCCTTGGTTGTTGGAAAATGGCTGTCCCAACAGTCTAACGTCCTGCATGTGTATTCCAAATCTCCCACCTGACAAAATGGTGCGTAGGAGACTATCCAAAGCAGTCAGAGAGCTATCTTCTTTGGAGACAAAGCTGTTTTGGGTCTTCACACTTTCCTGGAAGTTCAATTGTGGGTTTTTTGTTTAAACTCTTTTTTCCCTTTGTTTTAAAGCAAAAAAAAAAAAAATAAAATAAAAAAAAGAAAGAAAAAGAAAAATCGTGGGTTTTCTGATTTGCTTTTTTTTTCTCCCCCCAGAAATGGGCTCAGACTTCAGAAGGAAAATAACATTAGAAACTTTTAAGAAGAATCTTTTCTTCTTTTTCTCCTCTTCTTTAGTTAATCCTGAAATTTTACTGGGCATTGAGCGTGCAGAGGAAAGGCCTAGAACTGAATGACAAAGAAAGACAAAGGACTGAAGAACAGCAGATACTGTGCATCATGGAAGCTTCCCCATGAGTGTATTTCCACTCATGTGCAGGACCAGCAACCCTCTGGGTTTGAAAGGTCAGCCCTGAATCAGGCTGCCACAAGCCTGCTCCTAGCTAGGAAACAGCATAACAGCTCTTGTCTTGAATCTCAAGTTACCACAAACTCCTGCAAAAGAAAGAAAGAAGAAAAAACCCTACATCACACCCACTCTTGCATAGAGCGTTTACAGTACAGTATGTGGCGGGGTGTTCCTTTCCTCTTGAACTGGAACACAGTGTAAACCAATACAAGGAGGCATAAGGCCAAGATGCAGGGAATGACAATAGCTATGGCTTTCACAGTGCTGGCTGTGTTGTCCAGTTTGATGACAATGTCAACATCATCTGGTGGGCTGTGTCCCTCTTTAACTCTGTCTGTTGGTCCATCACAGCCCATAAAATCCTTGAGGATGGATCTTGGATATCCAGGTTCTACCTTGAGTATCTGGTTGTTGAATTTCCAATACTCCTTTCCTTTGTAGAAATACGTAAAGCCTAGGGGGGAAAAACATACACACACACAGGTACCACTTATTCATGACAGTGTATATGTAGAGAAATGTTATTAAAATAGGCTATGTCAATTAAGAGATGTATTTTAAGGCCCTTCAATTTTCATAGGAAGAAAACACTATTTTCAGCTCAGCTGTCTGTTAAGATGGCTGTGGCTGCTGTGCTCCAGGAATGATGCCATCTAATGCCTATGGAAAGCTCGGTCCAGAGAGAGAAATATCAGTTACAGAGGGCTGTTCAAAGACCATGCTACGCCATCTACTCCTAGTCCAAGCTAGAAAAGAGAACCTTATCTTTTTGCTCACTTATAGGATTGCTGTTACAAAATTACATATTAGTGTGATAGTATCAACCTATATTGAAAGATGCTGAAACAGCCTTATAAACTGAAACACTGTTTACCCTCAGGCTGTTACTGGGAACATTGTTCAATATATGATAAAGAGGTTTCTCTATGAAACACCTCAAGGGAAATTTCTAATCATCTTAGTATCAGGAATCTGTGCTCCTTCTAAACAACAGGCTTCCTTTTGTAATTTGCATGAGAAATCATAATAAAATATAAATCATAAAACTGGAGGGGCTTTCATTTGCCTGCAAGGAATCTTAACAAGTAAAGACATATTCATAGTATTTGGTACTCTAACCTCATTTCTGGCTCTAGGTCATAAACATTTTGTTCCTTCTCCTTTTGTCCTCTTTATTTTACTTTATTAAAAATATGTTTAATTTGTGTCACCTAGCAATATTTTATAGAACTACTAAAGCCATTATTCATTATTTTAAGAATCAAATACAACAAAATTCTACAATTCTATTTTTAATACTTCCTAGCACCTCATATTTCATGGGGAGGAGGTGGGATGTGGGAGGCTTAAGTAACTCAGCAATATATGCAATTTATTTTCTAAAACATTATGAATGCATACAATAGGCTTTGTAAGCTCCTGATGATTAAACTACAAATATGGACATTTTTCTTAGGTCTATTCTCCAAATTTTATGTTTTTGTTGGGCACATATCCAGTTTTTTCTTTCTGTCCACAGCTCATTCATGTCAAGTTTCTGTGTGACTATAATACTTTGACTTAATTTGTCCTTTGAGATAAAATTCAAAAAATCAAGAAGAAATGTTTTAATGCTATAATTACTTAAAACTATATTTTGGGAGTTATCTATTTTTGATACAAGGGAAAATTCATAGTTTATGATCATTAATGAAGGTAACACTTTTTCCTGTTTTATTGAGGACTTATTATGGAAGAAGCTTTGGGTTAAAGTTTAGTAGATGACCTGTCTTTTAATCTTCACAAGTACTCTATCAGGTAGAATTAATTATCCTTTCTTTTAAGCCCACGATATTGAAGATCAGAGACAAAATAACATGCTCATGTTCTGGTGAACACAAGATTTAAATCTTGATCTAGATCTAGAGCCTGTACACTTAATAATTTTTTCAGACTGGGTCCTTTACAGATCTCCTGTCTTTTCTGTTTTAGATGGAGTTTTGCTCTTGCTGCCCCGGTTGGAGTGCGATGGCCCGATCTCGGCTCACAGCAACCTCCGCCTCCCGGGTTCAAGCGATTCTCCTGCTTCAGCATCCTGAGTAGCTGGGATTACAGGCATACGCCACCATGCCTAGCTAATTTTGTATTTTTAGTAGAGACAGGGTTTCTCCATGTTGGTCAGGCTAGTCTTAAACTCCAGAACTCAGAGATCGCCTGTCTTTTATCAAATACTCCTAGGTTAAATGTCCAAGGGTGTGATAGATAGGTATCATTTTTGAATGAAGAACTCTGACATCTCTCAAGAAATTTCAGATAGGGCAGATGATCACTTCAGGTCACTTCACTCTGGAAATCATTCTGTTCAATGCCATAAACACCTACTGCTGCTTTTAGTTTTGAAGGACAGTTTTGCAATGAGAGCAACTTGCCAAGTGAAAACAGGTGTATGTAGATTCAAGTTTTTCTGCCGAGAGTTGGTATTTGATCACGTTAATGAAATTCAGTAAAATTACTCAACAAGCTTGGATGAAGAAATGTTGAGGGCCTGCCAAATAACAGTACATTAGACGATCATAGTTGAATAATGGCATTGATCTAGAATTAAACAGACCTTCAAAATAGGTGAATGTACTTCTTATATCTATAAACCGGAAACCAACAGCTGGAAGTGTCCTCACCTTTAATTTTTAGCTAAAGCTAATTACTATAGAGCTACTGGGCATTACACAAAAGTTAAGAAGTTTCTATTTATATACGACACAGTTCTGTAGGCCACATTTTATAGTAACACACTCCACATATAGGAGTAGAATTGTAGTTACTGAATACACTTGTTACAAATAAGAAGTCTAGGCTTGTTGTGGAGGCTCATGCCTGTAATCCCAGCACTTTGGGAGGCCGAGGCAAGAGGATTGCTTGAGCCCAGGAGTTCAACACCAGGCTGGGCATCATACAGGAGTTATAGACCAGCCTGGGCACCATAGTGAGATGAGACCCTATCTCAGAAAACAAATGTCTAGTTACTAGGCGATAGATAGTGTAAGCATTTGAAAGGAAGTAGCCTAAAACAGAAGTAATACTTGTTAATGGAAGTATGTCAAACCTTGATCCTGCAAAATTCATCTTGTTCAATAATCTAGGTTTTTTCATTTATGAAAGGTCAGTTGGTCGAATAAGTATTTAGGTATTTGTATTTTTTTCCTTTTAAAAGCAGCTTTGACATGTATTTTTGTATACATGCTTATGAAGAACAACTTCTGGTGAATTCTTAACTAAATTTTCATTGTTTTGAGAAACTCTGGAAAATAAATTAATGAGGCTGTGTTTTATTTGATGATCCTTTTATGTTTGACTGAACGTTACTGGACTTGTCTGTTGTTTCATCCTAAAAGTGTAATGAGACATAATTTTCCACAGCTGGTACTATTATACAGCTTAGTAGATGTTCCCTGAGAGCAGTGCCTCTGTGTTCTATTTTTTACTCTTACACGTTTATTAGTAAGAAGTTGCTATTTAACATGTAGATAAATAAACTGATGTGATCACCTTTCACATTTTTTCATTTCTTTGTCCCTTTTAGCTGTATAGCTTCTTAAGTTTTGAGGCACATTATTAATCTGATTTTACTGCCTCCAATGTGACTTTATCGTGATTTCCTTTACTCTCTTATTCCTTTCCCTTTTATCTCAGAGAGTTATGTTTTAATCTTAGTCTCACTGTCCTATGGATTTTTGCTTCTGTCACATACAAGTAGTATCTTCACTTGGTCTTTTAATTTTCTGAGCCAATTGAATATACAAAAATTATTTTTCTCAGCAAGTACTATGATCAGGACTTCAAGGTTCTTTTTGACTTTGCCTCTGCCTACAGTGTTCCACTTGTGGGACACTATCACACAGAATGTAGTAGTATATCATTATACATATAGCAATGCTCAAAAAACAGTACATGTACTTTGATTTTTCTGATTGGTATTAATTTATCTTGGTTCTAAGTTCCTTCAAGTTTATACTACTATAGAGTTTTCTTTTTCTTTCTTTCTTTTGCTTATCTTTTTTTTGTTTGTTTGTTTTTGCTTTTGTTTTTGTTTTTTTTTTTTTTTAGACAGAGTCTGGCTCTGTCGCCCAGCCTGGAGTGCAGGGGCATGATCTCAGCTCACTGCAACCTCCTTCTCCTGGGTTCAAGCAACCCTCCTGCCTCAGGCTCCTGAATAGCTGGGACTACAGGTACATGCCACCATGCCTGGCTACTTTTCATATTTTTAGTAGAGATGGGGGTGTCATCATTTTGGCCAGGCTGATCTCAAACTCAGGTAATCTACCCACCTCAGCCTCCCAGGTGTGAGCCCCCACGCCCTGCCAGTGTAGAGTTTTCTTAATCTTGCAACACGCTTATGGTCAATCACAGTTTTCAGTGGTAGTATGATTTTTCATTTTCCCCTGACTCTTTTATTAACCTTGCTTTCTCTTCCCTGCCCCTAGATGCACTTAAGTTTGTCTTGCAAAAGATGCCTATTTTTGCTTATGTTGAACATATGTCACAGACTTTTCATGTTATTGAGGACATAAATAATATGCTATTTTCTTACGCTCCCTATTGAAAATAATTTGATGAGGTAAATTTTTTTCTCTGTATTTCGGAATGTCATTTTCTTTTCCTTTGTTCTGAAATATTGCATATAAATTCAATTTCAAATTATTATTATGATTTATTCCTATTTACTAATCCCTGGATGGGAAGAGATATGTTTACATTTCATATATGCCAACAGATAGGGGAGTATGGATTATCCATGGCTTGGCTAACTTTCCACTTGGGATCTAGATGAATGTGAAATCCTGGGATAGCAAGTAAAGGGGACAGCTCTTGGATTTTTTTCTTGTTATTATGCCATCATACATCCATTCTATTCTCACTATATTGAGCTGAAATCTTCCTTGCTTGCTGACCCTCTAAGCCAAAGAATATATAAAAAATTATAATTCTCAACATGCATTATTACCAGATATAATAACTAGAGTGGCACCTCTACCTTCCTTGTGACCAGTTCTGTCCCATGTATTTTTGTTATTATTATCTTTACAGGAATTTTAATAGAAATACGGGTGAAATTACTTCAAAGGTATAAACAACTTCCATATTAAACTATTACTCGTCTCTTTTCTAATGACATTTTTATAAACTAAAATAAGTTGAGGTTAAAAAATGTCTACAGCATAATATGACATGTAAATCTAGGGAAAAAAGTTCATATAAATAGAAATACAGTATTACATAGCTCTAGTATAGCACTTTCCAGTGGCTTAATTTAGCAGAGTGAAAAAGCCTAATGTGTTACTAAGATAGCCAACTTATGAAATGTAGAAAGCACATGTTGCATACCATTTTCTTTGTGTACAAATGCTCCCTGAGGAGATTCAGGGATCCCTTTCCAGACTGTGATTGGCTTGGGATAGCCAGGGTCCATTGTTTTCATTTCTTCACTATATCTCCAATATCTACAAAGGATTAAAAACAACAACAACAACCACAATAACACACATATAGGGAAAGATTATGCATACAAACAATAATAGCTAACATTTATTAGACCTTTGCTGTGTGCTTGACTTTGTTACCTGTGCACCTGTTAATGATTTACAGCACTCCAACTGGCAAGCTTTGATTTAAATAACTGAAAATACAATGGGCATAAGGCATTTATTCTGTTTCTTCTCCTGCATATATTAAAAATGGGCATCTTATTGTCCACATCCTGCCTGTGTTAAAAATAAGTTCTTATTCAGTATGCTAAAGTGAATAAAAAGTGCTAGCTAAGTATATTTATAGTTCATAAGGACATCACCAACCTGCATATATATATCAGAGGTTTTCATGAGTTTTTAAAAAATCTTTCTTAGGAAGCAGAACATTTTTTTGAAATAATCTTAAGCAGAATCTTTATTTATTTATTCATTCGGTACATAGTTAGTGAATATATATTATGTTCCTGGTGTTATTGTAGGGCTAGAGATACAACCTTGGACAACACAGATATGCTGTGGCTCTCATTGATCTCACATTATAGGATATGTGAGGATGGGCAATAAACCAATTTATCAATAAATACATACTATGATAGGAGGTGATAATAGCTATGAAAAAAGCAAAGCAGACAGAGTTATCTAGGAGTATCAGAAGTCATGTTAAATTTGTGGACTGAGAGGTCCTGTCTGATAAGTTGACATCTGAACAGAGAAAAGTGAGGAGCAATACATGCAGTCTTTGCGAGAAGAACATTCCAGGCAGAGAAACTAGGAATTGAAAATTCCTGTGGCAGGCACATGCTGGAGTACCTGTGTCTACAAGGAGGATGGGGTGACTGGAATTGAGTTAGTAATGTGGAGACGTGGTGAGAGTGAGAACCAGAACCTAAGATTAGACAAGCCTTTACACTACAGTGAGCCTTTGGCTTTACTCTAAGAGAGATGGGAAGCCAATATATGTTTTGAACAGAGAAGCTTAAACTTATGGCTAATTGTTGAAAAGAATACACTGGCTGCTATGAGTAAAAGAGTTTGAAGGAGATAAGGCAGAAGTATGAATGCCAGTTGGGATGTCACTGCAATAATCCTTGGACTAGGGAGTCAATAACTATAGGACTGATGATAAATCAAGGCATTTGGGATATATTTTAAAGGAAGAGCCAAAGGACTTATTCATGGATTAGATGTGGGATGTGAAAGAGAAGGAAGCTGAGCATGACTCAAGAATTTTAAGCCTGATTATCTGGAAGAAGAATGTTGTTATTCAGTATGGTAAGAAGTAAGGGAAGGTAAGCTGAGAAGGATTGAGGAACCATGACTTTGGTGTTAACTACTTTAAATTCAGACTTCAAAGTGGACCTGTTGATGAGGAAACTGGGAATGTGAGTATAGACATTAGGGCTGGTCTTGATTGGAGTACTCAGTGTATAGACATTAATACAAGTAAAAGCAAAGCTCACCAAGAGTTAGACCTCTCAGACTGTCATCCCTTCACAGGCTAGTGCATGAGCCACTTTCACAGAACCCCCGGACTTCCAAGGAACAAATTGTGAACATCCCTACTTTGGATCACTCATTATTGTCCATGTATTTTAGGAGTAAAATGAGTTTATATTTTGAATGGTCACAAAGATTGACAAAATAGGGTAAAATCACTGGGAGTTCACAGTGATATCACCTATTTCGGGCAGCCCTATTGCTCTATGCATTATTTTATTTAATCGCAACAAATCTATGAGATAGTCATCACTGTCCCCATTTGAGAGATGAGAATTCTTGGAGGACAATGAATGATAGATAGAAATATAACCATGTTTGTCTGATTTCAAAAGTATCTGCTATTTTTACCATAAAGGCAGTTTCCAAGTTTATTTGATGCCACCAAATACATTTCCCAATTTTATTTGACAATGCTTTTCCCCCCACTAAACATCTATGGTGATCTACTAAAGCTAGTGTTTCACCAACACATATTTGGGAAATGATACATTTTAAAAAATTATCTTTGACTTAGCCATTTTATCTGAAATTAGAAAAAAATAAGTATTTTCTAGTTTGGATATGCCTCTGCCAGGACTGTGGAGGATTCTTTACCTACAGAGCTCTGGGGTCCTGTGCAAAAGGTTTTCCTATAAATTCCTAGAAACCTCACTTGAGTAACATCTGGAATTCCTCCATCTTCCTCCAGCTTCAATGTTCACACAGAAATTGGAAAAAGATTGTTTCAGGAAGTGTTCTAAGAAGTAATGCTCAAAGAAGAGTTTACACCAAAAGGGAAGCTGTCACAGGTATTTGTCGCAGGTTCTCATCACATCAAAGATGAGAACAGATCTGATGAACAGATCAGAAATAGCTTCGTGGAGAAGCACTGAGCTGAAAGAATGGTGCCTGGACTGCATCTTTCTGAAGAGGACAATGAAGTGGAATCTTTAGTGTATCATGCCACCAATTCTAAAATAAATTTTCTTTCACATTTTGTTCATGGAAACATTTACTTTTAAATTTAAATATTTAAATTAAACATGATTTCTGAATATTCTTGTCCCACAGAACATTCTGTGATGAATGGTTAATGCAGTTGAGATTTGCTCATAATCTAAAGATCTCTTCTCTCAAGTAAATATCTCAGTGGGGTTTACAATAGTTATTTAATATATATGTTAACTGCTTTCCACACTTCAGCAAAGAAAGTGTCTTGCAGAGAGATAGTCAAATACCTATTTCGTGGATCTTAAGAAACACTTTTTCACATTTTACATCTCTCAACATCAGAATGCCCTTACAATAGATACGGTGTCAGTTTACTTGACAGGGTTTTCCTCCCATAATAGAATAAATAATGACATATCTTAACAATACATGGCACTTTTAGATGACATAAACTATAACTTAAAGTGAGCTTTTAAATTCTAACTTAAAATTTGGACTAGGGCCAGGTGTGGTGACTCACACCTGTAATCCCAGCACTTTGGGAGGCTGAGGTGGACGGATTGCTTGAGCCCACAAGTTTGAGACCAGCCTAGGCAACATGGTGAAACCCTGTCTTTACCAAAAACACAAAAAACTAGCTGGGCATGGTGGTGCACACCTTTAGTTCCAGCTACTCAGGAGGCTGAGGTGGGAGGATCTGTTGAGCTCAGGAGGTTGAGGCTGCAGTGAGCTGTGATTGTGCCACTGCACTCCAGCGAGGGCAACAGAATGAGACCTTGTCTCAAAAAAATAATAATAGGCCAGGCATGGTGGCTCACGCCTGTAATTCCACCAGTTTGGGAGGCCGATGCGAGTGGATCACCTGAGGTCGGGAGTTCAAGACCAGCCTGGCCAACGTGGCTAAACTCCATCTCTACTAAAAAATACAAAAATTATCTGGGCGTGGTGGCAGTCGCCTGTAATCCCAGCTAGTCCGGAGGCTGAGGCAGGAGAATCGCTAGAACCCAGGAGGTGAAGGTTGCAGCGAGCCGAGATGGTGCCACTGCACTCCAGCTTGGGCAACAGAGAGAGACTTCATCTCAAATAATAATAATAAATAAAATTTGGAATAACTTAAAATCCTGAGGACAATGGGATCACATCTTGCATGTGATTTAAGTAACATTAATACATACCTAGCAACCAGATTAGTTATCTGAGAAGCAGTTGTTTTTCATGTAGAAATAACTACACTTTATGTAGCATTTTGTAGCTATAAAGTAAATTTATATACATATATTGTTGTGCTTAAATCCCTCAACAGTCTTTTATATCATATATTACAATGTTCTCTGTAATAATGTCCTAACCATAAATTTAGTATGAATTTTCACTCAATTTAAGCAATGACAGAGCATTGGGTATCATATTATTCAAAGACAATTGACTTAGTCACATTTACTGCGTTTGAATGTGATAGAATTGAAATTCCAATGTTACTGCTAGTGTCTGCCTGTGGTTCTTTTTCTCTCAATACTGTCATTCAAACAATTGGTGTTCATTGTTTGGGTATAGCTTTCCTTTCTCCCTTAGTCTGTTCATTCATAGATTCATTCACCCACTGATGCTTTTCTGTGCACCTATATTACATGCCAGACTCATAGGATTCAGAGAGATCTCATTTCAGGAAAATGTTAATGGAATGTAAATTTTATTACACTCTTTTGTAGGAACATAATTCGGGTATGAATTTGTCAATATAAATGCATTTTTCCCTCTCCTAGCAGATAATGCAAAACAATAATTTAGGATCATTTTACAATTTTAGAAAAACTCAACATAGGCTCAAACCCAAAGGTTGTCTGCTTTGTGTCAGCTTTGAAATATATCCAGTAAACTAGAATGCAATTAGAATTATCTATATTTAGTGCTGTCTTATAAAAGGTGCTGAGGCTTATTCATAAATATTGCTTTGTATTTTAATTTCCAACATATCTGAGCATATGTCAACATGAACAAAAAATCTCATCCCACTGAGTTCTTCTCCCTGAAAAATAAGCTTACGGATGCATTGAGAAGTAAATTAGCATATTCAGATCGGAACACTGTGTACATCAACCATTTGGGGGGTTTAAAATGTAGACATTTTCATGGAAAACATTGAAATTTTGTGGGAGGGTCAGTAAGTGATGAAAGCTATTGTAAATGAACCTCATAGCTCTTTCTTCTGACTCATCAGTCATCTCTACTGTAGAATTTTGACTTTAATCCGATGATTTTTTGGAGATTAGCAGTCTTAATCAATGCCCCAAAGTCCCATTCCTCAGAATCAGTCTTAAAAATGCAACAGAATAGAAAATATCAATATATCAGTTTTTGCTGTATTTTCAAATGACTCAAAAACATATACATTAAAAAATTACTTTGTAAACATACCACTTAAGCTGGAAGAAATAAATGTATTTTTCTATTTGACTGTTAGTGATGATAATAATTTACAAAATAAAGTAGGTCTATATTTTGTTATTTTTATTTGAAAATACCTTAAAATTCTCAACAGCTAAGCTTCTTATGAAATATGGCAATACAGTCTTAGATATGTTTGTGAGATGTTGAGAGATGACTTAGAAACATAGCATTTTAAGCTAAATGTTATGAAGATCAAAACGTAACCAAGTAACAAATTGTAGTATATTAACAAAAGGGCAAGTAGGAATCTGAGGGACTGAGTTCCATGCTGTACATGAAATAGTACAACACTAGATATTTTAATCCGAATTTACAGATTTATTTAAAGAACCGTCATTTCATCTACTCTCTTTAGCTATCTCTATACTTAGAAGATTTCACATGGATTCCTGCTTTCAATACCATTTATATGTCAATAACTCTGAGATCTGTGCCTCCAACTAAACTTTCCATTAAGATGCAAACTCAATTATCCAACCACCTACTTGACTTCTTCACTTGGTGTATAAATAGGCAACTCAGTCAAGCATGGATATTTCAATCTCTTAATCCCCTTCCCTCAATATTCCTTTCGGTGTCTGCCTTATCTCCAGATAAGGTGTTATCTACTTAATTACTTGGGTGAAAAGCCTGGAAGTTGCCCTGATTTATTTTGTTCCTCCCCTAAAATCCAAGCCCTGAGGACAACTTGTTATCATACTCAAAATGTATCCTGCACCCACCCACTTTGCTCCATCTCCACTGCTATCATCATGTCTTCCTGCACTCCTTCAATGGTCTCCCAGTTACCCTCCACGCCTCCACTCTTGGAGCCCATTCTTCACATAGAAGCCAGCACAATCTTTGTGAATACACAGAAGATCATGTCACTTTCCTGTTGAAAACCCTCCAATGCCTCTTCCTTGTACTTAGAATAAAATTCAAACTGTTTGCCATGGGCTACAGGGCCCTGTGAAATCTGGTCCCTATCAAACAGTTGGACTTCTTCTACCACTTAACCATGCTATGCTCTAGCAACACTGTTTTTGAACAATCCAACTTCTTTCCTACATTATTGCCTTTGCATGACTATATCATCCACCTGCAACACATTGTCCTGATAGCTTTCTATGGCTCAAATGTCTTCCTACTCAAGTCCCCACTCAAGTGTCCCCTTAACAAGTGAGGCCTTCTCCCAAGTCAACACAAGTCCCAACCTGTCCTTACCACCAGGAGTCTCATTTCTCACTGTGAAAATTATCAGGGTCATTTATTTGTTTACTGTTTATTATTTGTCTCCCCCAACACAGTCTAAGTGCCATGAAACTAGGAGCTCTGTGGTCTTTCTGCTACTACATCTTCATTATCTAGCACATGTCACATAGTTTGTGTTTCAAAATGCATTTTTGGATGAATGAAATGAGTGCTAGGGTAGGACAGGTGCAGAAATCTTAAGGAAGCAGGCACTAGAGCTACTGAGAATAGAATGGGCTGCCTCATGTTCATACTGTCACAGGCAGTTTGGCGGAGAGGGAAGGGTACTCTTGGGCTGTAATTGAGGGTATCTAGATTTTGGTAGGAAGTGAACAACATGCAGGGCTGACATATGGCAGCATCAATTTAAAGATGTGCTTTGTTTGCCTAGTAGATTATTTTAAGTGATCTTGATTTTGAATGCTTTTCTAGAGTTTTTGCACTTTCCAGCTCACCGCAATACTCATCACCCGCTATTGCCTTGGATATGCTGCTTTACCCAGTATTACAGCTGTTATTCACCTGATCTCTTTAAGGACTTGAATTTTTTACAGCAGTTCTAGATACTCACTAAAATCCTTTTTGCTCTTAGCCTTAGAGAAATAGAAAACTGTTAACATAATTTTTTTTCTTTTTTGTAAGCAGAAAAATGGCAGTGGGAGAAGAGGGGAGAAATAATAAAAAATAAATTCTCATATAAAAGTGACAAATAAATTGTGTTTTTGTTTCAGATACAGAGTTTAATGTCTTTTCCATTTAACTTTTAAATCTAGAATAAATATATTGATAACTGCTGTTGACTCTGGAAATACGTAATTATATGACTATGGAGTAATCTGTTTATAAAACATCTATAACTCATGACATTCTATAACTCATGACATCTTACATAAGATCACACACAAAAATTAATTGAAATCCTGCTTTCAGTTTTTTTAAGGCTATAAAACCATAGTTATTTAAATAGAACTTAAAAGTAATAAAGGTATTTCCATATATTTTCTATATTTGGCATGTAGCTTTTCAATCGGGGAGTAAATGATCTAAAAAACCCTTTTCCTGTTTTCTATAGTCTTTATTCTTCTATACTTTTGGCATCTAACCTCCACTAATTTCCAAATTTAAGGTAGTTCACGTTTAATCTTTAAACTTAAATGTTCCAATAAGTACTAAATTCTTAGAATGAAAACATTTTAAATGTAATCCCTACATTTGTGGGGAAAAAGAGCTATCTGATAATGAAATAGGCATTTTTATTATTATCTATGAAACTCTAATTAAACTGTTATATAAAAGTGAAGCTTCCATTTTCTGTCCCCTAGAAGCTAACTGCTCCAAAGTGTCTCCTCAGCCTTTCATTTTTGCCCTTTTTTGAGAAAAAGAAAAAACTGCAACTCCGTATAGTACCGAGTCCTGCATGGGTACATTCAAGCAAATAAAATCAGCTGGTGAATTTATCAACCTTAAGGGTTATACCATTTTAAAGAATATGTTATAAGTCTGCAGATTTATTTTCATTAGTGGTCACTATGCAGTGGCAATAAAGTTCTTCCTCTTTCATAGTCTATTACATTGACATCCTGTTGAGAGTCATTATACTTTTTGTGGCTTTAAGTAGCATCTTCTCCTTTGATCAAATTTTTTTTTGATAGATCTTTTAAATTTGTGATTTAGTGAGAAACATTATAGCACAGCCTAGCTTTATTATAATGAATTAAAATCTATGAGCATTTTGCTATGGAAAAATATAGGAATATTGCATACACAGTTAGTAAAAGGATAAATTTAAAAGTACATTCTTATTCTTGGAAGCCAATTACAGCAACTTTTTGTTCACACATTTGTTTGAAACCATTTGGAATTAAAATTTGTAAATTTCCAAATAAACAAAGTTTATAGACTGACTTACTTTTCTCCTAAAGTTGGAGACATTGCATAGGGTTAGTCTATGCTAAGATAATACGGCAAACTCAACACTGGCATGTTGGACATTAAAGCCTGTATTTTATATGTGTGTATTTTTTAAAAAATTTACTCATAGATGGAAGTACAATGGCAGACTTAAGTCATCCTACAAACCAATGAAGACTACTTAAGAATTTCTCATTGTGACCTAGCTAGTAATAATTTAATTCAAATTTGATTTTTTATATTTTTTAATATTTATTTAAATTAATACAAATATAGGCTTCAACTTACATATATTCCACTTGTAATATCTGTTAACAAATGGGCAGGGCTAGGGCTATATCTGCCTAAAAGCTACTGTAAAGGTTTTTCTATTTTTTTTGTTGTTGTTTTTGAGACAGGGTCTCACTCTGTTGCCCAGACTGGAGTACAGTGACACAATCTCGGCTCACTGCAGCCTTTGCCTCCCTGGTTCAAGTGATTCTCATGCCTCAGCCTCCCAAGTATCTGGAATTACAAGCATGTGCCAAAACGCCTGGCTAATTTTTATATTTTTAGTAGAGATGGGGTTTTGCCATGTTGGCCAGGCTGGTCTCGAACTCCTGAGCTCAAGTGATCCACCCACCTTGGCCTCCCAAAATGCTGGGATTACAGGCATGAGCCAACACGCCCAGCCTTACTATAAGTTTTAAACTAACAATTCTCTTTCATTTTGTGAACACTGTTAGCAGTATCACAAAAGGAAAGAAATAAGAGAGTAAAATAGCTGGGAAAAAATATTATACTTCAAACTAAAAGTATTTAGCCCAGTGATAGTTTGACTATGGTGGCTTCTTAAGAAATAGAATCTGTGACTAAACTAAAATTATTTGGAAGTCTTCACAATTTATTGTATACAAAGTATAAAAATTTAACTTTGAGTGTGAAAACACAAAAATCCTGTGCTTAAAAGTATTTTTTTTTTTTCTAAACAAAGTAAGTAAAATTCCCCCAAAAATGCAATGCAAGGATATGTATATACACTGCTTACATAGTATTATGGGCATGTTACAATTATGGGGAAATGAAAAAAAAACATATGCTAGGTATACACATTCATAAGAAAGTCACATTAGCTGAATATATTAGAGAAAGATTTATCTTAAATATTATTTGAAATATAAAACAATTTTTAATTGCATTAACTCCTGTGTTAAATCCACCAGGATTCTTCATCAACAGCTCATGCCTCTGATAGACCAGAAACGCTGATTTTCTAAATATTGGTTAATTAACTGTTTTTCTCATGAGAAGTGCATACTGACCTGTCTCCCTTGAAGAAATAGGTTTTCCCAACGTCCTCCCACCAAATGGCTGAATCAATACCATGAGGGGGAATTCCACTTCCAAGGGTTATCAAGTCATGAGGGTAACCAGGTTGAAGAGTTGTATCCTTGAACACCCAATATTTGTTACCTGTATGGAATAAGTGTAAATGCAGAATATATTAATTTAATGTCATAATTAGAATATGTCTATTAACATAATACATTTAAAATTATTATATTAAATATATATTATACTTTTAAAAGTATACTAAATATATATTATATTAAATCCTTGAAATAAGTTATTAGTTGTCTCATCTGGAATATTAATGTTATCTTTGCAATATCATTCACAAGTGGATAAAATGAACACTATTTATTAATATAATAATATAACCAAAATTTGTGAGTGAATTTAAAAAATAAAATAGACTATACCTTCGCCATAAAGAAACAATTCTGAGTCAAGGATGAAGGATTCTTCCCCTAAGAATTAGAGGTCCTACTTTTTTTCAAGGCTAAATCATTCCTGTATTTTGAGCAACGGGTATGCCCTCAGATTGGCTTAGTGATTATAACTTCTACTTGATTGAAACACCTCCTCTGGGCTGGTCCTTTCCTCTGATTACATAAATGTTCACAAGTCTCCCTAGTCTTACACATTCATCCTCCCTTGACCTCATGCCCTCTTATAACTGTTAACTCTATTCCTGTCTTTAAGAGTGGTAACTGAGTGGAGGAAAATTTTAACCTTAACCATGTTTGGAATTGCTGGAGCATGGCATGATGATACGAAAAAGGAGACAAAAGCAGACAGGCTTTAGTCAGTTTTATTGCTGTTTGACAATTCTCTACAGACAGCACATATCCTCATGCCCTCCCTGTGCCCCTGGTTGACTGTGCCCACCACTTCCCTTTCTGGTATGCCTATCAAGTTTCAGTCCACTAAAGCTTTTTGTTCTGGAGTCACCAATGCCCTCCAACTAAACAATTTCCCACCCTTATGTATTGACACTATTGACCACCTTAAGTACTTTCCTCCCTGAGCTGTGAGAAAACCATTTTCTTTTGTTTTGTTTGTTCTCTAGCTGCTCCTTTCTGGGCTTATTGTATTTTACTCAGCCCTTGAACGTTATCGTTTCCTAGGACTCTGTTCTCTGCTCTCCTCTTCTTATCCTAAATAAGGAAGGGTCACAAACTCAAATAACTACAGGGGCCAGGTTAGGGATGATAGTAGTAGTGCAGTATCTCCACTAATATTGAGATATTTCCATAAAAGTCAGTAAATAACCATTACCCTAAAGACTTATTTCCCTCCTTCCCTAAGTCCTCTTCTCCTGGGGCTTCTGAAACATTCTACGATCCAGCATCGTCTTGGATCTCTAGCACCTCCTGGGGTTAATATCTGGCAAAGTAAGGTGTCCCAACGTCCTTTCTACAATATTTCAAAACCACCCATAGATAAGGACCATGATAAACCATAGCTCATGTAATACCTAAAGGTCTTCAAAAAATTTTAAAAATGTGCCCTCTTAACACAAAATAAGCAAACAAAAACCACACATCTTTAGGCTAAATTTAGTTAGGAGTTTCTAGTTTGTAACCATGGGTAATCTCATTTACTCCAAGAGCTTCTACTACCATTTGATACCATTTAAGTTAGAACAACATTTACTGAGTATCTTCAAGTATCCCAAGTATCATGCCAGGTACTAAGGATACCCCAGAGGGTAAGAAATCTGATCGCTACCCTGATCATCCTACATGACAGCAGAAGCAGCAGATGAAAGCCAAATATACACACATATAACTTCAGTAATTGAAAAACTACTGAAGGCTAGAAAACAAAAAACAGAGGTTGAGAAAAAAATAAAGGGAACTTACTTTAAGTAAAAAGGTCAGGGAAGACCTCTCTGAAGAAATACACCAAAATCTAAAGAAAGAGAAGGTAATAAATATGCAAAGAATATTGGGAAGTGCATTCAGAGCAGAGGACAGTTTGGGATGATCAACAAATTGAAAGAAGATCAGTAATTTGTAATAAGCAAGTACAAAATCTTTGAAAATCAACATAATGAGTTGGAATCTTACTTAGAGTGTACTGGAGGCCATCAAGGAGATTAAATTTGTGTTGGGTTGTGATTGGTTTTATATTTTAAAATGATTTTTGGTGACAAATGGATTATAAAGGGAAGAATGAAAATAAAATGACCCATCAAGAGTCTTTGGCAAGAATTAATTGAATCATTCACTCAATAATTACTTAGTACATGTACCAGGCACTGTTGTAGGCACTACCGATAGAGAAGTGAACCAGAAGGTCAACATCTCTATCTCATGAAGCTTAGATATCAGTGAGTGAGTACGAATCAAACAGATGAATAAATTAAAACTTCAGAAAGCAAAGTGCTATACAAATAGAGAAAGAAAAAAGGATATTAAGGTGACAGTGATGGGATTTGGGGCTACTTTGTATTAGATGCAGGAAAGATCCCTTTATTCAACTGTGACATATAATTCAAAGGAGCCAGACCACTGAAGATTGTTTGAGGTAAAAGAAACATAAAGAATAAATGCCATAATGGGAAGAAGCTTGTTGTGCAGCTAGAATAGAGTGTGATAGGAGTGTATAATGATAGAGGTGAGGATCATGTAACCCTTGTAGGAGTTGAACTTTGTTCTAAATGAAATAGGAAGTCATTGAATAGTTAAATCAAAAAGTTCTCTGATAGTAGTTTGGACCAACACAGCAGAAATAGAGACGGAAACGATAAAATAAAGTCAGGACATATTTTGGAGATGGAATTGATAGGCATTGCTGAGGGAAATAAGATAAAGATAATATTAAGAATGATCTTCAAGTTCTGGCTTGTGTAGATAAGTGAATAACAGTGTTATTTAATAAGACAAGACTAAAGGTGAATGGGCTGTTGGAAGTTTAAATCAAGAGTCTGAGATGTCAATTAGATATCTACATAAAGAAGTCCTGTAGGCAACCAGGTATGTCAGTTTGAAAATAAGTTTGTAAGACACAAGCATACATGTGGCATTTATAAGTTTAGGATGTGTGAGATTATCCTGGGACGAGTATATACAGAAGATAAAGATTAACCAGAACCGGACTTCTAGAAATTCATGACCATTAGAAAAGATCACACAAAGGAAGAGGGAAGCGGAGGCACATCAGGAGAAAGAAGAGGCAGTGTTGAAGACAAAAGTAAAAGAAAACATCAGAAGGCAAAAAGAAAAAAGTGTAGTCATAAATGACTATCTCTGATCCAAATATCTCTTGAAAGCCAACTAGTATCTATAGTTATCTGATGAGATTTTCTACACAGTCCAAATTTGAACTCATCTGAATACCTTTCTTATTTTCCCTCTTTGGGTAGATGGAATACTAGTTATACTGTGGCTGACATCAGAAACGTCCTTGTTCATTATTTTCCATATTTAATGGATCATTACATTCAGATGATTTCAATTCCTAACTCTCCCTTATAACTGTCCTTTGAAGGCTGTTCTTTTTACCAATGGTCCTTTATATCATCCCTTCCATCGTCCCTTCTAAAGGTAATACTATCACTGTAAGACTAGAGCCAGTCAAAATGCTGTGCTGCAGAGTAAGCTATGGAGACTTGGCTTCGTCTGATAAGCAGAGATAAGCAGAACCATCCATGTCTCTCTCTTGGGAAGATGACCCAGAGAACACCGAGAGATTTTCCCTCTAAGCAGGGGAGATTGACTATTTTTATATAATACGAAGCCTGAGAAGCCAAGATGGCCAGAGGAAGCAAATATTATGAGGAGGCAGAAATTGAATAAAAGAGATGGACAGAAAGAGAAGAGAGAATGAGAAGAGATAAAAAAAAAAAAAAGTGATACAAGGAGCAAAGCTATGAATGGGAGAGGGGCCAGCAGGCAAGTGTAGCAAGTTCCTGGCTGTCTGAGTTCCTGTTACACACCCACTCCTTACCATAAGTTCCCCATAAGCTCAATTAACCTTACTGGGTTTATTTTTCTTTTAACTGAATGAGACTGTTCAATGTAAAATTGTGAACAATCAAATATCAGGTAAGTTGCTAGGTGCATCTGAGCCCAAGCCTGTTGGCCAGAATCCTAGCTTTAGCCAATGGTACCATGCTGTCTTCCAGCCATGAGACTTGACTTAAGAGAAACCTGTGTATTTCCTACCTTATGTTATTTCAACAGTTTTCTTTCTCGTTTTCCTGTCTCCAGCCAGTCTCCTTTTTATCTATCCTCCATAAAGTCAATAAAGGGATTTCTTGAAAATGCATACTTGATTTTTGCCTCTCTTTTGTTTAAAAATTTCAGTGGTTTCTTATTGCATTCAGGATAAAACCCAAATTCATTATATGTCATTTCAAGGTTCCTTTCAGTACGGGTGTCTTATCTCATCTATATTCCACTTATCTCCATTTATGGGAAACTAGGATGACACTTTCAAAACTTAGCTTTGCACGATTTCTCTGAAAAGCATTTCCTATCTGAGTATGGTGGGCACCTTACATTGCCAAATTACCGGCATTTACCTTCATCTGATTACTCAGTACATTGTACCTTGATGAATCACAAGCCTGCCACCCACTCTAGCGTGTGAATAACTTGAGGAAAAACGCTACATCGAACGCATTATTTTCGTGCAGCACCTCATATATAGTATTTGGAAAGTAGGTGCTTAATAAATAAATGGTTACTGATGCAAAGAACCATGTTTAATATTACATGGCTACTCAAATATAGGATCAAAAATCTAACAAAAGGCACAATAAAGGCTACATAAATAACATTGAGGGCAATTAGTTTGGAATCTTGTTAGTACAGCATAAAGAAAAATTTTACAACCACTAGCAAGAGAAAATATAAAGCATGCCTTGGTATTGTGCTGAAAAATCATTTATTTAAGTGATTATATTTAACCAAGTGTTGGAAATATGGTCATAAAAAAGGAAACTTACCCTGAGCCCTTGTATAATCTGAATATTATACACACACACAAACACACACACAGACACAGACACACACACGCACACACACCTCATCCCAAAGGCCCAGACCACTTCCTTGCCAGAGTCAGTGAGTTGGAAAATCCAGAAAGCTGTTTCACAGTATGCGCTATATTTTAGTCAAATCCCTGTGGCATTAAAATAGAAAGTCTTAAAACAATAGAAGAAAGAGAAAGAAACGCCTTTTCTGTTGGCCTATACCTCAGTGACTTATTGCATCCTTTCCTTTCATCTCCTTTTTAATTAGGAGTATGCAGTTTCAATGCCTCTCATGCTAGCTATTTAGGGTACATATTGTGTCAGCTCAACTCAGTTGGTTGTCCCTTTCAAGCAGAAGCATTCTAGTATGCTTTTGATCACTTCCTTTTGCAGCTCCTAAACTTGCTTATCATTTGCATGATAATTTCTTCCAGGCTTTTTTTAGTGAAGACACTAGGCTCATCAATAACCAGGATGCCCTGGTGCATGGAGCAGGAGAAATGGTTCACAGAAGCTTAGTTTACATGTAGTTCTGGTGTCTCAGTAGAGGACAATGTGTGAAAAAAGAAAAGGAATTACAGTTCTTATAGGAAATTATTATTATTCTACTTAAAAAACTGTTATTGTTGCTGTTTATAAAAACTATGCATTGCAAATACTTTCCTGTACTGTTGGTCTAGTATTTTCCATACACAAAAGGGAGAAATAATCAGTCTTTCACTTTTTAATGATCAAGTCCTTTGTATAAAACAGCTCGATCAGCTTTTTTTTTGTTTTTTCTTAACCTGCTAGGAAAAATGTACTAATATTCCCTTTATGAAAACAAAGCAAAATAGAGAGTTTATCAGTAAACATTTGCTATAAAGTTGCACGACAGAATTCCAGCAGTCATTCTCACAAAATTAAGAAATACCACCTTGCCTGCTGAGTGTTTGTGGCATAGAATTCAAGGAAATAACTCAATACTAATTTTGAGTGATAACATTTAATTTTCTGAGTGTTTATTGGGAAAATACAATTATACAATTCCTTTTGTATCTTGATGAGTTAAGATTTTCATATGAAAAAAACTGAAATGGTTGAACTAGTTTACAGTAACTAGTGGAAGACAGTGTGGCAATTCCTCAAGGATCTAGAACTAGAAATACCATTTGACCCAGCCATCCCATTACTGGGCATATACCCAAAGGATTATAAATCATGCTGCTATAAAGACACATGCACACGTATGTTTACTGCGGCACTATTCACAATAGCAATGACTTGGAACCAACCCAAATGTCCAACAATGATAGACTGGATTAAGAAAATGTGGCACATAAACACCATGGAATACTATGCAGCCATAAAAAAGGATGAGTTCATGTCCTTTGTAGGGACATGGATGAAGCTGGAAACCATCATTCTCAGCAAACTATCGCAAGGACAAAAAACCAAACACCACATGTTCTCACTCATAGGTGGGAATTGAACAATGAGAACACTTGGACACAGGAAGGGGAACATCACACACCGGGGCCTGTCATGGGTTAGGGGGAGTGGGGAGGGATAGCATTAGGAGATATACCTAATGTAAATGACGAGTTAATGGGTGCAGCACACCAACATGGCACATGTATATATATATATATAAAACCTGCACGTTGTGCACATGTACCTTACAACTTAAAGTATAGTTAAAAAAATACAAAAAGGAAGAAAAAACAGAAATGACTTTGTTTGTACTTTTCAGTTTTTCAGTTAAGTATGTAAGATTTATATTCGACTTTTTTTACTGTACATATGACAGGTGGTTTTTTAACTACCCTACCATCAGACAGTCTGGGTCTCAAGGAAAATATTTTGGTAGAATGTAAGTATTCCCTGGATTTCATATGAGGTTGACATATTCTGGAGCAAGTGGAAAAAACTAGTTCTTACCGACATTGTACTTGGCAGAATGCAGAGGAAAATATCAACAAGTTAGAATTAAAGACCAAAAGGTTTTATAAATGGAAGAATAGCTTTAAAAATGTTTAGAGTTGGAGAGGACTTTATAGATCATCTATTGCAGTGATTTTTCAATGATATTCATCTATCCATCCATCTATTCAATGGATGGATGACATTCAATCATCCATCTATTCCATCTATTCATCCAGCTCTTCTCCTATTCAATGTCTGTTTATTATGAGCCTATTATAGTCTGTCAGTCAACTAGGAGCTGCAGAAACACTGATGAAGGCAACACAAAAAGTTTCTGTCTTTGTGGAACAGACTAGCAGGGAAAATAGATAGTAAACAAATAATCCCAAAAAGAATTTTTAAATTAAATGCTGTTCCTATCCGGAAACATGCAGTATCTAATAACTTTTTTTTTCAGAAGGACAGTGCTTACTCTGGAGGTTAAGATTTCTACCTGCTTTTTGACTCCCTTGAACTGAGCCACTGTTAATGATGGGAGTGCATTATATTGTTCAGATGTACCGGATCAGAAAAGTGGCTGATAATCCAGCCTAACGCATTCATTTATTTTACAGGTCAAAGAAGTCGTGTGTCTAAAGCCCCAGCACCAGGTTCTAATGGGTTTGTACTGCAGTCCAGACCTCTTGATTCAGTGCTTATCTTACTATGCAAAATTGACTCTCAAAACAGAACAAGTTCACACTCTGGCTTTCAGAATTGCTAATGATTCCCTGCTTCTTCCTTCCTTTATCAACTAATCACCTAACATTTTTAATGGGAGTGTTTATTAATTAACCCACTGTATTCGGCTCATGCTTGTTCATTGTATCCTGAGTAGTGAGATATCCTTTGTGCCTTATTACTAAAGAAATTAAAAAAAAATTGTATTTTTTCTCCTCAAAACTATTCATATATTTATATTTTGTGTTTTCTATTACAACAGTGGTCAGTAAACGAGGACCACTAGCTGCCGCCTGTTCTTGTAAATAACACTTTACCAGCAAACAGCCGCACCTATTTATTTATGTATTGGGTATGGCTGCTTTTAACTTGCAATGAAAGAGTTTAGTAGTTAATGACAGAGTCCATATGGTCCACAAAGCAGAAAGTATTTACTATGTAGTTTTTTACAGGAAAGATTAGAAAACAAATTCCTTAATGGTTTGATTTTCTTCATAACACAGAAGTCTGTGCATAGAATAGTCAGTAAATATTGTTTATTGGGCTGATTACTGTTCAACATTTATATATTCTTTGAGAAAACATCAGGGAATTTAAAACATTTTTATAAAGAATCAATATTTTATTTGTTAGATTATGTTATTTAATGGGGCATTCAATAGCTTTGAAGTCAGAACTAGGGGGTGACAGCTCTACCAATAACCAGCTGTAAGACCCTGGGCAAGTCATGAATCTGAGCTTTCCTTTCATAATTTGTACGTACAATGCTAACTTAATGCTCGCTTGGAATTCGGGAAATAATGAGATCAAATACACTCACACTGTAGGTGCCTCAGGGTGTCCCAATAAATGGTTATGACACAGTATTTCACTGATCAAATTTGCTTATCACCTACTCAAATAAATAAATGATACCAATAATAAACAATTAAGTAACACTAATCTCTATTTGAGCTATTTGGAATATGTTTTAATTTCTATATTGTTTATAGGTAGGTTGCTCAGGAAATTTGAATAAATGCTCAACTCTTGAGGTCATATGACTTTTTGTTAGCAGTATTTTGTTTTCCAGATTCCACAATACTATCTAGTAAGCAGAGAATTTTGAATGCTTATGCAAGTGTGGTTGCCGCTGAGGTGTGCAGCTCAGGTCTTTCTTAGAGAAAGAAACTATCATCAGCTGAGTGCCTTTGGGTCTGATGCATCAGTTGGGCCAAGGCTACACTCTTCTCCAGCAGCCTCCCACCAAAGACTGAGCACAGCAGAGTACTAAAGCCTGGCCATTTTTGCTTTGCACGCAAATCCTCTAAGAGGCATTCTTTGATCTGAAGCTTGGCATCGGGTTCACCAAGACTTTGTCACCTACCGCTAATCCTGCCTCGTCCCCTTTAATCTTTCATATATTTACCTTCTTCCCTGACAAACCTCTCAACCTCCTAACTTGGTCTCAGTGTCTGCTTCCTGGGGAACTCTACGAGGCACAACAAACAAAGCGATGTTACAACAGTTTTTGAAAATGAGGAAAACTTTTAGATACACAAGTAATATTGACAGGAAAATATTGCAGCTTTAAATATAAATGAAAATAGACATAATAAAAATATACTATAGAGTTTTTAATCATTTTAATAAGTAGAGTTATATTAGCAATAAGAGTTTCAAATATTAAACATTTGGACCTATGTTTTAGATGAGCATGTCAACATAAAATACTAATACTAAAATTCTATAAATATAATTCAAAAAATAGCACTATTCGCTTGGTCTAAATCTATTTTCACATATACCAAGACTACTAAATATAAATTCCTTAATCTAGTATAACGTTTTATACATCAATTTTCTGTTATATCCTATAAAGAAATAAATAATCATTGTACTCACCTACTTATAGAAAATATTTCTTTTAGGTTACCTATTTATTGTACTATGTAAGAAACAATGTATTTCGACCTCAAATGAACTTCATGAATACTCCCTAAACCTTTCAAGAAAAAGAATTTGTGAGCAGCATAAAGAAATTGCCTGTTTATGAGTACTCATTTGAAATAAAATAACAATTAAATTCATATAAACCATTTCTTAACAAACAGTTCTTTTCTTTGCCATTTTCCAGCATCAAGTATTTTAGACAACTCCTCTCTTTTGATACACATCTTCTGTATGCCATTTTTATTCCCAAATTTTATTGCCATCCTATTTTCTGCCTCATATATTTTAGTTTCTATTCCACAAGTGATTTGTGTCTCTTGAAATGAAACTGCCAACCAGGGTAATAAGTACTGCTTAAAGTTATTAAGTGATAGCAACAATTTGAATTTTGAGACAACTTTTCAGCTACTTGATTTTATTTTGACTGTTACTGATTCTGACAACACTAGCATCTTTGTTTTAAAATTTGTTTCCAATTCTTGAAAGAGATTGCACCAGCTCAATTTTCAAGACAGCTTTTTTGATACTATTATCTCATAACCATTCAGTCTTAACATGCCTAGTAATTAAGAATGTACACCTGGCTTGATTATGCTTACAAATTGTTACTCTTTATATGGGATATACCTGAGTGATGGAAAGATAGCTAACTAGCACAAAGTATGGAGTACATTCAGTTGCTGGAAAAAAAACCGTATTACTTCCTCGAGGTGTGATACATTTTCTATTTCTGGGTCTCTCTAAATAATAAAAAAAAAACACGTTTGAGCATAAAGTAGAACGACTCAGTGTTACTTACTAAATATCAAATAGAGGAATAAATGGGTCTATTCAGGCATCACAACTGTAAATGGTGCTAAGTGATAGTCACATACACCAAACCATAACGCTGGCTGACTTTCAGTAAGAAAGCCCTATGGGTTTGTACATCTACACTCTCACTCAACAGCCCTTACAGCAAGCAACTTAATCAGTGAAGGGAGACATTATACACTGGCTTCTTTAAAAAAAACAAAAACAACAAAAAAATACCCACCCCCACACATACGTCTACACATGTGAGGTTGAAAGAAAAAGTATCTAAAATACTTGTCTACTTACTTGTACCTATAATCATGTCACAAAAATTTGAGGGATCTGATACAAAATGTGACACAAAGAGAAAACATAAGTTAAAAACAAACAAAAATAAGATGAGAAATTACAGACCAAAAATAAAACAAAGATAAACAATATAAAATAACAGTGACAAAATTACTCAAAATGTGGGCATCAAAATTTTTTTGGTAGTTATTTCCAAGATAACCACTTAGTAGAGAATACTTTATAATCATTATAAGTTATACCATCTAAAATTAAATTGAGATCATAGAATATTTATAATATTTCTTCAGTAAGTGGATGAGTTATTTACTAAGACTTAATTAAATTTTCTTTCTACTATTGTCAAAATACTAAAACTTTAACGTAGAGGGGAAAGTTGCCGGGGAATGAATGCATCTCAGCTATGAGAGTACATTGCACTTGATTGTCAACGGGCTCAACTAAGAAACTAAAACTGAAATAGTATTAATTTGGATATTCATAATTAACATGCTCTGGAATAATGAAGGAATCAAATTGTACTACCTATGTCATCAGTATATTTAAATGTATGAAATATTTGCATAATTGATTCCAACATAAATTTATGCGCTTAGTAAAGCTTCTTGTTAAAAAAACAGTCTTATTGTGGTATAACTGACATTCAATAAATTTAATGTGTATAATTTATTACGTTTTGACATATGTACATACCTATCAAAGTATTGACATAATCAAGAAAATGAACATTTCATCATTCTGAGAAGTTTTCTTCATGCTCAACTCTTGCCTGTCCCCAGGGAACCAATGAGGCACTTTTTATCACTATAGATCAGTTTATATTTTCTAAAATTTAATACAAATGCTATAATACAGTATGTACTCTTGTTTTGTCTGAATTATTTCCCAGCAAAATTATTTTGAGTTTCGTCCATGTTGTAATGTGAATCAGTATTTCATTCCTTTTTATTGCTGAATAGTCTTCCATTTTATGGATATATCACAGTTTACTCATTTACCTGTTGAGAATATCTGAATTATTTCCAGTTTTGTGTTATCACAAATATGGCTGCTTCGAATATTCATGTAGAGGTCTTTGATTACACATATGTTTTCATTTTTCTTGGGAAAATACCAAGGGTAAAATGGCTGGATTATATAGTAGCTGTGTATTTTACTTTTAAAGAAAACTGCCAAAATGTTTTCCAGAGTATACAATTTTACTTTCTATTAGCAATATATGACAGTTACAGTTCCTTCATAATCCTGCCAACACTTGGTATGGTCAGTCTTTTATATGTTAGCCATTCTATCAGGTGTGTAGTGGTATTTCATTGTGGTTTTAATTTACATTTCCCTAATGACTAATAATGCAAAGCATCTTTTCATGAGCTCATTTGACATCCATCTATGATCCTTGGTAAAGCTTTTGTTCAATACTCTGTTCATTTTTATTGAGTTGTTTGTTTTCTTTTTATTGCGTTTTGAGTGTTCTTTATATATTGTGAATAAAAATCCTTCATCATATACTTGGCTTGCAAATAATGTACTCTAATCTGAGGTTTTTTATTCTCTTAAAAGTGTCTTTGAAGAGTAGAATTTTTAAATTAAGTCTTATATATCAATTTTTCTTTTATAGATTATGATTTTGCATGATATCTAAGAAATTTTTGCACAGATCAAGGTCACAAACTTTTCTATCCTATGTTTCATCTAGGAGTTTTATAGATTCAGCCTTTACATTTAGGTTAGGACCATATTTTCGTATAGTACAGGATGTGAATTGGAGGTTTGTTTTGTTTTTTTTTACATGTATCTTTGTTAAAAATTACTTGTCCATATATGTTTTGAGTCTTGATTATTATAGCTTTAAAGTAAGACTTGAAATCAAGTAGTATTTTCTTTTTCTTTTCTTTGCTTTTTTGAGACAGAGTCTTGCTCTATCATGCAGGCTGGAGTGCAGGGGCATGATCTCGGCTTACTGCAACCTCTGCCTCCTGGGATCAAGAGATTCTCTTGTCTCAGCCTCCCGAGTGGCTGGGATTGCAGGAGCCTGCCACCACACCTGGCTAATTTTTATATTTTTAGTAGAGTTGGGATTTCACCATGTTGGCCAGGCTGGTCTTGAACTCCTGACCTCAAGTGATCCACTTGCCTCTCCCTCCCAAAGTACTGGGATTACAGGCGTGAGCCACCTTACCCGGTCAAAATCAACTAGTATTTTCAAAGTGGTTTTGTCTATACTAGGCCTTTTGTATTTGTATATATGAATTTTAGAATCAGTTTGACCATTACTACAAAAGTGCCTGCAAGTATTTTGATCGGGATTGCACTGAATGTCAACATAAATCTGGTGATAAATGTCATTGTAATAATACTGAGCCCTCTGACCCATGAATGAGGCATATCTGTCCAGTTATTTAGGCCTCTTTACTTTCATTTAGCAGTGTTTTGTTGTTTTCAATGTAGAGGTCATGCACATTTTTTTGCAGACTGATCCCTCAGTATCTGGTGTTTTCGAATGCAATTGTAAATGGCCTTTTATTTTAAATTTTCAATTCCTTATTGTTCTTTGTTAGTATGTGATAGGAGATAATTCTTCATAGGTCTTGTGCTTTTCAGTTTGTCTTGAGAGCACAGGCACTGACTGCCTTTGTTCTAGAATCCATTTCCAAAACTGGGATTACGGATACAGTGTCTCCCTTCACCGCAAAGGAAAGGTCTGTTTACTGTCCAGTATGATAAGGAAACTATCTCCCTTCAGTGAAAAATTTAGGCAGGCTTATTGCTAATTATAGAAAATTTAGGTACTTTAATTTATTATTCCTTTCTTGCAATGAGACTAATTTCATATAAGGTGTCACCTCCTTTTAGTATCACACTTTTAAAGTGTGGGGTTTAGGGAAAAAGTACAGATGACTATACTATGGCTACTGCTTTTGATTTCCATCCTTTTCTCTGACTCAGGAATCTCATGTCTTCTGTCAACATCCATGAGCATAAGGCAGGCTAATAGGCTTTTATTAGCTTACAAATAAGATAAAATCTCAGACCCTTCCAGTTCTTGAAAATATACAGAAATACAATTAAATGTTTACTAATGTTCTTAGATCTTGTAACTTTGAGAGACACACATCAATTCTGGAAGCTTTTTGGTTGACTGCAATCCTATCTCTTTCTACATAGACAACTACGTCCATGGGTACAGTTTTACTTCTGTTTTACATCAATCAGATTGTCTATAAATACAGCTTTATTTCTTTCTTTCCAATCTAAAATATTTTTATTTATTTCACTAGATAAAACTTGTTACAATGTTGAATAGACCTGATATAAACATCCTTGTCTTGTTCCTGATCTTTTGGGCTATGCAAGATACTGTGAATTTTACCTTGTTGGGTCAGTATCTCTGTATCCCAATAAATATTCTTGAGCTTTGTTCTAGGACTGTTATTTGGAAACCATTCGATTGCTTCAGGTCTTACTTTGAAGATTTGTTAAGTGGAATTCAAGCAGGGATATTTCTAGGATAATTATTCCCCACTACTGAGGTAAGGCCCTTTACAATACTCTATCCAAAGCCTATGAACAGGTGGTTGGGGGGCAGCAGGTACTATGGCCCTCCGTGAATGTCAGGCACTTCTCCTTCTGTTCCGACTGATTGGTTCCTTTTCTAGATTTGAGTAGTTTCCTTATAGACACGAGCTGACCAATACTCTTTCCAATACGTATGGGGATCCATCTGCTAATCTCTGGGCCATCTTGTGTAGTTCTCTCCTCTATGTTACTTTCTCCTGTGCACTGAAGCTACCTTGTTCTCCCTGAACTCTCAGCTCTGTATCTTCAACTGAGAAAGTCTTCTGAGCTCTGCCTGGGTTCCCCTACATTGTGCCGCAGCCTGTAAATTATTCAGATGGGAAGCTATGGTAATTTCAGGGCTCATCTCCCTTTATTTCCTGACTCTCAGGATTCAATGTCCCCTGTTTCTTGATACCCAGTGTCTTTGAAAATCATATTTTAATATAATTTGTCAATTTTTTCTTTGTTTTCAGGAGGAAAGATAAATCTGATCCCCATTATTACTTCTTGGCTGGAAGCAGAATCTACCATCATAGTACACTATTATGTAATGTATTACATTATATTCTGATCTACCATACTTTAACATACCAAAAAGCAGTAAGATTATGTTCAGAATATAGAATTGGACACATATATAAAGGACAAGTTTTATGTTTTTATAATTTATATACTGACAACTCCCACTTCATATGATGTACATGTGCACATATAATTTTGCCCAAGTTCAAAAAATATCTAAATTACACCAAAATATAAATTTTTAATTGTATCTAATGGCTTTTCATTCTTCTTAAGATTTATAAAGGTTTGAATAAATAGGACATGTTATGTTTATATCATGAATACAATAGCTATACTTTATAACTAAACATTCATTTATACATATAGTTGAATCCACATCTTCAAATTCTTATGTAAAATGAAAACAAGGTTAATACCTTTAGGTATAATTAATACCTAAGTACCTTTAGGAAATACATAGTTAAATACATTTATATCCAAACATGGACTTTAGTTAAATAGGGGAATAAAAGACAAAGCTACTCAAATATATAATAATTGTCTAGCACAGATTAGAAGAAGAAAAAAAAACATAAAAGATGATTTCTGTAGAGAGAGAAGAAGAAAACAAAGATAAATAATGTAAGGCAAAGAGGCTAAATAAAAGAGTAAATTAAAGAAGAATAACATCTAAATCACTAGTAATGTAAATCACAGTCTAGTATGGCTGGTATAGGTTGAGACCAACTTGCACATGGCTATAAGTACAGGTTGGGGCTTGAATCTTATTCTTGGTTCATTCGATCAATCTTTATTGAGTGTTTACTACATTCCAGGTATTGTTTAAGACAACAAACTATCACCACAGCCTGCTTCTGTGTGGCCCATGATCTAAGAACAGTTTTTACATTTTTAAAGTTAGAACACAACACACACACAAAACAAAGAAAGGTATATAATAAAGAAAGGTACATAATAGAGACCATATGGGCTGCAAAGCCTAAAATATTCACTATTTTGTCATTACAGAAATTCTGTCAAAGCCCGGTTTAAGATTTTGGGGATAAAACAGTGTAAAAGAAAAAAAAAAAGAATACCTTGCCTTTCTGGGATTGATATTCTGGTGGGAAGGATACAGATAAACACTTAAAATATATGGTTTGTCAGATGGTATGTGCACAAGTTATGCAGGGAAGGGGATCAACTGTTAGCAAAGGGGCAGAGATTGCCTCATGGCCCATACAGCAAAATGGGGTGACCACGTGGGACGAGAAATGATGTGGTTATCTGGTCTTTTGAGGGTGATAGGGTTATAAAGAGAGAGTCAAGGAGAAATATTTTGATTGTGATTGTTGTGGTGAGGGTAGTGGAGGGGGTCATTTCACTTCAGAAGCCCAGGGTGCTAGGACTCTCACTCCTCTCCTGCCAGTCATGAGGTAGAGTCTAGGGAAGAGTGTGGTCTCACTGGGAACACCCAGAACTTCTGACTCTTTCTCAATAATCAATGCTTTATTGAGTGGGAGAGCTACAGGTCATAGCTGGGTTTTGAGAGGGTTTATTTGAGGGTAAGAGTAAACTAGAGGAAAGAGTCGCCACAGTGAGGGTCCTCAAAGTGACAAAATTTATTAGAGTAGGCATTTCCTGAGGTTGACAATGTACCAGAAGGGACCACTGACAAGCACAACATTCTGGTGGTTTAGAGAAGTCTGGGACAAAAGATGAAATTATTGCTGTTGTAAGCACCATACCATAAGAAACACCATACTGAGTCAAATCAGTATTCAGTGATATTGCTTTTATTGAAATGTTTATTGAGCACCTACTATGCACCCAACACCTTTAGGAACTGAAAATAAAATGATATGCAGGAAAATATAAACAAGTTCCATCTCTCATGAAATTTCCATTTGGATGCTGTGGGTAATTTCAATTCTTTTACAAATGCTTTGTGCAAGTTAGAAGGTACTACTTACATAGGGTGGGCAGGGAGGGCACTGGAGGACGTACCTTTTATGCTGGCTGTTGAAAGATGAAAAGGAGCTAGCCATGCCACAAGAGAGTGAGAAGCAGCAAAGCGAATAAAAGTGAGAAGGCCCCGAGGCAATAAAGAGCTGTCAGAACACGAATTTATGACTGTGGCAGTTTCGCCTCAGGCAGTCTTCTCAGAGAGCACTACTGGTCCTGTGAGGAGACAGGGCCTCCTGGGACAGTCCCCAAGTGGAAGGCTAGTCGGAACTTAACCTGCCCTTCTTTTTGTTGCTACTACTCATGGGACCCAGGAAGGGTGTAGGAGAGGGGAATTTCCCTCCAATATCATGTCGCTAAGATTCACAGCCTTTAGGTGGTATCCTTGCTTTGTCCACTGTGGTGCGGTGCACCGCCACTTTTTTATATGCTTATTATAGACAGCAGGAGGGCAAGAAAATTAATAGCAATCTTACTAGCAGCAGCAGCAATAGCTGGCATTTATTGAGGGCTTATACATGCCAGGCACTTTACATGTAGCAATTAATTTAGTCCTCAAAATCATTTTGAGATGGGGAATAATACAAACTCCATTTTTCAGATTAGGAAACTGAGGCAAAGAGAATTGAGTAGCTTGTTCAGCTGATACAGCTAGTAAGTGTTCAAGGTTGGCAACATGGCCATAAAATTATCATGTTCTTACAGCTAATGTACTAAACTGTCTCTTTTCTTGAGGAACGATCTGTAAAGATAAAGTCCAGGTATATACTTTCATTTTATATAGGTAGTTTGAGCCTCACTTTAAATATTACAAGTGTTTCCCAAATCCCATGTTTTCACTACCCTCACAAATTGCTGTTGTAAGCACCATAGCATTATTTTAGTTTGATTCTGGGAATAATTGCTTTTTGAGGGATTAAGATCCCCCTTTTCCGGCCGGGCGCGGTGGCTCACGCCTGTAATCCCAGCACTTTGGGAGGCCGAGGCGGGCGAATCACGAGGTCAGGAGATCGAGACCATCCTGGCTAACACGGTGAAACCCCGTCTCTACTAAAAATACAAAAAATTAGCCGGGTGAGGTAGCGGGCGCCTGTAGTCCCAGCTACGCGGGAGGCTGAGGCAGGAGAATGGCGTGAACCCCGGGGGGCGGAGCCTGCAGTGAGCCGAGATCGCGCCACTGCACTCAAGCCTGGGTGAAAGAGCGAGACTCCTTCTCAAAAAAAAAAAAAAAAAGATCCCCCTTTTCCTTTCCTCAATCTCTATTCCTGTATAAGCTTACTTTCAGGCCTTTAGGCTCTTGGGTAATATGTTCAACCATAAACTTTTACACTCTAGTTCTCCTCAGCTTCAGCTCAAATACATTCTCTTCACAATTCCCTCAGTCCTCCAACTCAATCTGCCTCTTGTCCGTGTGTTTTCCTTCACAGATATAAGATTTGTGGTTTTGAATATTAACTAGTTTTGAGAATAAAATAATAGGCAGTTGCCTAAGTTCACTTCATCAGGTAATCTCACTTTTGCATGCCAGGCAGTTGGTAGGACTTGTGAGATTAAAATTTGGCACTCAGATAAATAACAGACAATAAATTTCATGATACTGATAATTGGATAATTCTAAGAACTCCTTGACTTTATTTCTTAGTTTACTAGAATCTGTTTACATAAATGATTAAATCAAGTAAAATTTCAGAGATTATGTATGAAAATAGGAGTGTAATAGATTTTATTGCCTAAAACCAGCGAGCAACTCCAAATACTCCAAACAAACAAACAAACAAACAAACAAACAAACAAACTTTAGTCAGTGCAGAAATGGCTATATATGTATTAATCTTTTTTTGGTACTTTTAAGTCAAATCTAAAAGTTCTAAGAGAAAGAATATCTCTTAAATCTGACATGAGAATACCATATGAGAACAAATAAGATAAAAAATGAAAATTATCTTTATTTCATTTATATTTCTAGTTAACATAGTTTATTTCATTAAATCCTTTAGCTATCTAATCTCATGTCATCACTCTTGTGTGTACCACAGGGCCCTATACAAAATGATTAAAATACAACATAGCCAGATATGGAAAACATCCTTACCTTTAAAGAACACAAAATTCCCGTCGCTATTTTCATAAACTGCATCGATACTAGGAGGCAAGCCCCGCCAGAAGTAAGTAATTTGCATTGGGTATCCATCCATCACCCTGTTGTTTCTCACTCGCCAAAACCACTGGTCCTGCAAACCAAGCAAAGGCATCTCTCAACAAACATGTAGGCCTCCCTGGCATTTCACGGCGCAATGGCTGGACGCTTTTGAAATCAAGCTGGTTTCCTTATTATTGTCTTACACTAAATCAGTCAGAGAAAGAGCTAAACAACTTGACCACAATGATCACAGAAATTTTTGTAGTAAACTCCTTAATGTCTAAGCCATACAGTGTGATTTAAAACATAATGTCAACATACTGAATCTTGTCATTTTACATTCTCTCCAAGGCTTTCTAGATGGAGGTAGCACAGACAAGTCCCTGCCAGATTTGTGGATATGTCAGCTTCTTGAATGTGAGAGCAGTGCTAGGGCCATGCATGCTTCCTAACATTTTTAGATATATGCAAGATCTCCACACCTACCATGTTGAGGATGAAATAGAGAGTCCATACCTGTCTGTATGCCCCTGTTATGCCTATTGTCTCATATAGTTATAAAGTAGAGCCCTCTTTCATCATTAAATGTATTTTTGGCTGATAACTTTATGCAAGAAAAATAGGCAAAATTATTTTGAAAAAAATAAATCATCACAGAGGATTCTAGTCTGGGTTAATTGCCTTTCCTATCTGCTCTAGTAATTCCCTGTACTTCATCCAATCACAGCACAAGTCATTTTATATAAAAAGTGTCTATTCATTCTTACCTCTAGTGAAGAACACATGACTTGACCCATAGCAGGTTTCTATAAAGTTGTTTAATTAATAACTGGCCTACACACAATATGTTTCACCATAATACTTACTAAGGGCAAAAAAACCCAAAACAAAAACCCTTCAAACCCAAAAAAAGATACATCTGATGACACTAAGTAGTTTTCCATTGAAAATTTGAAAATAAATGAAAGACTACTCAGTTTTTTAACATTTAAAAACTAGCTGTATTTTAAAAATTGATTTTAATACAATTAAAATTTCACTTTATTTTAAATTTCTGTACATATAGGCAATATTTCACTTGGAAGTTATGTATATCCATTATTTAGACAAGTATGTATCACAAAAATACTTCCATTTTAATTCTCTGCTTTCTTTCTTGCTCTTTTCATACAACTTACATATTATGTAAGTGATTTATTTTAGGACCTTCTCATGCTTTTGGCTAACAATATGTTAGCCTGACCAAACTTTCTAGGATTTATCAATTACTCATATATTCATACACACACACACACACACACACACACACACACAGACACACACAGAGACACACACACACAGACACACACACACACAAAATCTACTGAGGATTCTTGGACTTCAGTGAATATGATAACAATGAACTTTCTTTCACCCAAGTGAGTCCGAATATGAACTGTCTTAAGAGCCTTTAATAGTTGAACTTTGTTCTAGTTATCATGCACTGTCTTCTCTACCAACTTCTGTTATTTTTTTAAAAAGGAAGAAATAGCTTAATTAATGACTGTAAGCTCATATGCAATTCTTGTTCTGTCGCCTAACAACTGTGTCACCTTGGTCAATATACTAGTCACTGAGTTAGTACAAACTAATATCTAATTTATAGCATGATTACTGTATAAGATACAAAGAACTTTCTGAGAACCTGGCACAGACTAGTACCAACATTTTTGTTGTTATTATTGTTAAAATTATATTGAAACGAGTTATCTACTTTCCCTCTTCATATTCCTGTTTACAGTTTTTGTCTCTTGTTCATTGTTTCCTCTTTTGATGTCAGCTATACGTGTCAGTTCAGCCACGTATCTCATTCCAACCAATTTATAAAAAATGTTTTTCTCTTTTTCTTGATAATTTTCATGGTGCTAGGTGGCCTGGATTAATAATGTTTTGATCCATATGCAGTAGATTTTCAAATACAATTTCATATAAAGATTGATTCAGATAAATATACAGGGGCATGAAAATCAGGAGTTCACTGCAAATAAAATATGTCAGTGACATTCTAATCACCTAAAAGAAAAAACATAATTTCTGTCTAGATATAACAATGGCTTCTAACTGGGTGTTAAAACCTTGCCAATCTCCAAATAAAGTGTTCATAAGTTATCGTAATGTATATGCCAAAATAATTAGTAGAAATGAATAAACAAATGGATTCTGATAAAGAAATAACTGACCATGACTATACATGAAACAGAAAGCTCTCCAAGCTGAAGAATGGGAGGAAATCTGGTGAAAAAACCTGGACTACATTCCAGTTTTTCCTACAAAAGCCCTTCCCATTGCTATAATCTCACCACATATGGAGCTGAGCTAGTGGCTTCACGGGACAGACACATGTTGCAGTCTGCAGATAGGAGTACAACCCCAACTTGCTCCTAATAAGGGGAGAAATGAAAGTTCTGTCTCGAGATAAGCATAGTCAAATTGCAAAAATTCAGAAGGTCATGTGAAACTGCAGATGAATTCCACTGGTTTTTGTTGACAGCAGCCTTGGCAAAGTCATATAAATTATAGATATTCAGGTTGTGCCTCTATTCAACTTATCCTCAGTTTAGCAGAGAGCAGTGGTGCAAATAATTTAGAAAGCATCTGTCACAGTGGATGTAAACTCATGTCATGGTTACTATAGATTGCCATTTCAGAAATAAGATTTGTGAACAATTCATAGAGAAAGGATACTTAAAACGGTATTTAGGTCTCTGTGCAAATTTTCCCTATAAGTGAGACATTCCCTGACCATGCTATCTAGAACTGAAGTTCCTCACTGCACTCACACAGGTCTGCTGGATCTCCTCACCTCCCTTTCCTGTTGTATTTTCCTTCACTGCATTTATAGTCGTTTTATACAATACTTGTTTTGCTAATTTATTGTTCATTCTCCCTCCACTAAATATATAAGCTCTCTGATGGCAAGAATGTTGGTCTTTTGTTTAGATATAGTCCCCTATTTCCAGAAAAGGACCTTACACATAATAGGTGCACAATAAATTTCTTTAAAGAAAACAAAATGTGAAGAGAAAAGAGCAAAGTAAAAGTAATGATCCTTTTAGAAGACAATGTTTTAAAATTACGTCTCAGTTTTTTTTTCCCTGTTGTAGTTAAGATGTTTTCTCACTTAAATATTATAAAAGCTATGAAGGGGTCATACAAACATAAAAATTCTATTTGAAAAGGTAGATGTTTAGCAGATATTCTGCTTTCTAGGAAAGTATGATATTTAAAGGTCTTTGAACCATAAAGAAAAAAATACATTTGGTTTCACCCTTCTAAACAACGTAAGTTTGGTTTTTGTTTTAGATGGGGAGGGAAAGAAAGACGAATAACCCTTATGGATCTCTAAATCTGCTATTTGTATGTTGCCTCAAGCTTCTGACCTTCCTTCCTTCCTCCTTCCCTCTCTCACTCCCTCTTTGTTTTCTTCTCTCTCCCTCTTCCTGTCTCTTTCTCCTGTCCCTATCCTTCTCCCTCTCTCTTTCTTTGGTTTGGCCCTTATAGAAGGAGGTGGAAGGGGAAATAATAACCATAACTAGCCTATCTGCAAAGTCAACTTGTGAAAAAAACAGTACTTAAACATTACCAAACTGGAATTTCTACTTAAACACCAAAATTTCACTTAAGATACAAGCACTTATGGTCTTACATGTAGATTTATTTTCCATGTAGCATAGAACCCAGACAGATCATTTAGTTCACAGAGATAAGTTCACATAGTGTACACCATGGAGCAGTAACATACAGGGAAATTCTGTTTATTATTCTTTTATATCCTTTAAAATTCTGGCTCGTGACAGGCATGTTTGTTTGCTGAGAACTATATGGAAAAGGCCTACTGTCTGAATATGAAATTATGATGTTAATGATCTACTATCAGTAGAAATTGCTGTTTTCAGGATCCTTTTAAAAAACTAATCAGCTGAGTCAGGAGAATTGCTTGAACTTAGGAGGCAGAGGCTGCAGTGGGCTGAGACTGTGTCACTGCACTCTGCCAGCCTGGGCGATACAGCGAGACTCCGTCTCGAAACAAAACAAAACAAAACAAAAAACAAAAAAAAACTAATCAGTAGAACTGATCTACTTTTACTTCTTTCTGATACACAGATTCATTTATTCACACTAACAACTTTCCATAAATCTACAAATGTGTCACATGTTCACACTGAACATTTCTAGCAATCACCAGTTGCTTTTTGGGCCCTCCTCTGCCAAGCCACCTTGGTCCTGCTCTGTCTAGTCTTCCTCCTTTCTGAAACAGCATCTCAAATCTCTTTATTTCTCACCATCACCACTGTCACCATCCGAGTCCAAGCTGCCACTGTATTTCACTGAGATGACTGCAATGCCAATGCAAAGCCTCTGCTTTGCCTCCTACTGCATCTAGAATGAAACTCAAACTTGGACTCCTGCCTCCAGCTCCTACGCAGCTCCCAGCAGTCTCTCTTGTGCTCATATTGCTTCAGTTATATCAGCTTCCTTTCAGCTGCTTGACAGAGGAAAGCTCTTTTCTTCCTTAAGACACCTTGCAGGCAGTTTGCCCTACAGTAGGCCCTCCGTTTCTGTAGTTTCGCTTTCCACAGTTTCAGTTACCTGTGGTCAACCCTAGTCCAAAAATAGATAAGTCCAGTACAATAAGGTATTTTGAGAGAGAGACTATATACACAAAACTTTTATTACAGTATATTGTTGTAATTGTGCTATTTCATTATTGTTAATCTCATACTGTGCCTAATTTATAAATTAAACTTTATCATAGGTGTGTGTATGTATAGGTAAGAACATAGTGTATGGTCTGGTACTATCTGCAGTTTGAGGCATCCACTGGGGGTCTTGGAACATATCCTCCATGGGTAAGAGGGGACAACTGTACTTTCAATGTTCTTCCTTTTCCATCAATTTGAATCACAAATCATCCATTAATTCTCAGCTGAAATGTTATTCCGTAAAGAGGGCTTGGCTGCCCTCTGACTGAAATTACGTAACACTATGCTATGATCTGAATGTTTGTGTCCCCTCAAATTCTTATGTTGAAATCCTAAGCCCCCAGGTATTAGGAGGTGGAGCCTTGGGAATGATTATGTCTGGAAGGCAGAACCCAAATAAATGAAGTTATTGCCCTTATAAAAGAGGCCCTAGAGAGCTGCACTGCTCCCTCCACTGTCTGAGAACACAGCTAGCAGGTGCCATTTATGAAAAGTGGGTCCACACCTGACATGGAATCAGCTGGTGCCTTGACCTTAGACTACCCAGTTTCCAGAAATGTGAAGAGTAATTTTCTGCCATTTGTAAAGTGCCTAGTTTACGGTGTTCTGTTATAGCATATCCTGACGAACTAAGATATTCTTGTACTATCTCATGGTGCTCTGCACTTTGACTTCACAGCACTTACACATATGTTACTGCATCATTGTATTTGTGATGTCACTTCTTCCACCTACTCCACTGTATGATATGATCCACAAGAATGGGGTAGTGTGTATTTTCCTTATCACCAGATTACCAGCATGGTGAACTGTGTCTAGTGTACTGCAGGAGTACAACACATTAACTAGACAGATCTCCCAATTTTTTTCACCAAACTGTCATAGGATGAGTACATACATCTGAAATTGTTCAAAACAACGTAGCTGTTTGAGTATTAACCCTATTTATTAAGATAACATTCTAACCAAGGGAAATCATTAGCTGTGGAAAAAATTAGAAAAACATTTGTGTCTATAAATACACGTTTGCTCACAAGCAATCGTGTTGTTTTAACATTTATTGATTTATATATTTATTTATTTATTTTGAGACAGAGTCTTGCTCTGTTGCCCAGGGTGGAGTGCAGTGGCACTATCTCGGCTCACTGCAACTTCCACCTCCCGGGTTCAAGCAATTTTCCTGAGTCAGCCTCCTGAGTAGCTGGAACTGCAGGCATCTGCCACCACGCCCAGCTAATTTTTGTATTTTTAGTAGAGATGAGGTTTCACCACATTGGCCAGGCTGGTCTTGAACTCCTGACCTCAAGTGATCCACCCGCCTTGGCTTCCCAAAGTGCTGGGATTATAGGCGTGAGCCACCACGCCTGGCCACGTGTTGTGTTTTGAAGGCTTCTGATGTGGGCGTGGAGAGTGTCCGGGGAAACTGGTGCTGAAAATTAAGCTGTTTCCTAAGAAAAAAATTGGGTATGCAACAATACTGAAAGAAAGACAAAATTGTGGCAGCTATATACATAATAAGGAGGAACGTGATTTATATGAATGCTTAAAAGGCAGAGAAAGAAATCGTGGTCTCGGTTTTCCATTCTGTGGCAGGACTGCTTTGGTTCTACCTCTTTGCAAGCAGTATGAGATTTCAGAGGCACCCTGCTGGATGCTCTCCACTGTGGGGTAAACCTTGGTAGCGAGGCTCATCAGGCAGTCTCATAGGTGAGTGGAGTTTGGAAGGCAGCAGTGCACAGGTAGCTATGTACATCTGGGCAGAATGGAAGAGCCAGCAACGAATACTAAGCCTAAGACAGAAGTCAAAAGGTTTACCAATTTTAGAACATCGCCCTTCTGAAGGGACAAGATGAATAAATGGGGAGCTTCAGTTGGAGTTCGGGGAAGGAAAAGTGTACTTTGGAGAAAATTGCTATTAAATAACTGTTACTTTCACCACTGAACTGACTCATTGTTTTAGTCATACTTCAAAAGCGTGGGGAAAAAGCAAACTATCAGAGTTTCTCAGAAAATTTCTTATTTAAAGTTTTTTAATAACACCCTATGCTAGACTCTATATCTCCCAATTACAGCCATAATTACTGCACTTATCGAAATAAAAATTGATGATGGTCTGGCTTGTGCCTGTTATCCCAGCCACTTGGGAGGCTGACGGAGGAGGATCACCTGAGCCTAGAAGTTCCATACCAGCCTGGGCAATATAGTGAGACCCCCATCTCTAAAAAGAATTAAAAGAAAAGATTGATGATGATGGCTAATACCAATGATTAGGTTAAATTTATGCATTTTTAGGGTATTTCATGTAAATAGTTGAATATGTCACCTAATATTTCCAAAATTAAAATATATTTAATAGAAAGATAATACTTACATATAGTAAAAACAGTTATTTTTTTCTAAATAGCTCAAATTTTAAAACGTATTACTAGATTCTGTTGAAAAGGTGACAAAAGCATTTGTTGCTCAGAATGATGAAGTAAAAGGAACTCAGGAAGTTCAAGCTGTTGGATATATAAGCATGTATACAGTAGTTGTTTTTCTTAAAAAAACAACCATATTATATAAAAACATTGGTTGTGACAATAAATTTGAAAAATAAATGTTTTCGAGAACCAACAAGGTTGCTAACAAAGTAAAAAGCTATCACAACATGGAGAAAATATGTGTATCCCAGATCACAAATGGTCAATTAATCTAATATATAAAGAACTCTTAAAAATCAAGGAAACAAACCCCCAAACCTTATAGAAAAATCAGTAAAAGACGTGAACAGTTTATACAAACACACACACACACAGACACACACACAGACAGTTTATAAATGTAGGGAAAGATACTCAACCTCACTCATAAGTAAAATGCAAATTGAAAGTATTTTGATATACCATATATCATCAGATTGCTTTGATCTCACGGCTTATAGGAACGGACATCCGTATATATTTCTGGTAGGAGTGCAAAATGGCATGATGCCTGTGGAAATCAATATGGCAACATCTAATTGCATTACATACATATTTGTCTTTTGACTCAGTAATCTCTTCTCTGTCAATCCACTTCAAATTAAGATACAACCTCCCAAATAAAAAGATGCAATACATTACAAAATCATATGATATACTACAATAGAAATAAATTTTTGCAAGGTTTCTCATTGTGATGTCATTTTTGATAGTAAATGTATTCTATCTTCTGTGTAAAAGAGGATGGGAAAATTTATCTATATTAACATTGTTTTATAGGCATAGCTATAAATATAGATAAAATATAGATATTGCTTATGTTGTCCTTACTAAACAGATAGCACAGAAACTAATATAAAAGTAGTTACTGAGTAATAAAAATGGGTGAAGCATACTAAAAGTGTGGAAATGCAGGACAGATTTCTCAGACTATGTGTATGTTTTATATATTCAAAAAAAATTTTGTATCAGATTGAATTGTTAAAAATAAAAAAATTAAAATCAAAGGCAAAAAAAGCATGTGCTAAAAATAAATTCCTAAATTCATCTGTATAAGAAATTGGAAACATACCCACACAGAGAAAATAAATATATCATATGACTTTGGAACCCAGTACTCTGATTGTACATTAGTGGGAAATAGGCCACAAAAGAAACTTCAAATAAATATTAATCTTCATTCAATAATTTTATGGTTAAAAGGATTTCTGGTATTATAAATTTAAAACTATTATAAGACAAAAGTTAATATGTTAATGTTATTAGAACAAAGAGTTTCAGAGTAAAAAGAGATACAAGTATGTTAATTAATGTTACATTTGGATTAGAAATTAGAATGAAAATAATTCATGATTTAAACACATACACAAACAATTTTCTAATTTTTTCTAAATTTTTAGGAAATTTTCACGATTTCCTAATTTTGTTGGCTCAAAATACACAAAAGCCATAATTTTCCAGTGATGGGTATTACATAGAGCACCTATTAGAAGGAATCAGGGCTTCTTGGAGAATAGTTGAGTCTGGGCTCAAGATAGACTAATTACAAAGTAAGCCTGGAACAATTGTGAAAAAGCAAGAAATTACTCAAGACTGATGGAAGCATGCCAAAACATGAGAGCAGCTTAAACCAAGAGTAAATTTGGGATAAACTGAGAATCAAAAGAAAAAATGGCTGCAATTGGGTATAATATACAGAATGAATAAATTTAAGAGTTCGAGAGTAGTAATCATTACTATTGCAACTGGCCATCGCAAAAACTCTTTTCACTGAAAATTGGTAATCAAAGGGAAAGAATTAACTATGAGAAAGAGTTAAACATCTGTGCTGCCTTTTTAGAAGAAAAAATGTAGTTCATCTCTAGTTCATGAGAGTTAGCTTTTTAGAGAAGAATGCCTAATGCAGAAGGGAAAACAGAAAGAGAAAAATCATTTTGCAACTCCCAATTAAATAACTGGTTCAAGCAAGAACCATCACTGAATTTGACTACATTCCATCTATTATTGAGAAAGAAGATATTTGCCTATTACTAAAAAACAGCCTGCAAAGTAAGCAAAGAACAAAACAAAAATTTTCATGTTGTGGTAACTGCAGATTCACATGCAGTTATAAGAAATAACACAAACAGATTCATTTTCCCTTCCCTACTTTTCCCCCAATGGTAACTCATGCCTAACTACAGTATAATTTCAAAACCAGAAAAGCGAGATTGATCCCATTTACCAACCTTATTAAAATCTCACCAATTTTTCCTGCACTTGTGTGTATTTATGCTAATTTTAATAGCAAAAGTGTACCTTTCCAAGGCAAAGTTATGTCAGTTTCCACCCTAAGCATCAAGGATTGCATCAGTGATAGTGGACATCTTGATATATGCTCATAATGTGATGCAACACAAATAGCTAGGCATTTGAAAGTCACAAAGTCTATGATGTACAATCACGCAGAAGTAAAACTTGTTAAGCCAGAATCTAACTGGGTCTTCAGACTTCTTCACATTTAAGAGAGGAATAACTTAAGACAAGCAATCAAACACATCCTAAAATGTGAGATAGTTTATAAGACTATAAACTTGGCTTGGTCTCAGCAAGAAGAAAAAGGAGGAAAAAAAAAAGAAAAGAGCCTGAAAAAAAGAGCCCAATAAAAGATCTAAAGAGACATAGACAAATGCAACACATAGATAGTCATTGGATCCTGTATTTAAAGATGAAATTTCATGATACCTACAACTTTGTTTCGCCAAACACTTGCACATGTGCACTGCATTTGCATACATACATACATACGAAGAAAATACAAGCAAAATACTAATAGTTGTGAAATCTAAATATTAGGTGTGACCATGTTTATTCTTGCAACTTTTCTGTATTTTTGAAAAAATTTCCTAGTAAAAAGTTAAAAAAATACTCATTAAAAATCTGGAAAATACATAGGTAGCTACATTATGAAAAAATATTATTATGGAATCTTTGTAAATATTTGTGATGGGTAAATACTATTCTAACTAGTGAATATAAGTTTATTAAACCTCCACTGAATAGCCATTTGATTTGCTACTATAAAAAAGGCTGCAACCAACATTTTTGTTCATTAAAAAAGAAACAAAAATATGTTTTGTGGCATGTAACTAAGGGTAATATATGCTTCATTTGACTGTAACATATGTGGACTGCAAATGTAAAATCACATATTGTGATACCATGCAAATACATTATAAATTCATTAATTTAATTTCACACTAAATTTTGTTCTCAGGTTTACTGTTTACAGATAATTGTAAAAGGTACTGTAGTGTTTAACAAGAGAGCAAGGACATTTACACTTAATTAACTATATTACTTTTTCAACATTGGAAAAGAAAAAGTAACATCATAACTAGAAGAAGAAAAAACTATTAAGGGAGGCTTAATAGACGTGTCTGGCCAAGATAATGCCATTCTGGGACGCTTTCAATATTTTATAACGAGAGCTGACACAAGCTGGTTTTTGGTATATAAATGTTAGGGGAAAACCTGTTCAAAGCAACCATTAGAATACACTTTTCCACTAAGACAGTCGTGAATGTCTGCAATGATTTTGCAGGCACGGTTTTCAGGGCTCATCAATTAAGATTGACCAGATGTAATTCTGTGAGAAATGATGCAGCAGTACATCTCAATAGGTCAAATCACTTTGGGTACTGCCAGTATTTTTGAAAAATGCTCAAAATGTAGACGTTATTATAGTAGAGGAAGGAAGTGAAATATTAACAAGTGATTCTTCTAAATAATTTCTAAATTCACAATTCTGAAATTTCCCTTAATGTCTTTATTTTCAAAGAAGAATGTCACAGTTACCACTTGGATTAAAAAATGTAAACTATTTTAATAAAATGTTTATTTGTGTTTCAAAATAAAAGGGAGTTGATATATTCAGAATGCTTTGTTTACTACTTGTGCTAAGTATATGTGTTAACATTTATAGTCTCCAAATGTTAAATATTCATTTTTATATGAATTTATATGGAAAAATCTCAACACCAAAGAGTTAAGTGATGTAGCAGATATGGACCCCCTTTTTATTAATTAGTATTCATTTTAAATTCTAACTTAGAGAATACTAACTTTAAAACTTAAAAATGCATACTCATTCATGAAGACAATATAAATATTAATTTTTATCCAATTTCTATACATAAACAATACATCATAAAAAAGTGTTGCTACACCAAAAATGTAGTTCAGCCCTAGCATAGAAAGAGCCAGCTGGGGAGTAAGTGAAAGATGGGTGTGTGCTGACACTCTTTTCTTTTTAGGTGTTTATATCTTTTTCCTGTTTCTTCTTTAATCTACTCTTGTTCAGAAATCACTGGGGGATGGTTGCGATGAAGAAAAGAACAATCACTAAAAAGTTTACCATCAATGTACTGCAGTTAGGGAAAGTAGTCACAAATTCCAGATAAGAATGCACCACACATTACTGCTGTATGTATTCTGATTTTTGTTCTCCTCCTTTGAGATCTGAAGATTGTATTAGCAAGGTGCTCTAAATAATTCACATATCATATAATTAAATGTTGAAACATGTAAAAGGTTTCCTTCCTTCCATTGTACTAACAGTTGTGGATTCAAAAATATGAACTCTTTGAGAATGTATATTCAATCTACAGAGGAGGAGAGGCAGACAGCTAATTTCAAAATGCTGTGTAAAATGCTATTCTTGCTGTCTCTATAAAATGGGAACTACTCTTTAGTGAATATTATGAGCTGGGAAAACAGTGTATCATTGGCACACCTATCAAGAATTACCATCATTTTATTTTCAAACTGAAGAAAGATGTCTCATATACAATAAAATCCAGGTTCTTGTTGAGTATAGGGCCATTTCTACCCAAGGTACATAGACAATGTATTCAATTTAGTTTTTTCACCACCCAAGCTAAAGTTGTCTCTTCAATCTCTTTCTATCAAAGCATCATGTTTTATTTTCTTCACAATATCCATTGTTCTCTGAAATTGCCTTGTTTATTTGTTCACTTGCTTTCCATCAGAGTATGTGCCTCATCTGTCTTATTAAAAGACTGTACCCCTTAGCCCTGGAACAATTCCCAGCACCATTTGTTGAATGAATGTTCAAAGATAGGGAGAGAAAAACAGAGATAGAGAGAGATCCGCAAATCTTTTGCTTGGCCAGGAATTTAGGAAAACTTGGTCAATATTCTGTTTAGGTGTCTTCACAGAAATTCTTAGTTGTCCTCCCAGAAACTCTTTCTCAGTCTCTCTTTCCTGCTCCTATAGTCCTAAACTGGCCTATAGTCCTAAATTGGCCATCCTACTTAGATTATAATTTACTTAAATTATAATTTCCATCCAATGGTCTAAGTAGGCTGGCCGATGTGCCAGTCATATGTATACTCTTTCCCATAAGCATCATCATCATACTTTGCTTTCTCTCTCTTTCTAAGGTACAATCTAGGCTTCACCTCCTCTGGGGATACTTACTTTAAACTATGCCTCCTATTCCCCCAAAGACTTCTTGCTTTTTAGCCGACTGTCCTGCTTATTCCCACAGCATACCTTAGCTCCTGTAATAGTGGCCAGTGTGCCATGGCATAGGCATGATGAGTAGGGTGGGAAAAGGAGATGTTTCATGATATGACATAGGAAGAGGGAAAGGGTTGAGCTAGAGCTAGGGAGTATATTTTCAGCTTGGTCTTCAATCAGACATGATCTTTCTCACCAGAATTCACCATACCACGCAAGAGGAATTTCATTGGCCTGAAAAAACACAGAAAATAGAGCAGGCCGTCAGCATTAGGAATATGATATTGAGGCCCAGAGCAGTGGCTCACTCCTGTAATTCCAGCACTTTGGGAGGCCAAGGCAGGAGAATCGCTTGAGCCCAGGAGCTCAAGACCAGCTGGGACAACATAGTGAGATCCTGTCTCTACAAAAAATATAAAAAATAGCTGGGCATGGTGGTACATGCCTGAGGTCCCAGGTGGGAGAATTGCCTAAACCTGGCAGGTTGAGGCTGCAGTGAGCCGTGATTGTGACTGTGGTACTGTGCTACAGCCTAGGGTAACAGTGAGGTCCTGTCTCCAAAAAAAAAAAAAAAAAAAAATGCATAGACATATATATCTATATCTATCTCTATATAAAAGAATGTGTATACATATTTATATATATATATACACATATATACACACATATATATGTATATATATATTTATATGGAGAGAGAGAGAGAGAGAAGAAATAAAGAGTCAATAGACTCTACTTAAAAGCCCGGAGCAAGTGCAGAGGACTAAGTGGGAGGGAAGCAGGCAGTGGGGTTTGCCCAGGAGGGAATGTGCCATAGGGAAATATATTTTTCTCTTTCAAAGGAATACAAAGTTACTTGTCAACAAATGAAGTGTTAAATGCCTAGGCTGAATGAGAGATTGCTCCTAAGAGATAAGGGTAGACAGGGCAGAGAATTTCCAAGAAATTACAAAGCAAAAAAACCCTGAAAGATTCCTAAGTGACTTTGTTTCGGAGTTCAGGAACAGTTGTTGCCATAACAGGGGAGACTAATCCTCATTACCATTACCTAATTGCTTTATGCTAATATGCTCTTGAAAGCATTCCTTTTGCTGTCCCTGTGTGGCTGTGGTTTATTTACTTAAATACAGAGTTCAAAAGGTAACTGCCCTTCTTTACACTCAAGGTAAGTCCTCAACACACTACTTGCTGTGGAGTAAAATAGTGATCAAGTTCTAAGGCAGTCTTGAGGGAAGTCAGATGATCACAATCATTAACGAATGGAAAGCACTGTGCTACTGGGTCATTTTTATGGGTTTTACCCATGAATTACTGTTGAATACAAAAGCAATTGGAGAAAGTTCTAAAAAATAAAAATAAGTAAGTTTCCTAATCATTCAGCAAAATAATGAAGCCTTGAACAATTACGTCGATGTGATCAAATAATTTTTGAAAATCATTCTGAGCAACTGGGAATCTAAAGACAAAAGATAAATAAAATAAAATAGGTGTATAACATTTGAAACTTTGTGAATGTATAGAAGTTGAACATAGTACCAGGTGTCATTTTGGCATAAAAAAGATGATATGTCTCTTTCACTAGGCTGGAAGATCCATACATTAAGAATAACTCGAGAAGCCTTTTAAGGCGAGGAAGGATGAAGTTGACTGGGCTTTCATAGAAAAACTTTTAAGGGTATTATGGAAAAGGAAGTTAATACGTATCACACAAAAGGAAAGCACAAAATAATCTATGCTTCATAAGGCTGAAGATTATGGTGAACAGGAGGACATATCTTCTTGGTAAAAGGGGAAATAAGATTTGATGACCAGGAGGCATTCAGGTAGGATGTTGTGGGGATGCATGCTCCAAGAGGATAGAGTGGTAACTGAAGGGAAGGAATGGCAATTCTAAAACCAACCACACAATGTGATATGAAATGGAAAGGCAACAGCTTGATGGGGCATCCAATGACATGATCATTGAAGTAGAATGTATATAAGAAAACAGGAAATGAGGGACTAAAAATAAGAGGAAATGAAGTAATAATACATGGGGATTTAGAAGGGTCTGACAGGCTGTGCAGCATTGTGCTATGTCTAAGGGGAAGATGTTCACTTGGGGTTAGAAAAGAAAGCACTAGGGATTTCAGGAGGGAAGTCCACTACTGCAACAAGTAGAGAAGATAAAGCACTTGAGTTAGGTAGAGCAGTAAATGTTAAATAATAAAACACACATCCCAGACTGAGGTTGCTAAGTGAACAAAACAATACTGCAGATAATAAAAAAAAATCAAATCAGGTTCTAAGCATTAAGAAAGAAAAGTTGAGTTCATGAAACACATTTACATACATGGAAAAATTCCTTTTTGCTCAATCACATGTATATTATGTTGGGAGATATAGTGAAAAGTTCAAATGTAATTGAGAATATGTAATTTTCCCTGTATTCCTTCATGAGTAGTCAAAATAATGTGGAAGTGAGGAGAGGAAACAAGCTTATTTAGTTGAGCAAATTAATTTTTTCTCCCTTTCTTCTGCTTATATGTGAACGGAGAAATATATTCCAATTTTTTGCAAAGTTTTAGAATTTTTTAGTGTTTCTTGATTTTTATTGTGGGGTTGAAATAAAAGTTGCAATGGTAATTAGTTTTATAAACATCATGAATATAGATGAATCTTACTTTATGCCACACATCTAGTCCTGAAAACTCGGTTATTGATTATTGTGTAAAGCAAATACTACTTCGATTGTACTGAAAGGGAGTAATATTTAAAGGAATGATATTAAAGGAATGAATCATTTTGCTTTAATTTTATAATTATTCTTCCTATGGGAAAATTAAATAAAACTATTGTGAATTGAGACATTTTTAATGTTAGATATTTATGGCTCAAGTATTTTTGTATTGAGCTACAATCAGACCGCTATTTTCTGAAAGGAAAACTGAGTCAGTGAGTTATGCACAAAATGAGTGAGCTGGTAATACCTGGTCCATCAAGTTCATCTTTCCTCTGATTGGTGCTCAAATGCATGACTAAAAATTGTCAATTCTTTGACAATTTTTAAAATTTTAATTAAAAAATTACTTTTATATTACTGATTACAACTAAACATGTGTCTACACGATATATATCTTAAAGAGCTTTACAAAATAGACATTGTTCCATTCAATTCCAAAGCTGAAGTTGAACAGTGAAAACAAGTAAAGGTGGGCCTAGGTAATACTGAAATAGCTTTTGTGGTATGGATATGTCTCATGTGATCCAATGTATAGAAAAATAACATTGTTACTATTATTCTCATGAATATAAGCATATATATTTGAGTTCAATTTGCCAAGCTACACTAATAAACGTAGTCAATATTGTGTCTGGAAAATCCTGGAAGGGGGAAAGTCTTTTCTTTCTCTTTCCTATTGATCCTTCAAAATGCTTTTTTGACCTATAGTAACTTAATTTGGGGGCTTAGTGAACGTTATTTTCATAGCTGTTTTCTGAAGGGTGTTTTTAAGATTCAATCATCATAATTAAATCATCAATAATCAAACAGAAGTCACTCATATGACTAAAAAAACCAGATTTTCTCCTACTCCCAAAGACCAATAAAGAATATAGATCATCTACTGTTTTGCAATATTTTAACACTATCATTCATTCTTGTTGAATATTTTTTCATATAAGACCAATAATACCTATTTTCCCCCGAAAGATCCCTGCAGATATTTTCTTCCTTAGTCAGATTCTGTCATAACTATTTCTTACTAGTCAGATACAGTAGAAATTGTGACTGTGAGGACAAACACATTAAGGGAATGGAGGTTAATGCTCTTCCATTCAATAGCATTCTGTATATTGTTCTGGTTCATTTCTTCTGGGTATAGAGTGTTGCACCATTACCTCCTAAGCCACAGAGGAAGGAACAGTATTTTAGCGTATGCCACAGGAAAAACAAATGAAAAGGTGACTAATTCATTTACACACACACACACACACACACACACACACACACACACACGTTTAAGATATTCTCTTAATCAATGTATTTCCAATTAAGAGATAAATTCTAGTTTACCTCTTATTAGTAGTCCAAAGGTATAACTTTTAAATTTTTAAAAGAAGTAATCAATTCATACATTCCCAAACACTGATAATTATTAAAAATTAATTCTCTAGATTTGTGCTGTCAATATGGTATCCACTAGCCATGTGTAGCTACTTAAATTTAAGTTAACTAAATCTAATTTAAAAATTGCTTCCTTAGTTGCACTAGCCACACTTCAAGTGCTTAATAGCAGCCTTTTGACTTGTGGCTATCATACTGGGTAGCACGCAGAGTACCTTCATCATTGCAGCAAGCTCTATTGAATAGCCTTGCTCTAGAAAATAACATTTTAGCATTTGATCAATGTTATGATTTTTTTCTCATACTTAAGACTCCTGTACAGCTAAGAAAATAAATTCAAAAATGCAGCAGTGATCCAAGACTATGAGAAAATGTTGAGTGAGATAATTCTAAGGCACTAGTGTTTCTAGAGTCAGTCTTAGGAGAAACACTGTAACTACTGATAAAAAATTTGCAGTGTTTCTATCACAGGTACAGGCTCTATGGCTATAACTTCCAGAATTTTGTTTTTTCTTTTTAGAATCTGGCAGAAAACATTATTTAGCTACAGGACTAATTGGAATTTTTTTCCTTTTATCTTTGCATTGCTGGTTCCTTTATCTATTTAAACTTCAGCTAAAATATCACCACTTCAGAAAAGATCCTTCGGAAACTACAGTATCTTCCTTTCCACATATCTCAACTGTTAGCGTCTATCACATTACCCTGTTTAATTTTCACCTTTGAATTTGTTAATGTCTCAAATACTTATGTATATTTATGTGATTTTTGACTGTTCATTCTTTCTCCCAAATAAAGCTCATCTTAGGAGAGGGATTTTGTGGTGCTCATTGTGGTATTCCCTGATACTAAAAGTCTGCCAGGCAAAGGCAGGCACCTTATAAATATTTATTGCATAAATAAATCAAAAAATACATTAAATAAGAAATGAGGATTAAAGTTATTCACAGCATAAATGTGCTTTATTGAAATATAAAGGCATTTTTAAATTAAAAAATACATTGACTTTTCTTTCCCAATTTGATCTTTGCCGTTAATATTTACCAAGTTTTATATCGAGATATAGTAACTACAAAGTTTCATATTGTATGTGTAAGTATACCATTATGAAAGTTAAGTAAAAAGTTAGCCTTTAATGGATGAGATTGACCATCTGTATCTGTAACCCACTCAATTGGTAGTGAGTATCTCTTGGTGAAACTGGGATGCATGCAAATCTATGGAAGAATAACAAAGGTATTTAATTCTTCTTAAATATTTCCAAATATTCTAAGGAAATCCAGTATAAATGGAGGTTTTGCAATGGGCAATGCAGACTGTTTATTGTTTAAGAAAAAAAAGGATATAAAAAGCAGATTTTGGTCGGGGGACTTTAATACTACCCAGGGGACTGTATGTCCTGAAAACTTAACACATGTAACAATGTACAATATCAACTACATGCTAGCAAAACATTGGGAGTATCAGGCTATCAAAAAATGATTGCTCTAGGGATGCAATTAACATTGTCTAAGTGCTTCAGAAGCTGACTTTTGATTATAATGTGGCTTATAATGCAGAATCTTCTTGAGTATAATTCATATTTTCTGTGAGAATTAAAATTCTCACTATAAATTGGTAAGTTGCCACTCTGGCCCATCGATCAACCATAACCAGTCTTCTGTGATTTTTGTTTGTTCAGTGATTCCTTTTAAGCCCAAATCACTGAGACAGCCTGGTCCATAAACCTAAAGACTAGATCTTGATACACAGTGACCCTGAGTACTGAATGAACTGGTCAGTCACCTTCCTGGCTATGTTTAACATCTTAAAATAGAAAGCAATTCTGATTTACACTACCTTAATGTTGTTTGGTATCAAGATTTTAGTTGTTCTTTGTACTTCTTTATAAATAAAATTTAATAAACTTTTAAAATTAAGATAATAATTACATAAACGATGGATGATATTTTAAAATAACCCCCAAGCAGCATTTTTAATAGCATGGGAGGTCATTTTAGGCTTTACTTAGGTGAATTGCAAATGCTGACATGTTACACCCTGTTTCAGGAGTGTCTGGGTTATGGTTGAACATCAAACACAATCTTAAATGATATTTTCCTCCCTTTATTTCTTTGTATATACTAGCAATTTCAATGACACTATAAATATTTCTAGTATAACTAGAGAATTTCAAGGAAACAATCTCTACATGCCATATCAGAATTGGCCCAAAACCCACACTGAATTCTCACATTAATATGAAATGCCATAACATTTATTTAGTATAAGGCAGGTCTGTCTTGGGCTTAGACCAAGGCAGAGTGTATTAATGGAAATAACAGAAAGAACTCTTTATTTTACATATAACATAACCACATATTGTGAGTTCTTGGGGAAGTACGATAGTGTATTTTTAATGTGGGATAATTATATTCATTTCTTTTTTTCCAAACATGCTTTAGCCCTGAAATATTCTATGGTGGTTTCTTCCACATAACCCAACAGAATCCTTAACAAGTAAGAGATAAATGTTAGATAACCATAGATTCCACTGATAAATATTACTACCAAAATTATATATAGACTAACTTATAAAGAAATTAACTATAAATATTTGAAATTATTGATAGTAATTAGAAGAGTGATAAAACGATTAACTAGTGATATTGTTCACTGATTTTCAAATTAACATCCTTTTTAACACCAAATAAGATGGGCTATTGCTTTATTTTTAAAACTGTTTACTGACCATAATTATAAACATGAAGTACACAAAAGAAACAGTATCTTTCTCCCTTGTGCTATGTTCTGTCTAGTCTTTAGTTTTTGTAGCAAAGATCTAGGGCTAAAAAACCTCTTTATATTTATGGTTTATAAAATATTTTATAAAATATTTATGATTTGCAATACGTAGCTCTCAAGGAAATTCAAGAGGCAGATACACACCAGTAATACATCTCAAAAGAAGTTCTGTCTCTGTTTTCTCCAGCCAAAAATTCAAAAATATAATTTCAAACTGAAATGTCAGTAGTAGGAAAGTTTGTCCATTTTCTTTCCAGGTCTCATGAAAAACTGTTAGCCCCTTGTAGTACAGTTAATAGGTTTTACTCTGTGTGTTATGTAAAGCCTCTCTATATGCCAACATGAAAAAGGCCTTTAAAGGGACGTCAGAGCTTCAGAAACTGCTTGTCAAAAGGATTTCAGTTTTCTTTCTTTGGCCTTCCTAACCACTTTCAAAGGCTTATTTCATTCACAGTAGTTTCCATATTATTAATGCATATAGCTTGCAACTGTAATTCAGGGTGGGCCACATGGTTACAAAATTATAGACAGAGTTGATTAGGTATAAAAATACAAGGCACCGCTCTACAGATTTTACAGTACATTAATATTTTACTACTGGCAATGCTTAGTGATATGGAGGAAAAGAAGTCGATAATTTGCTAAAAGACATTTTTTAAAAAAAACAACTATCAACGTTGCCTTGAAATTTGACTTAAATTTTTGCAAGTTTATTATAACTACAGGTAGACTGAAATGTGTGTGTGTTTTTCTTTATTGTTCTTTAATTTTTTTTTTTTCCACCAGCAACCTAAATAGAAATGGCATGTTAGAAAGTACTAAGAGTCCTGGATTCTGGTTTTGACTCCGACCTCTGACTTTGGTCTTCTATGCATTAGGGCAAGATGCATAACTCTCATATCTTACTTCCCCATCCGTACCATGGGGAAAGGATATCTGAATGCCTCTTTCAGTTCAGGCACAAAGTTGTAGTAAAAATGGGGGAATTGACAAGTTTCCAACTCTGCTTATACCTATTAGAAAATTCACAAGGAGCACCTATTTTATTTATAGATATTTGAAAGATGAACAATACCACTTGATTCATTAGGGAATATTGTTTTGTAAAGTGAGTTTTTGCTCTCATAAATAATACACTTCAAAACCAAGTACAGCTCTTCCACTTGAATCTATGCCTGATTATCTAATGAGTCTTTGACAATGTAAGAGTGTCCCTGACAGTACATTCCTGAATAACCTCATCAAGTTATTAGCTGAGCATTCAAAAGACTTCCCAAATCACTGATTATGTAGAATGCATTCATTTAATAAATAACTATTTTCCACCTCCAAAAGCTAGGTGCTATGCTAGGCATTGGAAATAGAGTAGTGAATAAGAGAGTGGTATAAGAAAGCCAACTGTACCTCGTTCAAACTTTAAGCTCAAAACTATATTTTACTATTTATACCTCACAAGATTCCTGAAATATTAGTAAAGGAAAAAAGTAGTGACAATGTTGTCTGTTTACACTGTTGTGCAATATTCATTGTACAGATCTATAATCCCTAATCCACAGTTCTAAAACCCAGAGAGCTTGAAAGAAGAAAGTTGTTTATTGATTTTGGTACAAACTTATTTGGCAAACAATATGATATCAACTATGTGAGAATATTTTAGAGACTATTTATACCAGTTGTTAATAATATTTATAAGTTTCATTGAAATAATATTAATGGGTTTGATTATGAGTTATTTCCCTAGATCCTATGAGAGTATTATGGAAGATGTATTTAAAAACTGGCTGGCCTTCAGAGTTTTAGATAATAGATCTTCAGACCTGTGATTATATTTTAATAACTAATTTTTTAAAACTTAAAAAGTCTTACTTGGATACATTGGCTAATCATAACTTCAGTGTCCCTATTTCAGATTTGAATGCTGATGGCAATGGCATTATTTTGAATAAAGTTGAGGATTGTATTTCCTGCTTCTAAAATTCTTCAAAGGATCACTGCCATTTTTTTTTGTCTTTTGTGTTTTAAAAATAAACAAGAGAAATATAACTACTTTGAAAACAAGAAATTTAGGTTCCTAGTCTTTCATCTGAGGCCTTAGGTATATAATTTACTGTTGGACTGAATGTTATGTCTAAAGACAGCCCCTGTCAGGAAGATTGATTAGAAGTCTTCCCAACAGGCAATGCGGGGACTGAAGGAATTTGTTAGATATGCAACCCTCATAGGAAAGTCACACCCTCTTCTGGCAAATATTGTTTAAACATATAGCTATAGGGGGGTGTATTTTAATTTTTTAAAGGTCCCAGCCAGGCTCATCCATGATTGGAAACACGAGAAAACACTCTAACATTATACATTCTAGCATTTAAAACACTGTAAGTGATCATATTTATTATATCCTGTAGACAGATTTCTCTCAATCTCTAACATTTGAGGATATGGCTCTGTAGTGACAATTTCATTGAAAGAAAAGACATTCCCAGGGCAAAATCTGCTTTTCCACTGTAGGTTTTAGTTCTACCTCTGCACATGCACAGAATGGGCTCCTTCACATGGCAGATTTTAAAATATTCGATGTCACCTGTAATATCCCTTTTATTGATCTCTATTGGAAAGTCCTTATAACTTTGGTAAGGGTTTTCATAAACTCAGGCAAAATGTTTTACGATTTCAGTTTAAATTTATCTGTAAGAAAAACTAATTTTTGTGGTTGAACCAGGATATTAACTATATTGATCCTCAGTATATAATTTGCCAAGGATCTTTTCTACGTGCAGATTCATGCTGCTTAAACATTCTATTAAGAATGGAGGCTAGGTGCAGTGGCTCATGCCTCTAATCCCCAAATACTAACTTTGGGAGGCTGAGGTGGGCAGATGACTTGTGCCCAGGAGTTCGGGACCAGCTTAGACAACATGGCAAAACCCTGCCTCTACAAAAAATACAAAAATTAGCCGAGTGTCGGGGTATATGCCTGTAGTCCTGGCTACTTGAGAGACACAGGTGGGAGGGTCACTTGAGCCTGGGAGGCGGAGATTGCAGTGAGCCATGATCACACCACTGCACTCCAACCTGAGAGCCAGAGCAAAACCCTGCCTCAAAAAAAAAAAAAAAAAAAAAAGAAAACATCAAAAGACTGGGACTTGGGACGCAGGACCTCCCCATCAACCCAGCCTTCCAACCTGCAAATGAAAATCAATTATGACAAAGTTCATAATTCTGTTTGTTAAAGAATTACAATTCAGTTTGTTAAAGATTCAAGGAGGCCTTAATAGTTATACTTAATTTTTCAAAGAATAGATTTTTAACTAAAAAATGTGTCACTGAGTTGAAGAAATTTGAGGAATTTGGATAACGGAATTACCTAGAGTTAGACAAACTGTGAACTTAAGGGCACACTCCTCCAGATTGCCAAGTCCTGCCCAAGACTTTTGATGCCAATGGCGAGGAGTTAGGGTCCAACTAGAGTCAGAGGGAAGGGTCCACACAAAGACACCCTCACTCTGACACCAACTGCAAGTTTGAGAGATTCCCAAAATTCAGACTTGATAATTTCCTGGAATGACTCAAAGAACTCACTGAAAACTATTACGCTCATTGGTATGTTTTATTACAGGGAAAGGGTACAGATAAAATAGCAAAAGGGAGACACATTGGACTAAGTGGGAGAAGCTTCCATTGTCTTCAGGATGTATTACTACCCTAGTATCAATGTTTGATGACATCCATGGGCTACTGCCAACTATGGGTGCTCATCTGAGTTTCAGTGTCCAGAGTTTTTATTGAGTATTCATTATGTAGGCAGGATTGATTGACTGGTTGCCCACGTGGGTGGGCTCAGCGTCTAGGTCTACTTATACCATGTGAATCACTTTAAATCACATGGTTGGTATTTCTGGTGTGGCCAGTCCCTACCCTATGATCCAGTGTCATCAGCCCCTTCCCTTAACAAATAGACTATATCAAGTATGACACAGGTTAACTCCACATATCAGAGGGCAAATGCTAGGCTTCCTTTAGGGCATGGCCAATTCTTTATAACATAACAAATACTTATTTCAAGAGTAAATATTACTATTACGGATTAAAAGAATAAATGAAACTAAATACACAGTCGGAAATTCATAACATTCATTGACTTTTAAGAAGAGAAAAAGCAAAGTAGAAAACAACTTCATTGCCTATTATGAACATCCGGCTCTAATCTGACACCTGTCAAAGAAAATCCAAGTATAATATTATGAAAATTAATTTTGTAAGTATGTAAGAAAAGCCAAAAGAAGTATAAAAGTCTGTATGTAAACAAAATTTGGCTAAACTTGCAAAAATTTTTATATGTTGATAAAACTATATGATCATTATTTTGTTCCCATTCTATGAATGATACATATGTAGATTTTTTTACACGGAGTTATTTACCTAAACTGCCATAATTATAGCAAAATAAATTTTCCTATATTATGATAAAACCAATTTTTTCCTTAGAAATAAGTGATAAGTTGAAATAAGTGATACATGTATAAAGAATTATTTTTAGAATATCTTACATACAGATTCAAATTTTAGGTACATGTTCTAAATTTCATATATTCAAATTCTATGTACATGTTCTAAAAAGAATATAAGAACTTTTTTATATTATGAAAAACAGAATTATTTAAATAAAAGCCAAAGAGATTGGGGAAAATGGGAAACATTTTAAAATTTTTACTAAAATTTTATTTCCCAGCCTTGATTAAAACTTGTCGTATTTTTCAGGTCCCATATCACTTCTGATAATTATTTTTCAACTTTACAGTCTAGAACCTTTTGGTTTTTAAGACAGCTGAAGTCTCCAATATAATATATACTGACTTAATACAATTTAAAACTATAAAAGTGACATAAAAGTATCATACATTTCAAAAAATTCATCCTAAAATGTATACCAATGATGACAATGTCTAACATCAGTTCAGCTATTTTGAAATATTTAAAATGCTTTAAATATCTTGCCTCATCATGAGATGGGTAGCACAACTATTATTATTTTCCTTATTTGACTAGAAATGTATAGTCCAATAACTGAAATTCTCATCAAGGTAAAATAGTCTGGCACTAAAAGCCATGTATACTGACTTTTAGACCAGATTTTTTTTCCCCTGTAATATGTTGTTTCTCTTATTTAAAAAAAAAAAAAAAAGGCAGGGACAGCTCATTGTTAAAGTATCTCTTCCTCAGAAAAGCACCTCCCGATTTTAATGACAACGTTTTAAAAATGAAAATGAAACAATTTATATGCTCTTGTTGTGCCTCCTGCCTTCTTTACTTTGCATTTTATATAGGTAGAATTTTATTTGTCTTCTTCTGATTAGTTGATTAATGTGTATTTGCCACACTGGACTGTAAGCTCTTTAGGGCAGTGGTACTGAGTGGTACTGAGGCAGCTACAAAGATTCTCATCACACAGAATATTAGCCCTTTGTCAGATGAGTAGACTGCAAAAATTTTCTCCCATTCTGTAGGTTGCCTGTTCACTCTGACGGTAGTTTCTTTTGCTGTGCAGAAGCTCTTTAGTTTAATTAGATCCCATTTGTCAATTTTGGCTTTTGTTGCCATTGCTTTTGGTGTTTTAGACATGAAGTCCTTGCCCATGCCTATGTCCTGAATGGTATTGCCTAGGTTTTCTTCTAAGGTTTTTATAGTTTTAGGTCTAACATTTAAGTCTTTAATATCCAGAATCTACAAAGAACTCAAACAAATTTACAAGAAAAAAACAAACAACCCCATCAAAAAGTGGGTACAGGATATGAACAGACACTTCTCAAAAGAAGGCATTTATGCAGCCAAAAGACACATGAAAAATGCTCATCATCACTGGCCATCAGAGAAATGCAAATCAAAACCACAATGAGATACCATCTCACACCAGTTAGAATGGCCATCATTAAAAAGTCAGGAAACAACAGCTGCTGGAGAGGATGTGGAGAAACAGAAACACTTTTACACTGTTGGTGGGACTGTAAACTAGTTCAACCACTGTGGAAGTCAGTGTGGCGATTCCTCAGGGATCTAGAACTAGAAATACCATTTGACCCAGCCATCCCATTACTGGGTATATACCCAAAGGATTATAAATCATGCTGCTATAAAGACACATGCACACATATGTTTATTGTGGCACTATTCACAATAGCAAAGACTTGGAACCAACCCAAATGTCCATCATTGATAGACTGGATTAAGAAAATGTGGTACATATACACCATGGAATACTATGCAGCCATAAAAAAGGATGAGTTCATGTCCTTTGTAGGGACATGGATGAAGCTGGAAACTATCATTCTCAACAAACTATCGCAAGGACAAAAAAACCAAACACCACATGTTCGCACTTATAGGTGGGAATTGAACAATGAGAACTCATGGACACAGGAAGGGGAACATCACACTCCGGGGCCTATTGTGGGGTGAGGGAGGGGGTACCGACAGCATTAGGAGATATACCTAATGTAAATGACGAGTTACTGGGTGCAGCACAACAACATGGCACATGTTGTAACAAACCTGCACATTGTGCACATGTACCCTAGAACTTAGAGTATAATTAAAAAAATAAAAATAAAAATAAAAAAAGCACACCAACATGGCACATATGTAACAAACCTGCACGTTGTGCACATGTACCCTAGAACTTAGAGTATAATTAAAAAAAATAAAAATAAAAATAGTTCTCATTATACAAATGAAAAAAACTCAGGCTCAATTGTGGAGTCATACAGTGTCCTAAACCCAGGCTTTTCTGCTTTTACCATAAGGTAGTATATTTTCTTAAACACCACAGGGGCTCAATACTGATTCATAAAATAAATAGATACATTGAATATGACTATACATCAGAAACTATGTTGCTCCACATACTAATTATAATGTTACATGAAAAAGTTTCAGGAATCAATAAACTTCAGCATTTCTCTTTCTAAAAGTAACTGCAAATGCAGCTGCTTGGAAAAGGCTATCTCTATTCAAGAGATTTCAGGATTATGAATAAGGAGGTTTATGTGTCAATGGCACATGAATGGCCAGCTCTTATATCAGCTCCTTTGGGCTTCAGCTCAAGGATATCAAGTCTTTGCCTAATGACCTGACCAGTTAACTGCTACAAATAACTGCACTTCACTGGTAAGCGGCGCAGCCCAAAGAATGCAGAGACTCGGCAACTGCTCTAGGTGAGGGGCAAAGAGCCTTGGTTTAACAATAGCTCCATTTAATTCTCCATAAAAATGCTTGCTGCCCTTTGATTGGACAGATTAAGAATATGATGTACCATTCTTTTGAGTCAAGTTTCAGTAAATAATATTTGTACAAAGAAAAGGAAAACATTATAGCTTCTTTTTACAGAAGTCCCAATATTCTAGTATTTCTCATCCAGTTCCAGATAGGACATCTCCCTGCTATCTGGCTGTCTCTGATTCTCTTCATAATTTGAACTCCCTCTGACATTTGAAGATGAATCTCATTAAAAAAATCCAGTCTTGGCTTCCTATGATTCAGTGTCTAGTCACTCATTCATAGTGTTATAATTCTTAGAGCTGCTCTTTTGTCCCTATGAGAAAAGACTGAAACTGTTTTTCTTCTGATCTCATATCAACACAATAGTCAACATGGACTGTGTTTTCTGTGACCCCAAAATATGTGGAGATTTGTCCCTACCAGCAAGCGGGTGATCAATTCTGCAGTAGATATCAGTTGGGTGTCCTTCAATCCAAGGTTGGGGACTAAGTCCCCAAAACTGCCTCCCTCCCCCTTCAGACACGCAGTGGCAACTCTGGGCCCACAGAACTTCTGACCAACTGGCCTCAAGTTAGGTCTCAACTATCTGATCCCCATTGGGTTTGATTAATTTACAGATGTGTCACACAGAACTCAGAGAAACACATACATTTACCAGTTTATTACAAAGGATATGACAAAGATGAGGAGTGCACAGACTGAGGTATGGGGAGAGTGGGGCAAAGCTTCTATTTCTTCCCTGGGCATGCCACCCTTCAGGAACCTCCATGTGTTCTGCTATCTGGAAGCTCTCCAAACCCTGTCCATTTGGGTTTTTATGGTGGCTTCATTATATAAGCATGATTGATTCAACCACAGTCCTTCTCCTCTCCCCTGAGGTTAAGGAGTGGGGTTGAAAGTCTTAACCCTCTACTCTTGTCTCCCTCTTTCCAGTGGCCAGCCCCCATCCTGAAACTACCTAGGTAGGGGCTGCCAGCTGTCAGTCAACTCATTTGTATAAAAAAAGATATCACTTTGAAGATTCCAAGGCTTTAAAAATTGCATGCCAGGGTCCAAGACCAAATATATATTTTATGATACCATAGTCCACTTGCCCAAATCTCTTTTTTGCTAGTTATCTTCACTCTTGCCTTTTAGGAATGGGACTCTGTTCTTACCAGTTCCACCCCCAGGAACTGTCTTTTGCTCAACACTTTTCATTAGCTCAGTCCGCTACATTCTGTTCCCACCAAGTCATTCTTAGTCAATTCTGTTGGCCAGTTAACCTGGCCAGTGGAATAAAGCTTCAAGTTCCCAACACGGCATATAATATTCTTTATGAAGTAGTTCTGTTTGAGACTTTCCATCTTCATTTCTCGATTTCCTTGCCTTGATTTCTATAGTAAGCTACATTCCTTTCCCAGTGCACCATATCCCTTTGTACCTCCAGTCTTGGCTAACTTTACACCCGCACATGCAGATTACATCCCTTCACAAAAACTCTTTCCCAATATATGTGGTCCTCCTAAGTGCTCCCACTGTACTTTGTACACTTGTGTGTTACAGAACATAACACTGCATTGTGATGATCTAGTTACTGGTACTTTGCTAAACGATTTTCTTCCTGAGGGAAATAATAAGAGTGGCTTGGTCATCATTTTATTCCTAATGTCTAGCTATTACTTGGTAGCTGGATAAAACTTCCTTAAAGAATAAAAGTGAATGATTAAAAGATTACAGTAGTTATAAGCTTCCTGAGAGTAAGGAATGTTGTCATAGACTCCTTTGCAATCACTTTCGGGTCAATACAGTGCTTTGCACAATACTAATAGTAGTAGTAATAATAACACAACCATCATCAACTTCTACAACCATAACTTCAGTTGCTGAAATTCCTTGAGATCTATTTTGTCCCAGGCTCTGTGCTAACTGCCTTTTATGGCTAATAATTTATTAGTGTTTGTTGAGCTGACAAACTGCTATATGACACCTCTCACATGACATAATTTAACAAAACTCTCTGAATTAATTGCCAAATACCTTGTCACTTTGCATGATTTTAAAGTATTTCTATAATGAACAGAATCAATTCTCACCATAGTGCCTACAAAACAGCAGAACTGTTACATAAACAAAATAAGTGGTTAGCTTGATTTACATAAGGCTATTTCCACTTGAGATTAATGCATAGTAGGCACGGATTCTTACCTAATTGGACACATTTGCTAGCCAGGCTAAATTATATTATTGAAACTTGTCATCATAATATTGTCCAAGGACATTTAGTCAGTCTAAAGAAAAATTCCAATGAATATTTTAAAAGGTTTTGCGTATTTTATTTTTAAAAACTGGTATGGCTTCACCATCACTTAATATATTACAGTCTTCACATTTATAAAGCTTCTTTTATATCACTATATTTTGAGCTACTAAACATATATGTAACATTATTACAATAGTACATATTTTAAAAACCTACTCACAATTCCTTCACTCTAAGATTTGTCTATCTGTTCTATGCCTTGTCAATGCATGTATTTTAATAATAAAATTCATGACATAAAATTTAATATTTTAATATTTTATTTGTTTATACATGATAATCATGTCTCATTGTTTCACATATTCTTCATAATTAATGTTTCAAATGATTTTCATTCTATTCCATTGAGCTGGTGTACAGCCAGTGCATAATAATGCTTCAGTTAATGATGTACCACCTACAAGACAGGTGGTTACAATGAGGCTAAAAAATTCCAATTGCCTAGTGATGTTGTAGCCATCATAACGTCATAGCGCAATGCATTACTCATGTGTTTATGGTGATGCTGGTGTCAACAAACCTATTGCGCTGCCAGTCATGTAAAATTATAGCACATACAATGAAGTGCAGTACGTAACATTTGATAATAATAAATGGCTATGTTAATAATTTTTATATACTTATCATATTACATGTTTTATCATTATTTCAGAGTGAACTACTTATAAAAGAAAAAGTTAACTATAAAACAGCCTCAGAAAGGTCCTTCAGGAGGTATTCCAGAAGAAGGCAGTGTTATCATAATATGCCAGCTCCATGACTTTTATTGCCCCTGAAGGAGACAAGATATGGAGGTAGAAGACAGTGATAAGGATAATCCTGACACTATGTGTAGGCCTAAGCTAATGTGAGTGTTTGTGTCTTAGTTTTTAACAAAACAGTTTAAAAAGAAAAAAAAAATCCAAAAAACACATAACATTTTCAATAAAAAAGCTTATAGAAGTAAAGAAGTTACAGTAAGCTAAGGTTAATTCATTATTTTAAAAATTATAAATTTAGTGTAGCCTAAGTATAAAATATTTATGAAGTCGACAGTAGTGTACAGGAACATCCTAGGCCTTCACATTCAGTCATCATTTACTCACTGATGCATCCAAAGGAATTTCCAGTCTGCAGGCTCCACTCATGGCAAGTGCACTACATAGGTGTACCATTTTTTATCTTTTATCTCATCTTTATTTTTTTTTCACCTTAGCTATCATTAGGCAACTCATGACTATTATTATTTGCTATACCACTACCATATTACTAGATAATCTGGGTTTGCTTGCAAAATTTTTTCCTACTGGCCAAAAAGGTGCAGTAGATATCTTTGTTCATTTTAATTTTTACTTTATTATTTAGTGGATGAATTACCATACATGGGGTTAGAAGTTGGAAAACTATGCACATTCTCCTGTTTGTTGTAACACATAGTATTGCTGTAGTTTAAATTCAAAATCACTTTTAAAATCTGACTCATTTGCTGTTCATACTATCTATAGTTTCTTTAAAATAGACATGTAAACAAACACAATATAATGTTCTGAAACTGCAAAGTAGCGTAAGAAGCATAGTGATGGAAACAGAAAAATTTGGAACCAAATGTCAAGCAAATAAGTTCTATGGAAAATTGGATGCCCCACCATCTCCCTGTCACTTCTCTCATTCATGGTGGAGGGGAAAAGTGAATACTTAAGAAAACACTTTTCAGATTCTCAAAATCATTCTTGTTTTCAAGGGGAAGAGCCTACTTCTAGAATATGTAAAAGTGTTTCTATTAATGCCAACAATAGTATTCTAGGCAAAAGAAAGATTAAAGACACAGATGCATCATTAAAATAAATCTCTGCTATTAAAGACAACATTAAAAACAACACATTTTCCTTGATTAAATGTTCAGTGAAAAATAAAACTCCATGACAAAAAAGAAAAAAATATTAAAAATAATCTTTAACTTTATCATCCAGAGATAACTGTTCTTAACATTACAGTATTAGTCTTTTGAGAATTTTTTATTTATAAATCTATTTGTATAAATGCAAATATATATACACACATGCATATATATACATGTGTATATATATTTACATGTTATGTATATATATGTATTTATGGTTACAGATTAAAATCACCTAAATTGTAGATTTCACTTTCTCTCCTACCTCTGGCTACATACATCATCATCCCAGAGACACTCAGTGTTTTCAGTTTCTTGTATCTGTTTTAGGGACAGTTTGTATCTGGGTATGAGTGTGTATCTGGGTATACATAGGAATCTGGGTATAAGTATGTGTTCCCCAACTTCTCCCTCTTAAATGGCATGGTTTAAAAATTGCTCTGTACCTCCCTTTAAAAATATATATCTTGGAGATTCAACCTCATTCTTTAAAAATAGCAACATTGTATTACATTGGCTAGGATATGTCTAACACTAAGTTCCTCTTGCTCGACATTTACCTTGTTTACAGTTTTCTGTCAAAAATGCTGAAATGACTGTTTATGTACACACCCTTTGAGTGCTTTTGAGAGTAAATCTTCAAAAAAACCTTTCCCAGGCAAAGATTCCTGGTGATCAAACATTTTTCTGAAAGGTAGTAAAAATGTATACTCACATTAACAGAATGACAGTGCTAGTTCCCCACATACTCACAAATGCAAGATACTATTAACCTTTGACCTTTGTCAGAATAATGAATTAAAAAAACCTTATTGTATTTTTAATTTGCATATACTTCTATAAGTATGTGTTACTTGTTATTCCTTAAAATGTATATGCATTTCTTTATCTTCATGTAATTTTTCAACTGGGTGTATTTCCTTTTTTTCATTTATAAGCCCATTATAATTTTTAAAAGTAACACTTCCTATATGTGTATTGCTTTTCAAGTTGATTTATAAATATTTTCAGCCATGTAGAAATGTCTATATTAAATGTTATTAAATCTATCAAGGTATTACGAATAGCTTTTTAATCCTGTACCTTATTTAGAAACAACTCAATTTCAAAGTATATACACATATAATCAAAATACAAAAGATTTTGCAAGTTTTCTTCTAGTACTTTTATGGTTTAGTATTTCCATTTCAAATAGTTGATCCACCTTGGAATTTACTTAGATTTTTTTTCCCTGACTCTATTCTGTTCATTTGTCCTATCTAGTAATCTCTAAATGTCATCCAATTTTAAATAAATTTGCATAACAGTAAGTTTTAAAATCCAGTAGTACAGTCTTTTGTATTTTTATACATTTATATTTTTCTATATAATCTTTTATGTTACCTGGTTAAAAACTAAGGTGCTATTTTTATTAGCCATTTTAATTTTATCAAGTCTTCTTATATGAATATCATAATTTTCATTTACTCAAGTCTGGGGACTTTCAGTGGAATTACTTTTAGTTTTTAGAATAATCAGGGAAAAGTAATATTTTACAATACTGTATATTTCATTCAAATACATGGAAATTCTTTTCATTACTTCTCTATTTTTATCTTTAAAATTATATATTTTGTTATTCTTTAAGATTTTGAATATTTCATGTTATATTTTCTCCTGAGTATTGGAATCAGACTGAATTTAAGGATGGATACAAAGAATAAAAATTTTTATTAGAGTGAATCTTTTAATCAAGAATAGGATACATCTTTCTATTTATCAAAATCGTATTTTGGTGCTGCAATAAAGTTCTAACTTTTATTCATGGAAGTTCTGCACATTTCTTTATAAGTGTAGCCCTAGGTGTTTTATTTTATACTGCTATTGTGTTGAGATTGTTTCTTTTTATATATTTTGGTGTTAATTAGGAGAAATTCATCTGCATTTGACAAAAAATATGAATACACTTGTTGAGTAAAACTAAAAACTATTAAGAATAAAAACAAGAAATGCAGAGGTAAGCTGTCCATAGCTTGATATAGGGAAACTAATTAACTTTAATGTCTCTCTTTCTCATATGATGTCAAATATAAATATGATAATCCACGTAAAGCATATGGAAAAATCATGTGAGGTGCTTAATAGGTGTTATCTATATTATTATTCCAACATATGTGGGTGGAATATGAAACTTTTATCAATAATAAAAAATAGGATAAAGCTAGGTTAATAATTTGGACAAAAATTAAAATCCCTGTTTGTACCTTATACCAAAGTAAATTCTAGATGAAGTATAAAGATTTAAACTGAAAAACATTCCTGAATGCCAGGTGAAAAAATATTAAAAATAATGAAGAATTCTGTAAGTTCACTGGTCACACAATTAACACATAAAAATCAGCAACTCTCTTCATAAAGAAATAAGCTTTAGAAAGTGTTGGAGAAATGGCTAGCTATCTAACCAATATCTACTCCCTCTTTTTTTCCTGCTAATAAATTCTTGATGTTGTCTGAGAGAGCAATTTGCACAATTTAACATTCCTGCTCACCCAGGCATCTTTTTATCTAGGAGGGTAACATAGCCCAGCCATAGTAAGGACACTAAGCATTTGTCTATTTTCCATGACATAGTTACTATATGTTTCAATTTTAACCTTTTTTCTTCTTTATATAATATGGAATATCTGGAGGTACAGCATCCATCCTGAAAAACTGAGGACGGAAAAATCAATTGCGGTATGCAGGGAGTGGTGATTGATAGAGCTGGGATTGAAAGTTTGACATAAGACTTACAATTACTATTCTGTCCATAACACTATTCATAAAACTGTCAATTACTGTCCTTTTACATCTAAGTTAGAATCTTAAAGTGTAAGGTTTCCATTCCCTGATTCCATTGAAGTTATGATTGGAATAATTTTTGCTTTGTAGAATAATGTGGGAGAGTAATGCTTTTCCAATATTAAGTTTTTTCCATTCAAGCACTTGGTAAATCTCTCCATTTATTCAATTCTTTTAGATTTCCATCATTAAAGCTGTGTATTGTAAAGTTGTGTGTTGTAAAGTCTGTTGTTGCTTTTGTTTATAGATACTGTATATTAGATCCACTTAATTGAGAAATGATTATGAAGTGCTAATTGTAAATACTCTTATAAGCATTGGGAATAGATGAACAAGACAATCAACAACTTCTCTCATGACGGTTAAATGCAGAGAAGACAGAGTTAGAAGTAAAAAGATTGTTTATTAAATATATATTTATTGAATGTTATAAATGTGCCAGGTTCTTCTAGTTAAGTGTAATCCAATGAGTTATTCATTTGTGTCAAAAATATTTTCATTTACATAGTCTATATAGTTATTAGATAAGTTTTATTTTTTTCTATGGTTTAGGGAGTCTTTCTTAACAGTGTTAATAGTTTTAATTTTTTTCTGTTGATTTTCATGGACTTTTTCAGGTAGACTATCACACAGTTTGCAAATAAGTACAGCTTTCACACCTGTTTTATTTTAAAGATTTATACTTGTAAGACCGTCTTGTGAAAGATAAAATAAATAAATGCTTTTAAGAGATTGTGAAGACCTGGGTGAATGTTTAAATAACTTCACATAATCCACAAAGCACAATGATAATTTCAACATAGTTAACTAAAAGTTTAAAAAGGGAATACCAAGAATAAAATCTAATTTTTGCTTTAGAGAAATATAAGAGGTCAACAGTGGCACATTCACAAATGCCAAATTTGAAAGAAAAAATCAGAAAAGTGTTATTTTTTCAAAGTTTCTAAAATAAAATACTTTCCATATGCACTATAAATCTTGAAATGAAGCTTTGCTTATTTATCTTGAATTAATGTAAAAGCATTTTGAAGCATGAATTGTGAATATAAGCACCTTCTATGCAAAAATGTCAATATAAAAAAGACAAATTATAACATATAAAACACAGACAGAAAAACAGACATTTTTAACATGGAAAAGACTTGGATAATATTACTATGGAGTAAAAGGGTTTTTAAATTGAACCACAATTAACATAATTTCAGAAAACATTTTTGCATGATTATAGGGAATTGTCTTGCCTATATTCTAAATTTATACCAAAATAAAATGTACATAATAAAATATATCCTAAATTCTAAAATATGTATATTTTGTATATGCCTTATTTGGAATTTTACCAAAATAAAATGTACATAATAAAATATATCCAAAATTCCAAATAAAGCATATATTAAATATTATACCATTGAAAATAATTTTATTGAATCCAAAACAAGTATCCAAATATATGCTCAAAATATTTACTCACCCAAAAATAAAGTGACTTGAGAAGAAAATTGGAAACTCAGGTGACTGAGTCCATTCTTACTGACTAATACTTGCCTTTAATAGCTAAGAAGCCAGGAAATGTCAATTAAAACATTTAAAGATTTCAAGGAGAAATTTTAAAGTGTAATTGTAAATACGAATATTTAAAAAATAAATTAATATTGACATTAAAATGCAGCATTACATATAATTCCAGTTGCTTCCTAAAATGTGTACTAAAATATTTAAAAGGCTATGATTTTGTACTACAGGAAAACTTTATTTAATTCTCTGCTTTCAGTGTCTTGGCGATTGCTCCCTTTGGTCTTATGTGAATCTAGACCCAATTACAACATGCTATTAATATTATCAGGACACTTCCTGGCAGTATGGAATTAAGCTGTGACTGAAAGTAATTTTCAATTACCCTGTACTGTGTGATTTCTGTAAGTATTGTTTCGTTTGTAAAACACTTTTCGGACTCTCTGCCAACAAAATAATTTTTAATCATTCCATTGAGTAAAGTGATATGATATGAATAATAACAACAAACTGTTTCATTCACCTCCTTTATATCATGAGAATTATGGCCATATACTATAATTTTTATTCAGCTCAATGTTATTTTAAAAATAATTTCAAATAGTATCAGAATTTGAGTTAATTAATATGATGAAAAGTTAAAAATGCTAAGTCTTCTTTGCTACATAAAAGCTACCATTTCCTGAGCTTACAATACATCTGTGATGGAGTTTATTAGCCATTATACAAACGAGGAAAGTAAGATCAGATATACTTAGCCAATATTTGTCTACTATGTTCAGGACACTGTGCAATTCAGCATAGAATAAGATAGCTACAGTCTTTGTGTGGAGCATACAGCAAATGGGATCTGACTCGAAGTCTATCTTTAATGTCAAAGAGTTTAAGGATGATCTTATCTAAATGTAAAGAAAGACATACAACTATGCAACAGGAATAAGTTGTACCACTAAATTGAGAGTTGGGAGATAATTTTTCTAAGGGTAAGAGAAAAATCCATCCCGCTATATGGGGTTACAAGATGCCAAAATATATATAATCCATAGTTAACGTTTTTGAAATTCTACACATATTGCAGTTCGTTTTCATATATCTAGACCAATGTAGACCTGTGAAATGACAGTCTGGACAGAAATAGAGACTGATGAAAGCCTTCTGCTGCTCTACATACTGCAGTAAAAATCTGGAAAATAAGAGAATATTTGGTACTGACAGGGAAAGGCCTGTAGAGCCACGAGTGTTTGAAATGTTCCAGAAACACCTGGGAGGAGAAGTGTGGCTGGAGTTCTGTGAGTAAAAATGAGCAAAATAAGATAGAGGAGGTAAGATCAGAGAGGTATGGGGAAATGGGCTGACCATGTAGCCTCGTGAGCAATTGAAATAACTTTGGCTTTTATTCAAGTCAGGTATTGAAGAGTTTTTAGCAGTGCAGTGGTATGATTTGATGCACTGTTTTACAATGTCTTTCAGTATGCAGTATTGACAACAGATTGAAAGGAGGCGGCAAGGGAGGAAGCAAAAAAACCAATCTGGGGGATACTACAATAATTAAGATGTTATGTGATGTTTATGAAACAAAACCACCTTGACAAATGAAATTGAGCCATAGTCTGTATTTACTTGAACTATGATTCTTCAGTAGAATTAGGAAGGTGGTCATAAATGAAGATGGTCATATCTAAAAATAAACAGTGTGTGATAAATGAACAGATAGGAATTAGACAAAGGAAAAAAACAAATGATATCTGCTTTGGCTTGACTTTTTTTGGGTAAATGATGAAATTCCTGACTCAGAGCCATGAGACTTGCTCTTCTAGATTAACTGGAAAGACATTTACTATACTTCTTTGAACACTGTTCCACGATAGCTTTGCCTCTTCAAATTAACCTTTCTAGTTCTAGTGTAAAGTACTAGCCTTTGCTTACTCCTCTTAAAGAACTGGTCAGTAATGAAAGGCAACTATCCTTTCTTTTTTGACACTAAAGGAACTCCTGGTGCTGTATACAATTTTTTCTATTTTCAGCTTCAAAAGAATATAGTTACCACTACATGCATTCATTCATACATAGTGAAATATTGTGTACTGAAATATGTTCTGTACAACTTTGGCTAATTCTTGCCTTCTGCTTTTTTTTACAGAACAAAATAACTAAAATATTCAATGTTCTTATCTTGTAGTCCAAAGGTGCTTTGAGAGTATTCATTTGAACAATCAGATCTTGCTGTTTTCAGCTAAGTTACAACAGCTTACACTCTTCAAGGAGTAGTATTAAAATCACCTTTTCTAGGGTAAGGACAAAGCTTCTTTTGTTATTGTTATTTTGTTTCTCTCTTCTTTGGCATTTTGTTTTGATTCTCATTTCCTTGGATTAGGTGGTTTACATTCTCTAAAGATTATAAAGCTGAATGGCTTAAATTTTTCATGAGTAAGGACAGAAGGGTGTGTGTGTGTGTGTGTGTGTGTGTCTGTGTGTATGTATGTATGTGTGTCTGTGTGTATGTATGTATCCCACCTCCTACAGAAACACATATCTAGGTGAACTCACTTTAAATAAATGGATGCCTGGAAAGTACAATGTAAATCAAATCCTCTGAGAAGAAGCTCACAACCAAAAAGCATTATGCTGAAAGTCCTATTATAAAGAAGGGCGTCTTACAAGAAAACAAAACTACCTGATGATATTACCTTTTGCTTACATCTAGAATTTTTTTATTCTTGGCTTAAAAATCACACATATAGAATTTATGTAAATAATACTCATTGAAATCTTTGGGCAAGGAATAACAACTTACCAAAATAAAATGCTTCAGGGATTGCATTTAGGCTATCATTGTATAAAAATAATATTGGCCACAGTTTGATTATGCAATTCTTACAATGACATCCCTATTCATTAGCACTGAGCACTATGAAGGTCACATGAACCAACTTCTGCTCTGGAGAAGTAAAAATCTTGTTGAGGAACACATTTTAATAAGAAATAATTACAGAAGATAGAAATTAATAACATGCTAATTGAATATAGAGAATAAATATAAAAATCACTAGAGAGAGTCAATCAGAGAAGATGGGACATCAGGAAGATGCTGAGGAGGGAACATTTGGATAGGCAGGACTCAAGAAGCTACCCCCAGACATTAAAATTTAGGAGAAAGTAAGTGTTGGTGGGCAAGGGTTGAGGAGATGAAGATGCTTCTAAATTGTGTAGAGTTTGTAATAAACAAAAGTAGAAAATCAGCTTATATTAATAAGAGTGAGATGAAACAATAAGCAATACTAAAAATATTTGAAGAGACAATAAGGAGCAAAATATGAAAAATAATGATGTGTATATTGAAGAAATGTTGAAACGACAGAAAGATCAGATATGGGGTAATGACATTAATTTAGAAGTAAAGGCAGTCTAGACTAAGCAAGTATAGAGGAGAAATTAGGAGACCAATCAGCAGTCATTGGCACTGAAAAACAGAATTCCAGGCTCTGTCATATGTAAGCGTTCTCACATCCTTCTGTGACATTCACAAGTGGAACATCTGTGTGAAGCCTTTCACCCACGTGTCCACCTTAAAGACTAGAATGTAATTTGCAAGAAACCCAAGTGTAGCCTATTTTGTTCACTGCTACGTAGCCAGTACCTAAAATAATATCTAGCCTACAGTATAAGTGCAATAAATATTTCTTGAATACTTACCATTTCAAAATATAGTTGAAAGTCTACTTTTCTTTTGAAACTTTTCTCAATTATTTCAGGTAACAACGCAAAAAGTTTAGTGGGGAAAACAGATTTTGGAATCAAGTAGACCTGTGTTCAGCTACTGACTACCTCTTAGAAGTGTTTCAAAAAAACTTCTCTGATTTTCAGTTTTTTAAATTTGTAAAACAGAATGTTATCCATCTTTCAGTGTTTTTATGAGGTCAGAGACACATAATGGTTATCCAATCTGTGACAACTATTAACTAAGAGCCAGATACCATTCAATCATGCTTTCTTTACATCTATCCAATGTTGCATATGTCTGAATTATAAGATTTATCACTTTATACTAGATAGTAACATGTCTGTTTTTTCTCCCTCCATATGCAAACTTATTGCTGTACCACCCACTTCTTTAACGTGCCTAGAAATTTTGTCTCAAAATTCATTACAACTCCAATCTCAGTAAAATTTCTTGTTTGATTAGACTTCAGTGCAGAGCAAAGAGGCTGTTCAAAGTGATCACTAGATACGAAGACACCAGGCTCCTCTGAAATCAGCAACCTACTTAGATAGACAGGAATAATTAAAAAATAATGTACCCAGAGTCAATTTCACATCATATTCTCACAAAAGGTTGATGCTTTGGTGTTATTATTATGATATCAAGGTATAAAGCCTGCAATGTTGAAATTCTGCCAACCCTTCAGTTTTCATCAGGTGTCTTGTAGAATAAACAAAAGATTGCACTTTGAGTTCATTTCAACTACTTGCTGTGGGCTTAGCCACAATGAGTAACAATATGAGTAACACAGAGTAACACAATGAATAACAAAAGGAAGATTTTCCTCACTCTTTGAATCTAAGTTTATTAAACTACTTGAAATAGAATGGTGATATCAAATTACGTATTACAGGGCATTTATAGAATTCAAAAATCTATTCATGTGCTTGAAGAAACACATTGATTTTTTCCTGGAAAGCATGATTCTTTTATGCATATTATATCAAATCCAGATCTTATTTTTCAATAAAGAAAATAGAGTATTTTATCTAGTTAAAATTATATGAAATCTGTATTTTTAAATGATACCTTCTGGTAGACAGAAAATTACATAGACAGTATGTAAACAGAACAGCATTGGATTATTTACTGATTTATGTCCACCAAAACTGAGAGCACATTGTTTTATTTTAAAATAAATAATATTGGCAAAATGTGGCTCTTTTAATACTCTACTGCCAACATACAAACTTACTTTCTTAATCTTTAAGACTGGCTTACAAATACTGAGGGAAAACTATTTTTCAGTATTATATTCACCTTCCAATATTACATAATTTACTTCTGATATACTGTTTATTAGTGTTATTTTCTGAGACCCCAACATTAAAAGTATTTTTGCAAATGTAAAATTAGTTTTAGCTTGTAGCCTTTTAAAAAAATAATATAAATTAGTTAGATATAACTGCCTGACTAACAACATCAAAACAATAACATTCATATGTAAAGTCAAAATGATAGCCTCATAGAGGAGATTTAACTCAAATAGCTACCCGTGGACTCCAAACAAAATGATCAATGCTCTTCCTGTAAAACAATGCTTTAGTGGTCAAATGAAATTACAGGGATCTCATAAAGATATGGAAACCAAAGATACAATAGTTGCAGTATGCCTGGAAGTGGCTAAGCTTCCAAGCAAATCATCCCTATTAGTTCCTATTCATGATTCAAATTATGCTATTTTATCTCCTCATAACATGCAGCATTTTTTTTTACCCTCACATTTTAGGCATTTTAGCTTCTGCTGACATGAATGCATTCCCAAAATAGAACGTTACAGCAATCTTCTGCTAGACATTTAAGCCCATTTGTGCATTTATTTTTTAAAATGCTTTTTTTGAACTTTCTAACTGTGAGAGGGCTGGGAAGGTAGTGTTAGAATGAATAAGAACTTGTTTTCTAAAGCAACACTAGACACTTGATCTACTGTTAAAAAAAAAAAAAAATCACAGTCTCCTACCTTGAAAACAAACATCTCACGGCGAAGAATAGCTAGAGTGTTAAAGTTCCCATCACAGATGTTGGGTTTGGCTCCGGGATAAGAGGGTCTGCCGGTTGGAGGCCGAGGAGGTTTTGGCCTGTCATTTTTCCTTGGGTCAGCCGGAGGAATAGAGCGGTGTGGGGGCACTGTCGGTAGAGGTCTTGTAGGTGGAGGAATCTTGTCAGGTGGACCTTTTGAAAATATGAGGACAGTGCTTGGCTCACTTAAAACTGGAATAGAGCTGGAAAATATGCTACAGAGAACAATCACTTATCAGCAGAGGGCACAGACTAAGTGAACTAAGAGGTCTTTAAGATCGTATATTTTCTGAAAAAAACAAAATATCTTACCCAAAAAAGCATTGCCAAGTCTATCTGAAACTGTCCTTATCATGCTAGATTCTGGATCCAGGTAGCTAGGTTTTCTTTGTTAATTTTTAATAATATTTTTCATAGCTTCACCACAGTTATTTTTGGGAAAGCTGCCTTCAGATCTTTTTTGGAAGTAGGTGGTGTATAAATAATAAATAAATGAAAAGGAATACTGGAGCCATGTAAGTAAGTGCCAACAAAGTTAATCCTAGATTTCGATAGATAATGATTCTATGCAAATATTTCCAAAAGATAAACGTTAACTAAGCAAAGTTTATTCTATCCAATGTGTCAAAACTACTTGATACTCTTTTATTGATTTTCACTGTTTTCTTCTAATGAAATATTTTGACAAATTGCTGGAAGAGTGTTTCCTTTAAGTCGCGAATCTAAAATACCTATTGATTAAAATACCACCAGTAAAATATTAACGTGAAGAAGTATTTCTCAAAAGAGGCTTCTAAATCAAGCCAAAATTTAAACATGTAATTTGGTACAGATGTTAAGCATCATTCTCAAGAGATTCATGTTTTTAAAAAGAAATGTAAAGCTGTTTGCACTTAATATTTAGGTATGGGAAGAATATTCTTTTGCAGACCTTCAGTCTAGACTACTAATTCATGAGGTCATGAGAAAGAGACTTCTTTCAGTGAACCACTTAAGAAGAATTTCTGATGACACACACTTAGACATAGGATAGCTCAATTCAACATAAGAGATATTTAGCACTGAGTCAGACATTTCTCTCTTCTTGGTATCCCAGCAAACTAAAGAGCAGCACAAAAATTGACCTTTTTTTACAAATCTATTTTAACCCTGAGAGAATACTTACCACTGAGTTATTAAAATTAAAAAAAACGAATGAATGCAAAAATGAATTAGTGAACTTAAACTATACTGCTTAAAAATGCAAAAGACATCTTCTGGATACTGGATATTAACATATAGATAGCACACGTTTGTCTTTGTATTGTAAAAATAAAAGCTTCACTTCATTAATTTAGTAAAGCATATTTGCTATATGTAAATTATAAATGTCAAGTTCTTTGCAACTATGTTTGAAATACATGTCTTTATAAAGGTCAATGGTTGTACGAGGAAGTTAGGATTATAGCAAATATGCATAATAGTCTTTCCCCTTTTCTCTTAATTTGCATTCATTGAGTGAATAAAAATGACATTACTATACTAAAAATTTGCTTTGTACTCTGTATTAATAAACTTCACCACTTGTTAATTTCACTTCCTTGTTTGTTAACTCTTACTCTAGGTCAATAAATCATTACATGACTTTGGGGTCAATTTCCTGCATCTATCACATAAGGGTATTTTGTGGACCTTCAAAAGTGTTTTGTCTAGGAAATACCTAACATCAAATCTCACAGACTATGAGTCAATCTGTCAGTTTGTAGAAAAGTCTCAGCATTTTATATATGAAAGTCTTATATTTTTCCCTGTTTTGTTTTTGTTACATTCATTTATTACACATTTTTACCTGAATCTTAAAAACTAAAGTTTATTAGAACTTTGCCATAACTGCAGGTTTTTCAAACAAACTCAGTAAGAAAATTTCATCAGTGCTTAACATGTTCCCATAATCTACACATTAAGATACCTGGGACCTTTGCCAACAGAATTCAGTTGATAGAATAATTTTGCCAGTAGGCCAGCTATATGCTTTTTCTGTAGTTATCTGTCTTATACTTAGAGCATCTACCTCAAAGAAGAAAACATAGCAGAAATTCTGGATTTCACTACAGGATTAAGCAAATTGAAACAGTAGTAACCTACCATATATCTTCTGGATGCCCTGTAAATCATCATTAGGTAGTTTGAAGTTGTCTGTTTCCATGTACTGGTAAAATGGAGCCATGATGGCAGTGGGGTCATTGGAATGCTCCAATCCCAGAGCATGTCCCAGTTCATGAACTGCTACAAGAAATAAGTCATTTCCTGTGTGAACAAGAAGAAAATAAGTTATTGTAACTAATACCCAAATATAGAATTGAAAAGGACAGTTTGGTATTATCAACATTTTACCCAAGAAAAATAGGAGGAACTCTTTCCTTCAACTATTTGTATGGTTTCATCATTGGCTTTCCTACTGACCCTTTCAAAAAGGGTCAAGGGAAGAGGTGGTGGTGATAAAGTCAGAGAGATTTAGAATCCAAAAGGGAAGAACAAAGAATAAAAGTTGAAGAGCAGCAGCAGTGGAAACTGATACTACTGCTGTCAAAATACTCTTCTAATTATGAAACACATAATGTGAAACATCTTCCTTTTATATGCCTCACATTTAATATAATTCTAACAACTTAGTAAAAAATATAGGGCAGATACCGTCCTTACTTTTTCACAGATGAGTAAATTAAGGCATGAAGATGACAAGTCTTGTCAGGAACAGCAAAGAGCTGAGATTGGGACTCAAGATATTCTGACTCCTAGACTAAAGCTTTAATTTTTTGCTAGCATAGAATATAGAAACACAATAATGTAAAATAAAATCTATAGGCCATTAGTCAGACTAACTAGAATTATAGTCCTAGCTCTATAAATACCAATTCTAATCTTTTCATACATAATCTGAACAAAATACATTTATCTTAAGAGCTGCTGTTTATCACGGAAAATTTCCACCTGTGGTAAACTTGTATAGTGAAATCTATTGAGTAAAAACTCTGCAGAGATATTTGGTGTGATTTTATGCAATCAACCCCCTGCTGATGACTTCTACATTTTGTTCACTCCTGGATCATCATAACCATATGCATTATGGGGGAAAAAGGTGGTCCTACATCTATATTTTTAATGCTAAAAATTAGTTGGACAATGTGGTGTATCAAATAGTTGGGGCTGTTACATTTCTAAGGGTTATGTTTCTAAGTGAAAAGTTTAATGTGATTGAACATGAAGGCTAATATTTCACATGAATACTTGCCACAAATGCAAATATTTAATAATTTCAAGCATCATTTCTATGAAAACTCCTTTCCAACCACTTTTATAATGTACTATGATAATTGCCTTCAGAAGACTATTTTTTGAACCCAAAAGCCAGGCGAATAACCAACATTTTTTCCACTCTGGAGTAGTCTGTCAAAGAGGAATAGATGAGATCATGAGACTGACTCTTCATATGACATTAGCATACCAAAAATGAGCCATTGACAGTACTTCCTGTGGTCTACCTGAGTAAAAATACTAACAGAGCACGGTTACTGGGGGTTGTCTAGGGAACATCATAGTCATAGGAGGAAGAAAAAAACAGAAAACAGAAGGAAGGAGGAAGTTATTCATGAAGAGTTACATAACTATGACAGTGTTTGGAAGTGTGTAATTTAGGGAGAAGACTACTAAGGACTGTGCCTTAGGGGGCACTCACAGGTGAGAGGATGATTGGAAAGAAAAGAAGCTATATTCATTTTTAGATATGGAACATCTAATCCCAATGCTAAAATGAACATCTTTGTAATTTCAAATCAGAGACACCTTAGTTAAAATACAAATCTGATAACCACGTGGCTTATTGCTACTCTAAATAACATGTTAAGTGGAAGAAGGATAGCTTCGGAGCATGCCCACACCCAGAAAATATGGGTCAATTTTGGCTGGAGTATGCTATCAATGGGCTAAGTGAAAGGATATTTTCACCAAGAGCAGACCGAATGGCAAAACAAAGATTTATCAGGCAGACAAAGGAGCAAAAGAAGCCCAGGCAGTCTAATCAACAGCAGAAAACTCAGGAATTGGTATTCAAGTTCACCATGAACAGCTAGTCACCCCTGAACTCAGTCAGAAGAGTTCAGGGGTGCTGACTCAGAAAATAGCTTCAGATACTCCTGGCCTTCTTTTAGCAAAACTGATGCAACTTCTTGGTCAGAAAGTCCCGATGTGGACTTAGAGGGATTATATCTTGTTTTAATCTTCACAGGGAAAAAAAAATTCCAAACTTCATCCCCTCCTCCTTGCATATCAGGTCCCCTTCACTAGAAAAAACAGACCCTGCTCTGTTCCTAAACACATAGGAAGTCAGTCTTATTCTTAGGCAGATAAATACTGCTTTCAGTCAAAACTAAAATTTTGGCTAGAAGCCTAGCTGAATTATTAAAGGTACTTCAAACCTCTCACAAGAAAATAGTCTCTTGGTCTCAGTTGTTTTTTTCTTTCCTTTTTTGGCTAGAAAGAGGAATACAAAAAGACAAGAACAACACAGACATAATAGTAAACAGATCATAACAGCCAAAGCCATTCTGTTTCATGTATCTGTTCTCTTCAGATCATTCATATTTTTCCTAAGCATCATTTCCAAGGGTGGAGTCATTCCTTGTCTCAGGAATAAAGTAAGGCTTTAGAAGAAAATTAATAGGACCAGGATATGAACTTATGACCTGTTGAGTATTCTACAGCATTTTTAATCAGAAACATTGGCCAAGGGCTCCAAGTAATTACCATTCTTCAGATGATTGGCAATAACGTAATTAAACCTTACTTACAGCTTCACAATAGTTTAAAAGGGTAAGTTGTTTAATAAAGTACTGCCCTGTGATTTGAATTCCACTAGGAACAAAAGTCGTTGGCACATGACGAGCTTCAGACAATTAAAATGCACTGGACCTCTTTCCGAATGATGAAAATAATAACTGCTGCTGTAACTTATCATTAATTCACATTATTCAAAATCCTTAATTGTAATATGCCTTGATTTTATCACCAAGCAGGCAACAAAGGAGAAATCAGTCTCTTGGTTCTTAATACAGAAATAGTACTTGCTTCTTTTGCAAGATTTTGAGTTTGTTGCTTTCAATTGTATCTATAATCTCCTTTCTTTTGTATACTCCAATACAATGTTAGAATACTAAACTGTATATTATGAAGGATAATGAATTATTTGTCATTTCTTTGTCATAATTATGTCTATATTTTATTCCAAGCTCCTTCACCCTTCCATGCATTTTCAGATACTGTCTTCTCTGCTGACATATCCTGAATGTTAAAAAATGATCATGTAATATTTTATACATACAAATTGTTATGGAACATTTATAATCTTACTAAAATATTTGGATATCACCAGCATCACTGAATCTCTCCCTGATGTTTCTGTGATCCCAAAACTTTGGCTCCTCCATTCCTTCAAGAGGTCATCACTACCCCGAGTTCTGAATTTCTCATTGCACTGCTTACATTTTGGTTAAATGTATTTTTGTATATTTGGCCTTGCTTACACTTTTATCAAATATGTATGTTTCAATGAATTACAGTTTCCCCTAGTGTTGGAGTTTTGCAAAGTTTATCTTTGCATGCTGTCTTATAAAACTTGTTGAAACTCAGCATTTTTTTTCCTAATACATACCTTCTATCTTGCCTCTGTCAATTGTGCAAGATCTTGTTAATATTTTAAAAGAAAAATCAAAGTCATCTCCTCTGTGATGCCTTCTCCAAATTCCCAGGTCAATTCTGTCCCTCTACATCTGTGTATACTTGGCCTTTCTTATATAACTTGATTGTAACACATACCATAATTGCCCTGAAAACTTCTGATGCTCTTAATATTCACTTGTAGGTTAAAAGACTGACAGAATAAATTTGAACAGATTTCTAATTTTAAATATATAAATACTTAAAATAGTACAGTCCATATCTAGAAATAAAAATCAGAAATCATCACCAAACATGTGATTAGTGGAAATTTCTCCAGTGCTTAGTGGATGGATAGGATGGAATAGGTCTTCTCAACCTGCAGCCCTATCAGACTATGCGTACAGTTGGTTTCTCTAGTTGAGAAGCTAAAGAGATATGTGGGAGCCAGCCTCCGAGAAACTCACATTGTATCAGGGTTTTATCAGTTTGCCACAGCAAAATATGGCAGAAGTGATGGTATTTGACATCTAAGGCGAGGTCATACGATACATCCATGACTTCCATCTTATCTCTCTCTCCCCTTCACCCCTCCTCCCCCAACCCCTGCCTCCTCTACAGCCATGTGAGTTAGCTTGGAAGTGGATTTTCCATCCCCTTCATATGAGTGCGGCCCCGGCCAACATGGATATCCATGAACTAACCCTAGCCAGAACCACCTGGCTAAGCTGCTCCTGGATTTCTAACCTTCAGAACCATGTGAGATAATAAATTGTTGTTTTAAGTTGCTGGGTTTTGGGGTAATTTTTTATGTGGCAATAGATAAATGCTATGGGGTATTTTAGCACTCTATCTCCTCTCCGTTTGGTTAGGATTAAGAGGTGATTCTAAGAAAAAACTGAAAAATACAGTAGAAAGGAAGCTACTTTGAAGCATGTGAGTGTTTGTATAGCACTTCTGAAATAAACAAGAGATTAAAATATTGTCCATTCCAACCCCCTCTACAAAACCCAAATGGCTTGGTATAACTCCTGGTCTGAAGGAACGTCTGCGATTGAAAATTTCCAGAGGTAGACATATCATCTATTTCCTTGTCTCCTGTGTTTTTTCAAATCTGAAAAACTTGATACTTTTGTTGTACCTATGCTATTACTCTCTTTGTACTTCACTGAAAAGAGGGTCACTCTCTTGGTGGTCAGGAAAACGTGGTTCCTGCCAGAGAGCCAGAGAAGTCTGATAGACGGGTCTGAAAAAATAACATAAAAGAAATACTATTTATTGAGCATCTATTATGAACTATAAAGTCACTGAACTTGTTACTGAAACATCATGACCTAAACTTTATTACTTCTGCTTTACCAGTAAAGCTCTCAGAAGCTATGGAACTTGCTCAGTCAGCCAGCCCATAAGAGGCAGAGTTGGTATTTACATCCTGGGGGCACAGGTCACCTAAAAAGACTTAGGTCATAGCTTTGCAATACAGAAGCTGAGAGAAGCTGATCTTGGGTGGATTTTCACGCATCTCTTTCTGACAATATCGCTCTTCTATGGAGCCTCCAGTACCTCAAAGTGCTCTCTCTTGCCTTCTCCCTGCCCACCATCCCTGCCCTCAACATTCCACCTAGGCTGGGCTGCTCCCCTAGTGCCTCAAACTCTAGAACCATCCCTCAGTCCTTTCTCTAAGTGCTTTCCCCCAATTGAGTCGACATAGTTTGACTATGAAAAATGTTTATTGTAATCATTTTTAGTTACTTAGCATTGATGAGTAAATCTTGCAATGCACTTGCGAGTAGCATTTACATGTGTCAGATACATTTTATTGAGATTTATTTGATGACAAACCAATTTATTTTTATATATGCTCAGACCTTTGAAGTCTTTTGTTGTACACAGGACTATTATTATGCCCCAACATTTGCAGAATTAAAAAAAATAGTTTTTAGAACATGTTATGCAAGTGATAGAATGAAGTATCAGTTAATATTCACATGTGCCAAGTACAGTACTAGGTACTTAATGTGTTAGTTTATCTACTCTCTGCCATATTAATTAGGTTTTATTATTATTACCATTCTACAGACTGAGAAACTATGACTTTCATTGACAATGGGACTTGACCAAAGTTACACAGTAAATAGCAGAAACTTATGTAAGCCTCCATATAGTCCAGGTCCACAACCAAGAACTTAGTGTGCTAATAAAACGCACTTCTCCACTTTTTCCTTAGCCCTAAACATCTTTTCAAGGCTCTACTGAGCATCCCAGGAGACGATGGCCACCCTGTCAAGCCACCTTCAAAGAATACAGCTGCTGCATAGGAGCTCTTTGTAGGCATCTGTAATAATAGTATTCCTTTTCTCCATTGAACTAATAATAAACTTAACATTTTAAAACTTAGGAAGTGTTTTAGTCTGCCCTGGCTGCCATAACAAAATACCACATACTGCGTGGCTTAAACAACAGAAATGTACTTTCTCATAGTTCTGGAGGCCAGAAATCTGAGCTCAGAGCACCAGCATGGTCAGGTTCTGGCGAGGGCTCTCTTCCTGAATTCTTCAATGCCCAGCTTCTCTGTGTGTACTTACTTCGTAAACAGAGAGAAAAAGGAAGCTTGCTGGTCTTTCTTCTTATAAGTAAACTAATCTCATTAACTGGACCTTATTCTCGTGACCTCATCCAATCATTATCTCTCAAAGGCCTGATCTCCAAATACTATCAGATTGGAGGGTTAAAGCTTCAACCTATGAATTTTGTGGCTTTAACCACAAAATTTTTATGAACACAATTCAGTCCATAAAATTTCCTCAGTCCAATTTGGCTGCTCAAAGAGCTTTTATCATTTTCATTGCTTCTTACTTTTAATTAAGTCTGAAAGTCCTGGAGATTTTTTTTTTTTTTTACAAAATTAGAAAAAAAAACAGTATTGCTACAATTAGAAGAAATAGGTATAGTACACGGAACTTCACTTTTTAAATTATATTTCAAAATATTTATTTGGCAATTAAAGAGGTTTGCTGGGAATGTTAGAATTGTCTGTTTGGATGTGGTTTGAAGCATGTCTAATAAGGCACATTTAAACACTGTGCACTTAAAATATGAGGAAAACAAATTGCCATTTAACAGGTCTTCCAAAATCAGAAAAAGGATTTTCAGAAATACGTAAGTGCCAAACATTTATACTATTTAATTAAACAAATACTTCAGATTAAATCAATATAATTAAAACAACCTACATATATGTTAGTCAGGTAAAGTAGAAAACCTAGGAAAATATTTGAATAATCAAGGCCAAACTATACTTTTTATTCCTTTGGGCTAGAGTTTGAATATGATATCTGCATTTAATTAATTAGACATGTCTTTACTTAATTCATAAAAGTCTTGCTGAAGAAAAGCAAGATTGGAAACAGTTAACTGCACCATGCTAAAAACAAAGCCCTTTTTGTTTCCAGTTGAGCTCAGTTAAGATTCTAAGAACATTCTCAGTTATGTTTCATGTTATTTATTTTTGTGTGATTTATCTGTGCAACACGTTTTCCCTGGGTAGCTCAGTTTGATTGGTCAGGATGATTCTGGAGGCCTACTTGCCTCTCTCTGCAGCTAGTGCAAAAGAGATCAACTTCACTGACTGCTTTAAAAAAAAGTAATCACATTATAAATTGCAAAGCCACCTTTTAGGAACTGACCTGAATTGCCATATTATTATTTTTATTTCCAAAATAATAATACAGATTATTATTGATATGGCAATCCTGGTAATATGTGCTACAACTTCCAGACCAGCAACACATATATAACAAAAACTCTTTTAAAAATTTTCAATTATCTACTATGTGCAAGGAAATATATGCAGAATTATTGAACTATTGATAATTTGTCATAGCATATAATTAATTTTTCTACTTGGGCCAGAAAAATATGAGTGCCTGGAACTCTAAAGATAAATTACCCAAGCCTTTGTTCTTCATTTAGGAACTGAGAGTAGTTTAGTATCTCTGAGCTCTTTTGAGCTCATAATCCTCTCAAAGTATCTGAGAAACTATACAACTTCTTCCCCAAAACATGAATGTATTAGCAAAGAATTGAAAGTGATTATGGAGTTATTTTTGCCCTACTTAAGTCCTGTAAGACATACTGGGGTACAAACTGTCAGTTATAAGAAGAATAAATTATGAGGGTCTAGCGTATAACATGATGGTTATAGTTGACAATACTGTATTTTATACTTGAAATTTTCTAACAGAGTAGATCTTAAGTGTTCTTGTCACCAGAAAAAGAAAAATGGTGACCATGTGAGGTGAACAATGTGTTAACTAACATGATTGTGGTAATCACTTCCCAGTGTGTTTGTGTGAGAGTGTATATATAGAATCATTAATTTGCATACCTTACATATAGATAAAAAATAAAAGACACACCATATTTAAAATCCTGACTCAACTACTGACTGTATACAATTTAGTAAACTACTAACCTCTCTGCAATTCAGTTTCTTCATTTGTAAAGTGGGTGTGACATCATATTATAGGGTTGTTAATAGGTTAAACACCATCAAGTATATAAAACATTTTGCATAGTTTCTAGAATATAGTTTACTGCAAAGAGTGGTAATTTCAGTAACAATAACAATAACTACTTCTACCACTGTGAGTATTCCTGTAATCAACAAACCTTACAACAAACTTTTGAGGTAGATACTAAATGACATGAAAAGAAATTGAAACTCCAGTACGCTGGATCGCAGAAAGTAAAAAGACTGTTATGTGCCAGAACAGGAATCTAAATATCAGTTCTGACTTTACAAAGACTAGTGCACCAACTGGTTAAACATGGTTACTATGCAAACATATGTGAGTGACAGAGTTGAGAAATATACTGGGCTCAAGTTCTGGAGAGTTTTGAATGCTATGTTTGAGTGTGATTATTATTAGGAGATAACAGAGTACTATGAAAGTCTGACATTGAAATGATATTGCTGTAGAGTAATTTGGCCTCAGTATGCAAATATGATTGGAGTATGATGTAATATGAAATGACTGATGGCAAAGGAAGCAGTTAGAAGACTGCTTCAGTAGACAATTAGGTGATGAGGGCTAAGGTAGTGATGAAGGGAACAGAAAACAGGAGTTGAAATGAGCAAAGGAAGTAAGTGAGAGTGATATAATGATTTGAAATCATTTTTTGAATTTAGGGGTTATGACCAACAACAATTATTACATTATTACATTACTGTTGGTCATTACCCCTAAATCACCAAATTCCACGTAAAGATCATCTCATATTTTACTCTCATTATTTCCAAAAACAGAAAAACTTAACATGGATTTCGATTAGAACTTTCAAGGTTATAACGTTTAAAGGCTGTCCATATAAATTTCATATAGAAATATTTCACATTATTTTCACATAGTACCTTACATTGGCTTTTCTCTGCACATCTTGTGCTTACATGAATAATGAATAATTAGCAAGAAGTGGTACAAAAGTTTATAAAATGTTTCATACATTTGCTTGTACCAACACGTCTAGACTGTGGTTCCCATATGCATTCTGCTATATCTTTCAATCACTTTGCTGATGTGAGCTTATCCTACAAGAAAACTGCTTGAAGACATACTGTAACACCACTGATACAAAGCTGTTATACATAAGGGCTGGCTCATAACAAGGAGATGGGTTGGCTTTTTTTGAGGAAGGGCATTGAGCTTACTGTCATGCAAAGACACAGAACTGGAAAAGGCATGGCCTTTCTAAATAGCATTCCAGCTGCAAGCTCAAGGTCAGTCTTTACCCGCATGCTGCATGCTGCAGAGAATGGCCTCTGTTTCCTATCAGCCTTTTGAATCCTTCATAAAGTTGGAAGCCAGTACATGCTTGCACAATTGCATATGAGAGGAATAATTAGCAAAACAATTAGTGTATTTTGTTCACAAAATTCCTGCTTTTTAAGCATACACATTTGGATACCAGAAACTTTTTAAATTTTACATTGAAAAAACTTCTGATCCTACACTAAAGAAACAACTCTGATTAAAGCATAAATAAAGGGTAACTTACACAGCAATTGAATTTAAGATGTATTTTGTAGCTTATATCTTAGATGGCCTTAATTTTCCCTACAGCTTGACTAAACTTTAGACAGGTGTTTTTCCTGACCATAAGCTCCAGACTTCCCTTTTCTTAAAGCATTTACTATAGGAAACTTTCAAATATAAATCCTTTCTTTGTTACTTTCAGACGTATATATTATCCCAGACTCTTGCCAGTTTTACAACCTAGGAATGTCTTTCTCTGGGACTTGGGAGCCATTCTTTGAAATGTAATCATCAAGCAAGATAGAGTCCTTATCTTCCTGTCTCTATGGGAAGGGAGGAGCCTTATTCTGATTAGCAACGATTACCAAAAAAAGATCTTCTAACCACATTGATAGACCTCCTCTCTATACTTAGTAAAACCAATCATGACTATGTATCCCCAGGAAAATACTGGGAAAGTATTTATAGGCTGTGGAAGGAGGGATCCTAAAGATCTGGATGGTAGTCAGACTCATTTGGGCACATAAACAGACTTACACAGGTTTTCTGGTTAATTTCCACTTCCTAAAGGAGAATAAAAGTTGGAGAATGGTTGAGTTTAAATTCCCAGCTCTGAGGACTAGAATAGAGACCCTCACAGAAGGGATGTACAAATTCCAATATGAAGGAAGTAGCAAGAGAGAATTAACCAGAAATCAAGTGAAAAGATGTTACAGATGTTATAGTTGTGTATTGAGTTACCAGAGTGAGTGTGTATGGCCCTCAGAGTAAACCCATGCAACATGATTCTCTGCACTTGGATATACTTACACACATAGAAGCAACTAACCTATATTCAAGTAAACTGCTTATTTTCTGAAAGTAGGAGATTAAATTAGTAATAGAATTTAAAAGTTGAGGGAAGATGGAATTTCAGTTGTTTTTCAAATTTTGCTATTTTCAGTTCATTGCCACCTAATTCATTTTTTTATATTAGAGACCTGATGGCCTAGGTATAAACAATTTCCTGTTTTTAAAAAACAAAGCAAAAGCTAATGTAAACAACCCTCTATACTCAAATGTTTGTACAGAGATTAAAAACTTATAAACAAATTTGTTTTTATAAACATTAATACATAAACAACAGCAAGTACAGTAAAGAAGTGTGATAACTTTATCATGACACATTCAGATTTCCTGATCATTTCTCTTTCTTCCCTAAGTGAAGCTCTTCTCTGGAAGAGCCTGTTTTGCCAAAAATTATTTAAAAAAAGAAAAAGAAAAGGTAGTTTTTTCTATTAATGTTTTAGAGCTTTTATTTTTAGTTTTTCTCTAAAGCAACCCCCTTTCCATACTCTCCCAAGCATGTATTTTTTCATGAAGATATACAATAGTAAAACTAGACCAAAATGAGTATACAAAATATAAAAAAATTATAACCTTAGTACCTTAATATAATCATGTATTTTTTAGAGTAGATTTCACATATATGTATAAAAATTCATAGACAAAAATTGTATATATATATATATATTTCTTTTTTGGCATGCTGTGAACCTTATACTTGACAGTGGAACAGTTGGCATTAATGTACTGTGTTGGCCTATCGAGTGATTACCCAGAGCTTGAAATCAACAACTCAGGAATTTCTGACAAAGAGTTATTTATTTTAAATAAGATTTCCCAACTTGATTAAAGCTATTGATGCTAATAAGAACAGACAAATGTGTTTGCCTTTCTGCAATTCTCATTTCAGCAGTAACTAGAGCTCATATTTGTTTTCTAAGAATCAATATAATACATGTAAAGTTTGGCTTAAATTATCCTTAATGTATGAATTTAAAAAATAATATGCAAAATCAGAAATTTGGTAATTATTTGTGCAGTCAAAATTAGTGAGGATTAGCTGAGCCAGTTTATCAAAATATTTTAGTAAAGTAGTGGACTTTAAAATAGACATGTACATGGCACATACCAATAAAATCAGATGATTCATGCATGGCCTAGTGTTCACACAGCAAATTTTAAAAAATATTTCAGCATCTTGCAAAAGGATATGATGTAACCTAAGTGTCTTCCTTATCTGCTTTCTTTAGTTTGGACTTAGAGTGGCAGAACTGAAATAGCAAGATAAAAATGGAAATGAAAATTAAAGGACATTTCTTTTTTTAATGACAGATATGCTTTACATTCGTCTGTGATTTATTCCACATATTCCGTAACTAAAATTCATATTTAAATTATTTCAGTGTAGGTGCAGCAAAATATCTTGTCTTATTTTTATTTAGTAAACAAATATTTGAAAGGCTTGGGTTTTTGCTTAGGAGTTGGCAGACTATTCTGTTGGCAACGTGGTTAAGAATTTCAAATGTTCTGAGGAATGTTTTCTTTCTAGGATACATGACTTGGATGAGAACCATAACCTAAATGTCTTGTGAAATACGTGTGTGTGTGTGTGTGTGGTTTGTAAGTAGAGCAATGAATAAAGCACTTATGTTTCATAATTTTTACAGATTCTAAGGAAATAAATTTGTATAATAACTTCACTGTAGTCTTGGAAATTTCTTCCAGCAAACAGGAACACTTAAAAATGTATTAGAAATATTGACTCAAAAAAAGGCAAGGGATGTAAATCCCTGATTGTGAGATTTCTTTTCCTTTTAATTATGTCTTGATTGCAAAGAACCTAATTAATGGGAAGCAGTTGCTTCATTTACTAAAGGATAATAGCAACATTCATGGGGTACCCATTATGGCCCAGACTCTTCTTACAAAAATCTTTTAAGGTAGACGTAATCACCCCAGATAGCGCTTTTAGAAATAAAGGCTTGGAGTAAATAACTTAGAAGCTGGTAAGTGGTACAGGCAAATTTGTATCCAGGTCTGTTTGAATACAAAGTCTTTCTTCCCTATGCTGAATATGACTATCTGTAGTACTATATATACACACACACATACGTGCACACGCATGCACACACACACACACACACACAATCTTCCATAAATTTCATCACCTAAACTAAGGTAAAAGGTATAAATGTAATATTATGACACAAATGAACAAGAAAAGAATCAATGTTGATACCAAGAAGGACTATCATTACCTTTGATGTTTGCTCATGGACTGCTAGTTTCCATGAATTTTAATAATATACAGCAAGAATACATTGTCCACTGTATGCCCAACCAGAAACACAGACTATTCACAGGAGATACAAGAGTCTCCAAGGAATTTACTGTGCTCTGCTAGACAACATCTACCATCCTATATCATATTAATGGAATGTTAACAAAACATCATTATTATCACAGTACTTTATTGGTCGAAATCCTAAAATCATTTCTTATTACAGTTGAAATTATCCATTAAAAACTGCTTTTCATAATCTGGTTTAGACTTCCCTGTCCAACCCATCTGTCACTATTCACCTACATGTAGCTTAATTCTTAATAGTTCCCTAACAAACCATACTAATTTTTACCTCTCTCATGCGAATACCACAACACATATAAAAGTGATAAAGCATTTGCCCCTCTTCTGTCATTGTTGAAAGTTTTAGTATGTTTTATTTTGATCAAACAACCTTGGATGGTCAAGGTTAACACATGAGAATTGAACTGTGTATGAATGATTCCATTCATTACATTATGTCGTTTATTGCTGCAAGGGATATGTCTTCTGCAGAGGTAGAATTTCCCTCTGAAATTACTTTAACTATTTTCACATACTCCCTCTGGCCTTCTCCTGCTCTATTTTGTTAGTTATCCTTACAGTGAAGTGATTTTTACCAAAATCTATTTTAGCTGTGGAGAAATAGAGATTTTTTAAAATATGCCATTAAATTACTCATACTTTGTGAAAAGTAAAAAAAATATAGATTTTGTATATACATAAGAATAAGTTTCAATACTTGAAAAGCCTTGGAAAGACTCTTTAAAATATGATTTTTCTTTTTTTTTTTTTTTTTTTTGGGACGGAGTCTCGCTCTGTCACCCAGGCTGGAGTGCAGTGGCACAATCTTGGCTCACTGCAAGCTCTGCCTCCCGGGTTCACGCCATTCTCCTACCTCAGCCTCTCCAAGTAGCTGGGACTACAGGCGCCCGCCACCATGCCTGGCTAATTTTTTTTTGTTAAAATACGATTTTTCAATTGTACTTTGTAAACAACTTCAAGAATGATAATATTGTTTAAGTTAGCCATTGCTACGTAACAAATCCACAGCTTAAAACAAAAGTCACTGATAGTCTCACAGTTTCTATGGGTAGAACTATGAGAGAAGCTTAACTGGGTTGTTCAAGATCAGATTTTTGTGAGGTTTCAAACTGTTGGCTAGAGCTGGTCAAAAGGTTTGACTAGGGGAGGCTCTGTTTCAAAGCCCAATTAGGAAATGTTGGCAAGCTTTGGATCCTGCTGTCAACATTTTGGACAGAGATGTGGTCCTCACCATGTGGGCTCTTTTCATATGTTGGCTAGATGTCCTCATGACATGTCATCTGGCTTCCTCCACAGTGACTGATGAGACAGACAGAAAGACTGCCTGCGCTGGAACCTGCAGTCATTTATACCCTAATCTTGGAAGTGATTCACCATGACTTCTTCCATAGTCTATTCATTAGATGTGAGCCACTTTGTCTAGCTTACACTCAGGAGGAGAGGATTATACCAAGGCATAATTACCCAGAGGTGGCTCATTGGTGGCCACTGGGGGGCTGGTTACTCCAGCATCAGTAACAATAGTGAATGCTACCACTTGAAGGAATTTCTAGGTTTTAGATATTGTACTAGGTGTTTGAACTCATGGTAATATGTATGCAAGGGACAGTCTTCCATCTAAGCTTTTCCTATGAAGAAACTGATACTCAGGAATGTTAAATAAATAACAAGGAGTACTGCTAATCACTGATAAAGCCAGGATTCAAACCTAGGTCTACTGTATTCAAAGTCAGCAATTTTTCTCCCCTTTAACACTGTACCTTTTTTTTCTTCCATGATAATAGAAAATGATCTAAACTGTAATGATTTTTATTGCACATACTGTTTTGGGAATTCACGCTACTTAAGCAGAGAGGAAAAAAGAATCGTATTGAATTATCTTGCCATTACCTTTATTAAATTTGATTCTTAAGAAAAAAAATACAAGCTTCAAAATCTGCTACTTTTCAACAAGACACTTAGATAAAGAAAAATTATACAGCTCTGACTTGCTAAATTTTGAAATGAAGTGTTTGTGCTCAGAACTGTTCTCCCAATAATCAGGCAGAAATACAGGGCCCTCTTTATCATTATCTTGTCCACTAGGAGTTTTCAATATCCCTCTTCAGTTACTGTTCTACAAAGGCTGGAGAATAAGGAGCTAGTGATGGGTAAACTGAACTTTTAATGTTCGAGTTATAGTATTTGTTTATATCTGAAGAATATGTTCTCTATTCATTTTGCTACAGTAGTCACATTCTTTACATGCTATAATGAGTAATTCAGTCATCCTTCCCTACCTTTGACAAAGAGATTATGCAGACATATTTTCATATTAATGACTCAAGTCTTAGTAGCCATTTTTTTGACAAACAAAATTAGAGCTTAAAATAATGATGCAGAATTAAATACAGCACTTAGAACCTGAATTAACAATGTGACAGACATTATTAAAATTTTAATATAAAATTTCACTGTTTTTCTCTAATTATCATGGTTTGCATTAAAACTATCATATCATCATCTAACATATTAATTATAATCACTTTTTGTCATTTTGATTCTGCTGACCTTCATCTTGCAATTTAATCTTCAAGTTGAACCATATAAAAAATAAAAGGAAAGAAGGTAGATTGCAATTCAGTATCAGTATACACAACATTAAGCACAGTTTTCTGTTGAAAATAAAATGGAATGTAAAAACAAAGAAAAGATAACTAATTAGAGCCTCCAAAAGCAGAAATCTATTTAAAAAGGAAGACATTCCTGTATAGAAATGTAAAACACTTGTGGAAAAATGTGCATATGAATATGCAATTTTAAATTATTTTATAACATATGCTTCTTAGCAGCTAATGAGAAACTCTAACTCCAGCAATATGTCACCAATTCTAACAAAAATAATAACCATAAGCAATTGCTTTCAAAATCCCAGTCTCCCTTGGTCCACTAAAATATTAAAGACATGTAGCTCTTAGATTATTAAAAGCATCTTTCTTCACACTTACATAGATAAAGAAATTTTGTTTTTATTCCTCTTTCCTTATATATTCAATATCCAGAAAGGTTTAATTCAACTTCAAACTTAAAGATATTCAAATTTTTATTAAATATGTACCTAGAAAAGATCTTCCCAAGAAACTATTTTTACTCAGAGAAGTATCTGTATTTTCTACACACTTTATTTTCTATTTTGTAAGCCAATTTTTTTTTTCATAAAAAAGTGATTAGGTTTTGGGGTCTTTGGTATTATACATTGTCAAAGACTTATGAATGTCTAAATAATTTTAAACCATGTATCTATCTCCTCTCTCTATATTTTTCTAATTTTCCTCTCAACACATTCCAATTAATTCATCAGGTATTATCCTTTCTAGAGACAATGTTACTGTTTCCCCTAGCAGCTTATTTAATACAAATGTTCTTTGTACCCATCCCTTATTTTTTTTCTACTACCTTGCTTGGCCAGACATGTGATCCACTAAACTTTATTTTTCTTCCCCACCTTATGAAACACCTACATCTGATGCCACTGATATATGTAGGTTTATTTTTATGTATTGTTCTAAAATATCATAAGATCGAAAGCTATCTGATTGGTAATTCTTCAGTCTGTTCATGTCTGGAAAAGAATATTAATAGAATTTTCCCAAATAAGCTTTTTCATCATTAAAAAAAGGATAAGAAATAAATCTTTCCTTTTCCTATAATGGATTCACTATCTCACAACTATTCCATTGAGTTTTTATATGATTCTCTTCCTTTGAGCTACTTTAAAGCTCTTTTTATTAATCTTTTAGTCCTTTACAAGTTACTAATCAAAGTTTATTTCAGCCAAACTTAATTCCACTACATGCATTTATTCATTAAGTAAATATTTATTGAGTATTAGATTAAGTACATTGACCTGACTCTTAATGAGCTTAGTCTGATAAGGGAGACTGATAAACACAAAAATACAAATAGCTAAAAATCACAGAGATATCCTTTCAATAGCCATATGCTTAGCATCTAAAATGCTGCAAGCACAGTGGCTTCTGAGGTCAATAAAATAAGGTCCCAGTTTAAGTCTATAATAGTGAGATATGTAAGCAAACTTAAGGATATTTTACAAGTGTTGCAGGTTCTAAGACAGAAGTATGCACAGGCTAGTAAAGATTCAGATGAAATGAACAGTTCTATTATGATTTTGTTGTGGGACTGAGTCTTGGGGTTTAAAACTGGAATCAGGGTGACCAGTTGTGTTCTCATCAAAAAGCCTGTGTAAGAAATAATGAACTAAGGTAGAAGTGTCATGGATGACATAACAGACATATAAAGAGGAGAACTGATGTAACCATGTTATTGTGGAGAGAAAATGAGATAAAGGACAAATTAACAAACCAAACACAAACAAAAAAATCCAGGATAACACCAGGTTTCTGGTTTGGACAATTACATGATGATATATTAACAAAGGCAGACAATATAAAAAACTACAGCAGGTCTGGGGACATGAAAAGTTAACTTTTGAATTTATTCAGATGAGATTCCTATGGAACAGTGAAATTTGGGGTTGGAACTCTTGAAGAAAAACTGACTCAGTATTAATGTTCTTACAGGTTATTATATAAGTAGGTTAAGCCATTGTGATAAATAAACAGGCAGAAAAAAGATACAGAAAGATTACAAAAGAAAGGATAATAAAATCCATGGGTCATAATGTAGAGGCACATGGAAGAAGGAAATCTTGAAGAAGAGTAACTTGGAATAGTTCAAACAGTAGCAGATAGAGTGAGTAGCCTACTGGGAAGTTAAAAAGAGCTAAACGTTTTAATAAAGCAGAGGTTAAATAAAATTAGATGTCAAGAATGAGATGACTAAAAAAGGTTCATGGATTTGACAACTAAGATATAAGGATGACTTCTGACAGGAGCCTGGGAAACTCCAGTTGAGAGTGTAGGAGGAGGGAAATAGACACTAAACACTCTAAGAGCTTGACTACAAACTGCAGAGGCCTGCCATGTTGTGTGAGTTCCCACGTCTTTCTCAATTTAATCAAATTAAAAACTTTAGGTAATTTTTGTTAATGTAAAATGTACATACTACAAAACTGCACAAATCCTAAGTGTACAGGTCAGTTGATCATCACAAATTGAAAACTCTATGTAATCAATTCCCAGATCAAGAAATCAAACGTTACTTGTAATCTATCTGCTTGGGTCTCCTTCTTGGTTGCTACATCCCCAAATGAACGGTTATCAGATCCTGATAACCACAGATTAGGTTGCTCATTTTTGAACTTCATATTAAATACATTCATATTGAACAAAATAAATATTAATTAAATATTAAATGAATTGACTTGGCAATGCGGGCTCTTTTTTGGTTCCATATGAACTTTAAAGTAGTTTTTTCCAATTCTGTGAAGAAAGTCATTGGTAGCTTGATGGGGATGGCATTGAATCTATAAATTACTTTGGGCAGTATGGCCATTTTCACGATATTGATTCTTCCAACCCATGAGCATGGAATGTTCTTCCATTTGTTTGTATCCTCTTTGATTTCATTGAGCAGTGGTTTGTAGTTCTCCTTGAAGAGGTCCTTCACATCCCTTGTAAGTTGGATTCCTAGGTATTTTATTCTCTTTGAAGCAATTGTGAATGGGAGTTCACTCATGATTTGGCTCTCTGTTTGTCTGTGATTGGTGTACAAGAATGCTTGTGATTTTTGTACATTGATTTTGTATCCTGAGACTTTGCTGAAGTTGCTAATCAGCTTAAGGAGATTTTGGGCTGAGACAATGGGATTTTCTAGATATACAATCATGTCATCTGCAAACAGGGACAGTTTGACTTCCTCTTTTCCTAATTGAATACCCTTTATTTCCTTCTCCTGCCTGATTGCTCTGGCCAGAACTTCCAGCACTATGTTGAATAGGAGCGGTGAGAGAGGGCATCCCTGTCTTGTGCCAGTTTTCAGAGGGAATGCTTCCAGTTTTTGCCCATTCAGTATGATATTGGCTGTGGGTTTGTC